>NW_012108697.1:6232442-6262251 GCF_000951045.1 Mandrillus leucophaeus
GAGGAACAAAAGTATGCTGTATTTCGGGTTCCTTCACATTTTTGTTTGCCAGATCCAGTCTCTTTCTGAGGACTGCCTGCACTCTGGGTCATCAAGGTGAGTTCGAGTGATGCTGGCCACAGGAAACACAGCCAGGCAAAGCCATAGTATTTCTGGTTCTTTTCAAGCCATCTCACCTTTTTATGACCACTGTGTTGGTGGGTCTTAGCATGGCTCTTTATATTTAATAAAATACCTCACCATCTCTAGCCTTCAGATAATCATCCCATTCTCCAGTGAAAGATATTCCCCAGACCTCCTTCAACAAGTCAAGGCAGGTTACATAGCATCTGATTTGGGAGCTAGCAGCTGAGATGATATTTTCCTCCTGGACCTACATGCTATCACTTGAATCTTTTCTGCCAAAGTCAAGAGGAGCATGAAGTTGTTAAGTGCTTTTCCCCGGCTACCTTCTATTATCCATTCCACTTCCAGTTTATGCCTCATTTTTCCTGACTTAGCATAATGACTACCAATGCAACAGCCTCAAGTTACCTGTTATTTCTGTTTAATAGATGGGAATATTAAAATTCAGAGATCATATAATGGAATTCAGAGATCATATAATTAGTCAAATAGTGGATAAGTCGGGGAGTTGGAATTTTGGCTCAGGATGGTCTGACACCAAAATCCAACCACCCTTGGGCCATCTGCTTCCTTACGCTCAGTAAAACTAAAGGTAGGTTTACTTCTTACCCACTGGGGAAAATGCTCCATCAACCCAGTCCTAGTGACCCTAGCTCTATGCTCTCTCCTACATTTTCAGCTTTCAATGGAGTATGGTAAACTGGGATGGGTAGGCTTAGTTCTGGGAAGCTCTGGAGATGGGTGGTCAGATGCACTGATTCATGAGAGGAAAAGGAGAAGAAGAAGAAGGTGATACTACCCAATGCCAAAGGGCCTGGGAATTCATATGATCTGCAAGTAAGTACCAGCTCCCCAGACATGCCCCTGACTTTGAGAAGGACTGTTACAGGTTGCCCTGCGGTAACACTCCTTCCTAGATTCCTCACATTCCTGACCTTGTGACTCAGTGGCATCTCTTCCTCTTCCTTTCCCCTTCAAGTCTATCGATGTATGTTTTATGTTACTTTCACTGGATACATGCCTGTCCTGTAATGGGGGTGAGCAGTACAACTGCATGCTCTAAGCCCTCCTGCTTCCCAGCACCTTCTTGCTTGTCATGCCTCCCCTGGTCCATATATTTATGTTTCTAATATTCCTCTCATTACCAGCTTCCTTATGCATTATGGTCAAGAGAAGAAAATTATTCATTCCATTTTGCATCCTTCTCCAAAACACATAACTCGAAGTCCTACATCTGTGAGGAGAATAAACCTTGTGAGCTCATTGGAGGAAGCTTCATCCTAAGTGAGACCCTTTCTGAGCAGATTTTCATCACCATTTTTAAAGTTTCACCAGCCAGAAGACTGCCCTGCTGTCAGCCTAATGTCTTCGCAGGGCACAGCTCAGACCTCAGCAGATATTAAGAAATGCTGGTCATCATTTGTCCTTTACAGGAGCCATTCACATTTGTCACCTTCACTGATGTTACTCACCTCCAGACTCTTGAACCAATCCAAATGGTCCTGCTGTCTGTAACTTTTCTCAGAGGTTCATTCTGGCTATCCTTGAAGGGGCATGGCTGTTCCCTCTAAGTCCTCTCCATATTTCTCTGCATACTTGAGGGCATAGCTGCCCACTGACAGGGATCCTAACATTATTTGCCCAATCTTTTTCTCTGTGTGATTTCTGAAAAAGCCCGTTGACAAAGTCTGCGAGGGTGTTCTGGGCTCAGCTCAGTGTAACTGTAATAAAGATCTTTTATTAGGAATCTTATTTATGTTTTTTTTCTGGTTTTTGAAGCTCTTCTTTATTGCCTATACAGAGATCAAGAACTGTAACAAATGATAATCACTCTCATTATTAACTTAAATTTACTTTTCTTGCACCCAATACATCAACCTTTTCTACTATAAGTTATGGCCATTAGAAGCCAGAGCTAAAGAGTGAAGTTTACTTCTCTAAGATGTGAGAAGGCAGGCAAGTCACTGGTCTCTGTATGAGGGTGGGATGAGGAATGGAGAATGTGTCATTTGGTGGATACATAAACAAGGCATTATATTTCCTTTAGAAGATAATTATCTGGGAACCATTTGCTGAGTTTAGTTAGAAGTCTCTTTCTGAGGTGGAAAATGAAGGAAAAGAAAAGAGAAAGAAGAGAAAGATGGATTGACTGACAGATGGACTAAATAAATGATGAAGAAACAGTAGAGACAAGGGGATTGTTGACCAGGAAGGCAGTAGCTCTCTTGAAAGCAGTAAGATGCAAAATGTCTCTTAAAAAAGAAATCACAAAACAGTGCAAGTTAAATAAATGATGTTTGGTTATTGAAAAATGCATTTATTTTTAGCTTCTACCACACTTTAATTTTGTGTGTTTGATAGTAAGTAGTATCTTTTACTGCTTTACTTTCAGTCCAGAGAACTCAAGCTCCATCAGTCAGCTTAGTTAGAACTTTGCAAGTTCTGCTTCATGGGGTTAAAGGTATAACTTTGTTTTATTGATTGGATAATTAAATTCAAGGGAGTTGCCTCTCAAAAAATGATGCAGTAATTTCTCCAGCCCTTCTGTTGGAAGGCCCCGGCCAATCATTTGTCCCACACCTTGTTCATCCATTTTTTCATTCTGTGTTAATCAGGACTATGTTGGTTCTAAGTAACAAAAACCTAAATGTAACTTAATCTTAACAAATAAGCAAACAAACAACATTTGGAAGTCCAACTATTGCCTTCAGGTTATGTTTAATCCAAACATTCTAACAAAATTATCAGACCTATCTGATGACCATTGACTACATGACCCTTGGTTGGATTTTTCTCTGCCAAGATCCCTCTGACAACAGTCTGTGTAACCCAGCCTGGCACTTAATGATAATCCCTGTGGTCTTTTCTGACATTTCATGTGTGTTAGTTTTAATTTCTCAACCAGAATGGAAAGTCCCATAGGGAAGGCCCCTGGATTCACATGCTGCTCACTCCGTGGTCATCTGATATGGACAGTGGATACTCAGAATTATGATTGGATATTCAGGATTATATGCATTTTTGCACTGATTGTCTATTAACATTTATAAAATAGAGACGGTAATATCGACCACACATGGCTTATGTGGATAATAAAGTGATATATCTGAAGCACTTATTGCATAGTGAGTGTGTAATAAACGATGGACATATGTTATTTGTATGTGTACAAGTATGTCTGTGTGTAGATATGTATGTATATGTCAATATGGCCATATATAATTTAGATGATGGATTTCCTGAGCACAGAGCCCATGTCTCTTCTTTCTTTTTTCTTGTAATGCTGAGGGTGGCATTCCATAGGCACTCAATATAAGCCTGTGACTGAAAATAGAAAACTCAAGTCTTTGCAGAGCATCTGGGTCTCATAAAAGGCCCTGAAAAGGTCCAAACCATTTATTGCTCTTCTGATGTTCCTATGGAAGTGACTGTGGCACTATGATTAAGACTGTTGGTCGGGTTGGAATCAGATAGACCTGAGTCTGACACCTAAGGGTACCATCCTGTAATTTAGATAAACTCCTTCTAAGATTCAGTTTTCCCATCTATACAAGTCAGGGTAATAATAATACTCTTACTTTGACTTACTGAGTAGTAAATGAAAGAGTGGAAGATCAGCATTATCTACTATGTCTGATATAGAGTCAGCACTCAATATGCTTCTGCTGGTGGTAATTCCAGATATTGCATCTACAGTATGGCCCTGCCCTTCTGAAATATTTTTTTGGAATAGTACTTTTTATACATATTATTGAAAATCTTGAAAGTGAACTTTATAAAGACCTCTAAGATATAAACACAAATAACAACGATTCATGAGGAACTGTGTATAGGTGCAGAATCCTATGACAACACATGAGAACTTCATTTTTCAGGCATGGCAACTGGGCCTCAGAGCTTGTGAGGAGCAGAATCTAGATTAGTTCCCACAACTCTATATTCTTAGTTTAGTTTTCCTTAAACAAAATAACTCAGATTCTTTATTTTCCTCCAAAACACTGCCATAAACCCACCAAGAGATCTGCTTAACAGAGTTATCCCTATGAGAACACATGAAGAGCCAGTCCTGACAGAAATAGCTGATAGAAGAGAAGAACAATTGCCCATGAGCAGGTGCCAAGCTGTCAGGCATGCTCTCTATTGTGTTAAGAGTGTGATGTTCTCAGTTGCATACACCTTGTGAATCTACAGAGCCCACAGTTTTATTTTAGAGTTCAGCTCAGTAGTTTCTGAACCATGAAACATATTTTATGAGTTAATAAATACTTTATATATCAAAAGTTGTAAAAAATTTCAGAACATGCCATTTAAAAAAATCTCCCTTCCAATGAAAAAAGCTCCTCTTTTTCTTTCTTCTTGAGGATTTTTATTTTTCTATTAGTATATTTTTTATTTCAATAGCTTTTGGGGTACAAGAGGTTTTTGGTTACATGGATGAATTGTATAGTGGTGAAGTCTTGAGATTTTAATGCACCTATCACCTGAGTAGTGTTCATTGTACCCAGTGTGTAGTTTTTAATCCCTCCCCGCCTCCCACTCTCCCTGTTCTGAGTCTCCAAAGCCCATTATATCACTCTGCATACCTTTGTCTACCCAGAGCTTAGCTCCCACTTGTAAGTGAGAACATATAGTATTTGGTTTTCCATTCCTGAATTCCTTCAGTTACAATAATGGCCTCCAACTCCATACAAGTTGCTGCAAAAGACATTATTTCATTCATTCCTATGACTGAGTAGTATTGCATGGTGTATATATACCACATTTTCTTTATTCACTCATTGGTCTATGGGCACTTACGTTGGTTCTACATCTTTGCGATTGTGAATTGTGTTACAATAAATATTCATGTAGGTGTCTTTTTGACATATTGACTTCTTTGGGATATTGCTGCATCAAATGGTAGATCTACTTTAGTTCTTTAAGAAATATCCATATGGGTTTTCCATGGAGTTTGTACTAATTTACATTCCCACCAGCAGTGTGTAAGGTTCCTTTTTCACCACATCCATGCCATTCTTTTTTGACTTTTTAATAATGGCCATTCTTGCAGGTGTAAGGTGGTATCTCATTGGGATTTTAATTTGAATTTCTCTCAGGATTTGTAATGTTGAACATTTTTTTTTCATGTTTGTTGGACATTTGTATATCTTCTTTTGAGAATTGTCTATGTCATTTGCCCATTTTTTATGTCATTATTTGTTTTTTTTTCTTGTTGATTTATTTGAGTTCCTTGCAGATTCTGGATACTTGTCCTTTGTTGGATGCATAATTCACAAATATTTTCTCCCATTCTGTGGGTTGTCTGTTTACTCTGATGATCATTTCTTTTGCTGTACAGAAGCTGCTTAGTTTAATTAGGTCCCATTTATTTATTTTAATTTTAGTTGCATTTGCTTTTGGGGTCTTAGTCATAAATTCTTTGCCTAGGCCAATGTCCGGAAGAATTTTTCCTACGTTATCTTCTAGAATTTTTATGGTTTGAGGTCTCAGATTTAAATCTTTGCTGCTTCTTGAGTTGATTTTTGTATAAGGTGAAAGACAGGGATCCAGTTTCATGCATCAACACGTGGCTATCCAGTTTTCCCAGCACCATCTATTAAATAGGGTGTCGTTTTCCCAATTTACATTTTTGTATGCTTTGTTGAAGATCAATTGGTTGTACATATTTGACTTTATTTCTGGGTTATCCATTCTGTTCCATTGGTCTATGCGTGTACTTTTATACCAGTACCATGCTATTTTGGTAATTGTACCCTTGTAGTATACATTTGGAGTCTTATAATGCGATGCCTCTAGATTTGTTCTTTTTCTTAGGATTGCTTTGGCTACTCGGGCTTTTTTGTGGTTCCATATGAATTTTAGGATTAAAAAATTACGTGAAAAATGATGTGAGTATTTTGATAGGAGTTGCATGGAATCTGCGATTTCTTTAGGCAGTATGGTCATTTTCATGACATCGATTCTTGTAATCCATGAGCGTAGGATGTATTTCCATTTATTTGTGTCCTTTATTATTTCTTTCAGCAGTGTTTTGTAGTTCTCCTTGTAGAAGTCTTTCACAACCTTAGTTAAGTATATTCCTAGGTATTTTATTTATTTATTTTTTGCAGCTGTTGAAAAAGGGATTGAGTTATTGATTAGACTCTCTCCTTGATCTCACTGCTATACATTGTTGGTGCATAGCATTGCTACTGATTTGTGTACGTTGATTTTGTAACCTGAGACTTTACTGAATTTATCATGTCTAGGAGTCCTTTGGAGGAGTCTTTAGGGTTTTCTAGGTATATAATCATATCACTGGCAAACAGCAATAGTTTGACTTTCTATTTTCCAATTTGGATGCCCTTTATTTCCTTCTCTTGCCTGGGTGCTCTGGTAGGACTTCCAGTACTATGTTGTAAAGAATTGGTGAAAGTGGGCATCCTTGTCTTGTTCCAGTTCTCAGGGAGAATGCTTTCAACCTTTTCTTATTCAGTATCATGTTGGCTGTGGGTTTGTCATTCATGGCTTTTGTTATTTTGAGGTAAGTCCCTTCTACGCCTGGTTTTTTTGAGGGCTTTTATCATAAATAAATGCTGAATTTTACTAAATGCTGTTTCTGCATCTATTGAGATAATCTTATGGAGTTTAAAAAATTCTGTTTATGTGATGTATCACATTCATTTATGGTTTATATGTTAAACCATCCCTGCATGAAACATTCTTCAAGGTACACCATATGATAGTCCACAAAACAAGTCTCAATAAATGAAAAAAAATTCAAAATCATATTAAGTCTCTTCTCAGACCACATTGAAATGAAACTAGAAATCAACTCCAAAAAGAACACTCAAATCTGTACAAATACGTGGAAATTAAACAATCTTTTTCTGAATAATTTTTGGGTTAACAATGAAATCAAGATAGAAATTTAAAAATTATTTGAAAGGAATGATAATAGTGATACAAGTTATCAAAGCCTCTGGGAGACAGCAAAGACAATGCCAAGAGGAAAGTTTATAGTGCGAAATTCCTATGTCAAAAAGTATGAAAGATCACAAATTGACAACCTAATGTAACACCTCAAGGAACCAGAGAAATAAGAACAAACTAAACCCAAAGGTATGAGAAGAAAGATCAGAGCAGAAATAAATGAATTTTAAACAACAAAAACAATACAAAAGATCAATGAAACAAAAAGTTGCTTATTTGAAAAGATAAACACAATTTATATACCATTAGCTAGATTAACCAAAAAAGAAGATGTAAGATTCAGAGAAGCTCAGTTAGAAATGAAACTGTAGACATTGCAACTGAAACCACAAAAATACAAAAGATCATTCAAGACTACTATGAACACCTTTATGCACACAAACTAGAAAATCTAGAGAAAATGGATAAATTCCTGGAAAAATACAACCCTGTTAGATTAAATCAGGAAGAAAAAGAAACGCTGAACAGACAAATAACAAGAAGTGAGACTGAATCAGTTGTTTAAAAAATTGCCAACATCAACAAAAAGCTCAGGTCCAGATGGATTCACTGCTGAAGTCTACCAGACATTCGAAGAATTGGAAACAATGCTACTGAAACTATTTAAAAAGACTGAGAAAGAGGGAATCCTTCCTTACTCATTCGAAGAAGTCAATATCACCCTAATACCAAAACTAGGAAAGGACACAACAAAAAAACTACAGACCAATATTTCTCATGAACATAGATGCAAAAGTTAACAAAATGCCAGCTAGCCAAATCTAACAGAACATCAAAAAGGAAAAGTTCCTCTTTACTAAGGAGTGCTAGCTAAGAAATAGAAGAGATTGTGAAATTAGAAAATCACCATTTTGCAATCATCAATGTAATTATTCAGGTAAGAATCACCAATTGCTACCAAAACTATAGGGAGGTGAAAATTTATCAAGGAAGAGAATGTTCACGTGCTCTCAATGTACCATCCCATAGATTACTTATTTATTTCAAAGGGAGAAATGTTTATTACAAATTCTGAGGGATGTGAATTTAAATAATTGACAAAACATGGGATCTTCCAATAGTGGGATATATTGACATTATGTAACTCTTGATGCCAATGCTATGGAGGACAGAAAAAAGTTAAGGGGACTATTCTAGATTAAAAAGACAAAAGAGAAGGACAACTAAATCCAGTATTTCTAGATCTAGTTCACCTTCCTAGGGCCCAGAAAAACAAGTCTTCGTATGTAGGGAATGATGAAAGAAAACATATTGCGAGTTACAGGCACTAAGAGGAGCATCCAGTACCTTTATTTCACTAAGAAAAAAAGTATCTAGGCTAGGAAAGCAATGATGACCTCAATGAGATTTGGTTCTCTGCTCAGTTCACTTCTGACACACTAGCCCCTCTGTTGTTTCTCCAGTCTAACAGACACAGGGCCTCTGGACTTCTAATATCCTCTTCCCAGAATGCTCTTCCTCCAGAGAGGCATAGCTCTCTTTCTCACCTCCTTCAGCTCCTTGCTCATACAACCTTCCCTGACCACGTATTTTAAAATAAAATTCACCCTTACTTGATTTTTCCCTTAAGTGTTTATCAGTCCATCATACCATATATTTCACTTGTTTTTTTAGCCATCTTCTAGTAGTAGAATGTAAACATTACGAGGACAGGGATTTTGTTTTAATATTTGTTCATAAGTTTTCAGTGTTATGTGTCCACCATTGTGTCAGTTGCTACATTCCCTGCCTGCAGGAAGTTTCTGTCTAATGGACTTTTGGAGCCACGGGAAATATTAGTGGTGCAAGTGTAACACCAACCCCTTTTTAGCCTTGTGATGGTCATGGAAATTGGTGTGAATTCTCCTGGGAAAGGCACATCCTGGCTTTACATCAGAGATTGTGCCTGCCTCTTCCCAGGGCTAAAAGAGCTGAATTAGATTTAAAAAATTGCTGACACTGAAAGATTATTCACACCATTAAAAGTTAATTTTTTAAAACAGAGATATTACTTTTTTAGAGCAATTGTAAAAAGAAGGTCTACTCCTCTTAATGGGACAGCTAAGAAAGGTGAAGAAGCCTTTAGGAGAAAGCCGAGAGGAGATTTTAAAGTCCTTTAGGATCTGTTTTCTTGTAGTAGCTGCATGATGGGATGGAGAATTCTGGCCCGTTCTCCAATGCTTGGACAACCTTGACCACCTGCCCATGCATGAATCATGTTCCACTTGCTGCATATGTTTTGTATTAAAAATGATGTCTTAACCCAGCACTTGTAAATCATGCATTCTAAGGACTATTCCTAGTAGGGCAAACATGTTTTCTCTTTCCACCCTCCGTATGACAATGTTACCTCAAACAAATAAAAGACTGGTAAGGGCATGAGCTGCACTCTGAGGCCAGGAAGCAATGAAGTTAAATAGGCAACCTAAGAAATAAACCCATTACTGTCAACTCATCATTACATCCTCCACGGACAATTTACTCTTCGATAGCTGCTGTGAGTCAGATTTTCACACTTCTTGTGACATGAGTCAGGGACAAGTGTCTGGCCTTGTCAACAGTACCTGAGGGTATTAACTCTGTACAGCTAGAGAGCTACAAAATGGACACTCAATATATTTCCTTTTGACCCAACTAGAATGGCTGCATAAATTCCTGAAAAACAGGGTAACTTTTGTGACTTGATGTTCCATCATAGATTTAAAAAGAAACTTACTATGTTAGACATATTCAACAACTTGTCCTTTCTTTTTCAACTTAATGTTTTCTGCATTAAACATGCTGTCTTTTCAGTGCCATGGGTTTGCTAATAAAATACCCTCTGTTTATTATAAAGACTTCCTGATTAGACCCAATGCATTATTCAATATTTGTATTTAAGGTGATTTTTGATATGGTTGGATTAAAATCTATCATAATGCCAGCCTTTTTTCCATTAGTTCCATTTGCTCTTTCATTTTCTCCCCTTTTCTGCTTTCTTGTGGTTTAATTGAAGAGATTTTATTATCCTATTTTATACCCCCCATTGACTTAATATTTACACATCTTTAAAAAATTTAGTGGTTGCCCTAGGGTTTACAATATATACTTAAATATAATCTGAGTGCACATTAAAATAACATACCTCTCCATGTATAGAGTAATGACTTTAAAGGGACCACTCATCTCTAGAGTTTTAATCACATATTTCACTTTTATATATACTATAAACACCATATTACTAATTTTTATTTAGGCAGTCAAGTATCTTTTACAGAAGTTAAAAATAAGAAAAATATTTAATTTTACCTTTATTTATGCTATTTACAACGCTTTTTATTTCTTTTTGTAAATCTAAGTTTTTGACCTATGTCATATTCCTTCTGCCTGAAGAATTTCCATTAGCATTTTTTATATACTAGCTTGGCTGGAAATGAATTCTTTCAATTTTTAATTTTTCTGAAAAAGTCTTTATTTCTCATTTACCTTTGAAAAATGTTTTTGCTGTTATAGAATTTTGTGTTGATTTTCTTCCTTTCAGAACTTAAAAAGGGTCACTGCTGTCTTTTTGCTTGTATGGTTTCTTAAAGGAGTCTGCTAGAATTTTAGCTTTTTCCTCTGTGAGTGACGTACCTTTTTTCTCTGGCCACCTTCAGAATTCCCCTTTGGTTTTGTTTTTCAGCAGTTTGACTATGGTATGCCTGGTGTGTGTGTGTGTGCGTGCGTGCGTGTGTGTGTGATTTATCGTTCTTGGTGTTCTCTGATCTCGCATGGTGTCTATCTTTGCCATTGGAACCTTTACCATTTTAATCATGGTTATTTAAAATCCCTTCTCTGATAGATCTATTATTTTTGTCATATCTGAGTCTGCTTCTGCTTTTTGTTATATCTCTTCTTTGACGGTTTGACATGGTGTCCATCAGAGTAAACATAAAGTAAATATTTCTTATACCTGGAGAGAAGTGTGCTTTTCCTTCTGCTAGGTCTTTTAATCAGGGAGTTGAGTGGGGTTTAAAGTTTGTTGTTACTATGATTATCCTCAGTGCATCATAAATGCTTCAGATTTCTCTAATGATCTCTTGAGTTTGAGGTGTGGGTCAATTTGTCAGAAGGGTTTTCTCAATGACTATTGCTGGCCTGAATTTAGGGCTCCATGCTTGGCTTTGTGTCCTCAGAAACTCACAGCTTAGTGGAAGAGCCAAGTACATAAAAAGTACTATGTATTATGGTTCCCTAGACTCATTTAGGTGGAATAAGCTTTGGCTCAGCAAGTTAAAGAAGGTGGCAATTGAATTAATCTTCTACCAGTTTCCCTTAATTTCATATTTGGCTTGTTTTCTTAGACTTTTTCTTCTTATATGTTGCTACAGAGATAGCAAAACATTATTGCCCATGATAGACAGCACTAGTAACTCACAGAACTGTCTCATTGAGTCCATATGGGTCAACAGAATTCTTTGAACAGTAAATTTCAGGTGGGCATTACCCATAAGAACTGTCACAGGGTAAGACACCTATTTGCCATCTTCATGCTTGAATATTCTCAAGCTTCTTTCAGGTCCTAGGCTTTCCTTGTTTATATTATACAATGACTTTCAACAAACCTAGTTCTAGTTTTAACAAGCAAGTTTTGGGTCCATGAAATAAATGCGATTACTCAGGGAACAGGGATGAAATAAAGCAATAGCTCTGGACCCAAGGTCAAAATATGGGTAGGAGACTTTTAGTGATAGATATATCATATATATATTTTTTATTTTTATTTTTAGTTTTAGAGACAGAGTCTCACTCTGTTACCCAGGCTGGAGCGTAGTGGTGCAATCTCGGCTCGCTGCAACCTCTGCCTTCTGTGTTCAAGTGATTCTTCTGCCTCAGCCTCCTGAGGAGCTGGGATTACAGGCATCTACCACCAAGCCCGGATAATTTTTGTATTTTTAGTAGAGACAGGATTTCACCATGTTGGCCAGACTGGTCTCAAACTCCTGATCTCAGGTGATCCACCCACCTTGGCCTCCCAAAATGCTGGGATTACAGGCAAGAGCCACCACACATGGATCTATATGATTACTTTTACATGATAGATAATGTAATTTACAGAATTAACATGTAAGGTTTAAATTAATCCCAACTGATTGTAACCTTATTGAGGCATGGATTTGAATCCCAAATGCCATATGTTGGTATAAGAGTCACTAAGCTCATGAGTAAGGCTAGCCTATTGCTCAACATCCATATCCCAACAAATGACCATACTTCCCTGTGTACATGGGAAGCTTAGATCTTTCAGGGTTTACAGAAAACAAACAATTCCAGAATGACAGTCAGAGATCATGGTGATGCCAATTTCAGTGAACTGGCAATGCCTCCCAGGAATCTCGTGTTTAGAGGGATTTTGAGGTCATGCCTGTAGAGGAATTCCATAACTGACTAATGGGTAATGAAGAACATCAGCACACGTGCCTTATAAATGCTGTCTGTAAAACAGTAAAAGGGAAGTTTCCTTAGCCTGTGTTCACCTTTAAACAGAGGCCAAGATAAAGGCTGCACTGAGGAGATTCTTGGGAACATCGTCCTGGGGAATGACTGTGAGGACAAAGGGAGTGAACAGGGAATGAAGGAAAGTCAATATAAGAATGCATTACTGGCTACTGCTCCTGGTAACTAGTACTTTATTCTAGCATACCTTTGGGGAGTCTTGGAAAATGTATTTTACAATTATATGCCTATGGAACAAAAGGGATAAAAATATTTGTACATAGGTTTCCTCTCTCATCAGTCAAAGGTGACTCCACAGATGTTAGGTCCTCTGCATTTCCAGGTTGTATATGCGTGAGTGCTCAGTGGGTCCTGGGGTATCAGCGGCCACAGCTACACAGAAGCCCCAAAATGTTACAGGATCTTTTTCTGGCCAGAACCTCTGTGACTCTTGGTGCCTTTGCCTGAGTTTTGCTCAGGCCTGCTGGGCTCATTTTGCCCACTTGGCCTGGCAGGCTGCACTCAGCTCATGTCACCAGCCTGGGTCCCATGCCTGCCAAGGGCACGTCAGGCATGAATGGTGAGAGGTGTGTGAGCAAGTGTGGGATCCATCCACTGTGCATGGTAAGACATGCCGGCTGCTGCAGCAGGGTGGGCAGCTCCAGGTGCCAGCATGGGTGCCAGCTCTCTGTGAGACTGCAGCCAGAACAGGTACACTGCAAACAGGTTCCATAGCTGACACCAGGGAACACAGTCGTGCTCAGAACTTTGGAGATGTCAGAAACCACAGGACCCCAAAGAGAGAGTAACAGAACTGGCTCAGGGACCTCCCAGGTCTGAGCTCTCCATAGGGCCACATCTCTTCTTTCCTTCTCTTCACGTGCAATGTGGAGAGTAAGGGGCATGTCTCAGTCTAGTTTGTGTTACAGCTCTTTTAGCCTTGCCATTTGGTGGGTCCCAAGTCCTTGTCCTGTGACCAGGAAGAAAAAGGTACAAAGACAAGCAGAGGGTGAGCAAGATGAAGAATAACTTTACTGAGTGATAGAACAGCTTAGAGGAAGCCTGCAGGGGGAAGCTCCTTTCCGTAGCCAGGGTATCCTGATGAGTTTTCAGCTCCTAGCAGAGAGGGTAGCTCCTTTCTGCTAGGCAAGTCATCCCAACAAGTGTTCAGCTATCAGTAGAGAGGGTAACTCCTCCCTGCAGTTGGTCGTCCTGACATCTGCAGAGCTCTCAGCAAAGAGGAGGCCATAGAGTAGGTGGCTCTTCTCTGCAGGCAGGTTGTCCTATCATCTACCCATCATCTCTCCATCATCTCCCTGACATCTTTCCATCATCTCTGCAACTCTCAGCAGAGAGGAGGCCCTGAAGTGGGTTGCTCCTCTCTGTAGCTGGTTGTCCCATCATCTGCTCAGCTTTGACTGGGCCCAGGGATTTTATGGGCCTCAGAGGGGAGAAAGTGCATGCTGATTGGCCTGTGCTGATTGGCCCATGGGTGGCCATGTGTGGGTCGAGAAAAGGCACCACAAGTTCCCACTCCAGTTCGGGACTGGCAGCTTTTCCCCCAGCCTTTAGGCCCTCCCTGGCCTTGTGCCAAGGGGAGCCTGCAGGCCAGTGCTGAGCTTCCCTCGGCCCCTCCTTGGCTTCCCTCCTATGCTCATTGGTGCCCAAAATCTGGAGACAGCAGATGTGGCAAAGGGCTGGTGTGTCAGCACTGCCCTGAGTGTGTTCATACCAAGTCAGGCTGTGGCAGCACCTGGGCCCAGCCTCAACTTTGCTCTGAGATCAGAGCAGGCACTGACAGCAGGGAGGAAGCCAAGCAGCGGGGCAAGCAGTTCCAAGCCCGCAAGGGCAGGGGATACTTCCTGGGTCCCCAAGAGTGCAGAGATGCCTGGGTCTGCAGTTACAGTTTGGGCAGCTGCAGCTGCACCCGGGGGGGCAGAACTCATGCCTGCTCCATGGAGTGGTAGGCCTGGGTCTGCAGCTGTGACTTGGGCGGCTGCAGCTGCACCCAGGAAGGTGGCACTCCTGCTTGCTCCATGGAGCAGGAGGCCTAGGTCTGCAGCTACAACTTGGGTAGCTGCAGCTGTGCTTGAGTGGGTGGCACTCCCATCTGCTCCTGGGCTGTGAGAGCACAGGGATGGCCTAGGTCCACAACTGTGGCTTGGGCAGCTGAAGTGGCACTCAGAAGGGGTGGGGCTTCTGCTTGTCCTTGGCTCCTGCTGGCTTCATGGAGTGTGCAGCCCCGGCCATGCCTCCCTGCTGCAGCCAGCATGATGGCCGTGGCTGTTCTAGATAGCCTGCTGCTGCCATCACAAGTGCAGGAAGAGGTGATGAAGCAAAGCCTGAGGCAAAGCTCTGACAGGTTGTACCTTTTCCAAACTAATCAGAGTCAAGCAGTTACTGGAAGAAGAATGGAGACCAGAAGAAGAACCATGCTAAAAGGGTGTCCAATACAGCTACTTTTATAACAATTCTTTTGAATCTTATTCTCTGTAATTGCATATGCTCAATGGTTGGAAAAAACTCCATAGAACTTCACTGTTTTAAGATAATCCATTCAAGCAGAGTCCTTCTCAGGAAGCATGTTCCCTGGACTATCTCTAATTATTTAATTCAGCTTTAGATTTGGTGGCTGACTGAACGCAGTTGAAACCCTACAAGCCAGAAGAGATTGGGGTCATATAGTCAGCATTGGTTTTTTTTTTTTTTTTTTGAGATGGAGTCTTGCTGTGTCTCCCAGACTGGAGTGCAGTGGCACGATCTCAGCTCACTGCAAGCTCCACCTCCAGGGTTCACGCCATTCTCCTGCCTTAGCCTCCCGAGTAGGTGGGACTACAGGCGCCTGCCACCATGCCCGGCTAATTTTTTGTATTTTTAGTAGAGACAAGGTTTCACCGTGTTAGCCAGGATGGTCTCGATCTCCTGACTTCGTGATCCACCTGCCTTGGCCTCCCAAAGTGCTGGAATTACAGGCGTGAGCCACCACACCTGGCCTATCAGCATTCTTAAGAAAAGAAATTCCAACCAAGAATTTCACATCCAACCAACCTAAGCTTCATAAGCAAAGGAGAAATAAGATATTTTTCAGACAAGCAAATGCTAAGGAAATTCATTACCACCAGACCTGTCTTTCAAGAGGTCCTTAAGGGAGTGGTAAATACAAAAAGGAAAGATCATTACCAACTACTACAAAAACACACTTAAGTACACAGACCATTGACCCTATAAAGCAACCACACAATCAAGTCTACATAATAACCAGGTAATATGATGACAGGATCAAATCTGCACATACCAATATTAACCTATAATGTAAATGGTGTAAATGCCCCAATTAAAAGGCATAGACTAGCAAGTTGAACAGAGGCAAGCCCCAGCGGTATGCTGTTTTCAAGAGACATATCTCATAAGCAATGACACCTGTAGGCTCAAAGTAAAAGGATGGAGAAAAATCTACCAAGCAAACAGAAAACAGCAAATAGCAGAGGTTGCTATTCTAATGTCAGACAAAACAGACTTTAAATAATAATAATCATAAAAGACAAAGAAGGGCTTCCGCCAGGGCCGCCACTGGAGAGCAGCAGCCATGGCTCTACGCTACCCTATGGCCGTGGGCCTCAACAAGGGCCACAAGGTGACCAAGAACGTGAGCAAGCCCAGGCACAGCCGCCGCCGCGGGCGTCTGATGAAACACACCAAGTTCATGTGGGACATGATTCGGGAGGTGTGTGGCTTTGCCCCGTACGAGCGGCGCGCCATGGAGTTACTGAAGGTCTCCAAGGACAAACGGGCCCTCAAGTTTATCAAGAAAAGGGTGGGGACGCACATCCGCGCCAAGAGGAAGCGGGAGGAGCTGAGCAATGTATTGGCAGCTATGAGGAAAGCTGCTGCCAAGAAAGACTGAGCCCCCTCCCCTGGCTTCTCCCTGAAATAAAGAACAGCTTGACAGAAAAAAAAAAAAAAAAAAAAAAAGACAAAGAAGGGCATTTCAAAATGGTAAAAGTTCCAGTCAACAAGAAAACCTAGCTATCCTAAATATATATGCACCCAACACAGGAGCACCCAGATTCATAAAACAAGCTCTTAGAGACCTGCAAAGAGACTTAGATTCCTACACAATAGTAGTGGGAGACTTTAACAGCCCACTGACATTATTAGACAGATCATAGAGGGAGAAGACTAACAAAGATATTCAGGACCTAAACATGACATCTGACCAAATGGATCTAACAGACAACTGCAGAACTCTTCACTCAAATGCAACAGAATATACATTCTTCTCATCTGCACATGGCATATACTCTAAAATCAACCACACAATTGGCCATAAAACAATTCTCAGCAAATTCAAAAACCCAAAATTATACCAACCACACTGGAACTACAGCACACTAAAAATAGAAATCAATACAAGAAGATTGCTGAAAACCAGAAAAGTACATGGAAATATAAAAACCTGCACCTGAATAACTTTCAGATAAGGAGTGAAATTAAGCTAGAAATCAGTAAATTCATTGAAACTAACGAGAACAAAGATACAACTTTCCAAAATCTCAGGGAAACTACTAAAGCAGTCTTAAGAGGAAAGTTTATGGTGCTAAATACACACATCAAAAAGTTAGAAAGATCTGAAATTAACAACTGAACATCACATTAACAGGAACTAGATAAATAAGAGCAAAACAATGCCAAAGCTAGCAGAAGACAAGAAAGAACCAAAATCAGAGCTGACCTGAATGAGATTGAGATGCAAAAACCAAAACAAAACAAAACAAAAAACAAAAAAACACCAAAGAACAGTGAATTCAGGAGTTTGTTATTTGAAATAATAAATAAGATAGACTACTAGCCAGACTAATAAAGAAAAATAGAGAGAAGATCCAAATAAACACAATCAGGGAGGACAAAGGGGACATTACCACCGACCCCACAGAAATACACAAACCCCTCAGAGACTATGATGAGTACCTCCATGCACACAAACTAGAAAACCTACAAAAATGAATAAATTCCTGAAAAAATACAACCTTTCAAGATTGAACCAGGAAGAAATTGGAACCCTGAATGGACCAATAATACCAATCAGAAAAAGCCCAAGACCCGACGGATTCACAGTCTAATTCTACCAGGTACATAAAGAAGAGGCAGGCTGGGCGTGGTGGCTCACACCTGTAATCCTAGCACTTTGGGAGGCTGAGGCAGGTGGATCATGAGGTCAGGAGATTGAGACCATCCTGGCCAACATGGTGAAACCCTGTCTCTACTAAAAATACAAAAATTAGCCAGGCATCATGGCGTGTGCATATAGTCCCAGCTCCTCAGGAGGCTGAGGCAGGAGAATCACTTGAACCCAGGAGGCGGAGGTTGCAGTGAGCCAAGATCGCACCATTGTACTTCAGCCTGGGTGACAGAGCGAGACTCCCTCTTAAAAATCAAAACAAAACAAAAATTCAAGTTGAGATCTGGGTGACGACACAGCCAAATCATATCAGCACACATGAGTTCATGTTCAAAACATGCCAGAGAGAAGGAAGAGACATTTACAATGTTATAGCGTTGGATTTGTCAGATCCCAGTTGATGTGAGCCATAATGGATCATCATCATCTGAGGTGATTTTCTAAACCTGATGCAGTATAGAGGATAGAGTGTATGATACAGAGATGACCTTGATGGCTGGCCAGCTAGCAGCAACTGAAAACAGCTAGCATGGCTTGGAAGACTGAGGCACACACTGTAGTAGAACTCCTGAACTTTAAATCCCCAGTGCCACCTGACAGTTTTGCTAATGGTGAGCTCCAGCTATCCTGTGAAATGTCTTATATCCTAATGCTAAGGACCTAGGAAAGAAAACTTGGAAAAGAGAAAAGGGGCAACATAAACAAGGAAGTAAAACTAATCTGACAGGAAAGGAAAATATGCATTATTCTTATGTTCAACTCATAGCAGACATCACTAATTTCCCATCATACCTTCCCTGATGAGTGCTGAGTTATCTCAAAACTCATTAACCCATCTTTTCAGGCAGAACATCTCAGTATTTCAGAGGAAATCAATGTGTCATCTTTGATCTATGACTATATTTAGTGTTATTCTAAACACCCCAGCTATAAGAAATGAGAAATCCTAACCTTTGGGAATTTAAGAATAGACAGAAAAGGGTCTTTGTATAAACTACCTAAAATCATTTTCTTTCTTTATAACTATAACTTAAACCATTCATTTATAGTTTCATCATGCTCTATCATGTGTTTACCTTTTCATGTAATAATAATACCTTAGATGAGTATGGTATCTTTATTATTTACAAAATATTCTCAGATGTTAACATTCTTGATCCTAAAGTCAAGCACTATTTTTCATTCTAAGATTAAGAAAACAAACCAAAATCATCCCTGAGGCAGAGGCTCAAAGAAGGTAGGTGACTTCTTAATTTTATATTTCAAAATCTAGTAGCTGGAGGAACTAAAATGAAAGTTTAGAGCTTCAACGGAGTACTTATCTTATGATCTTATGCCTATTTTGCACATAGAAAGAATCTATCCAAGATTAATTTTTAATATTTTATCAGTTGTAAAAAAAAAAAGATTTGGAACCATGAAAATATATCTTTAGTCCTTTGGAGACTAGCACCCAGAGATTCTGTGGCCAAGGGGAGGGGGACTTGCCAGTATTGTTGAGGTGTGCATTATTTGGAGTTAAAGCTGCCTTATCTAGTTATGCAATTCGTTCTGTCTCTAGAATCAACAGTTCCTCAAAACTCCAATATTAAAGACAACCAGAAAATTGCACAGTAATTGTACCATGGAAAGAAGATTGCTCTCTGCTCCTCCAGGCATTTGTTTTATGTGCTGACAGAAGAACATTTGATTACTCTTAACTGTCTTATGGGGAATGGCTAATAAATGCTAATATGCACCAGGGAATTACCTGGCATTGCTATAACGGTGGGAACAAGATCCACAACATCATGACTTGCAAGCATGCATTTTTGTATCATTGAAATGCATCACATCATTGGTGGCCATACTGTTGGGTCCTAGTCTCAGGAAGAACCTGGGGTCAAAATTCATGAGTTGCACTTGGTCCTGAGTCACAGTTTACTCCCAAAATTGCAGGCTCAAATTTCTTGGCGTAATAGAATAACACTAAATGTGCTTCTTACAGGAGGAAAGCTATTCCAGAAGAAAAAACAAGCCTAAAATTTAATGAAAGAGTGATTGGCTGGGTGTGGTGGCTCATGCCTGTAATCCCAGCACTTTGGGAGGCTGAGGTGGGAGGATCATGAGGTCAGGAGATCGAGACCATCCTGGCTAACATGGTGAAACCCCGTCTCTATTAAAAATACAAAAAATTAGCCAGGTGTGGTGGCAGGTGCCTGTAGTCCCAGCTACTCGGGAGGCTGAGGCAGGAGAATGGTGTGAACCCGGGAGGTGGAGCTTGCAGTGAGCCGAGATTGTGCCACTGCACTCCAGCCTGCGCGATAGTGTGAGACTCCATCTCAAAAAAAGAAAAAAAAGAGTGACCAAGGAAAATCATGTTGTGACTTTTCCTGTGATTATGAGCTTGGGTCTCCTTTGTCATGGGGAAAATAGAGTCATGCTGAGTCAGGTCTTTGCTTATCAAAGCCTCCTGAGACTTAATTATTCAACAAGTCTTTATTGAGCACCTGCTAAATGCCTGGGACTGTGCTACACACTTTATACAAGTTATCTTACGGGTTCTTCACAATTACCTTACGAAGCAGTTACTTTGGGTGGCTGAGGTTACTTTGAGACATCACAATATTTTTCCTTGTTTATTGCTTTATTTACGGAATATCACCCTCTCTTCAGAATGCAAAATAATTTGGAGTCAATATGTTATTCTGAAAAGAGTCTTGGAGTAGGAAGTCCATGGGCATTAGGAGGAAGATCTGAGAGGTGAAGATAGAAATGATGCTGAAATTGAGAGAAAATAAAACCACTGAATTTAAAGCAAAAAGAAACAAAGTGAGTCTTTGGGACCTTTCCTACCTGTATTAATCTTTAGTGTTACAGAATAACTAAACTAGTTGGATCCTTCACAGTCATTTAATGTCCAACGTCACCTTGATGGGAGATCCAGGGGTGGGTTGAGGAACTGTTTAATCACTATTCCTTGTTTTGGGTAAGGGACGCAGGTAAAGGGATAGCTAATATCAAAATTCAAATGCTAGCAAAAAGAAATTTAGCAGCATTAAATAGTATTTCTAATTTTAAAAAGATTAATTTGGCCAAGCGCCGTGGCTCATGCCTGTAATCCTAGCACTTTGGGAGGCTGAGGTGGGCAGATCACGAGGTCAAGAGATCAAGACCATCCTGGCCAACATGGTGAAACCCTATCTCTACTATAAATACAAAAATTAGCTGGGCGTGGTGGTGGGTGCCTGTAGTCCCAGCTGCTCGGGAAGCTGAGGCAGGAGAATCACTTGAACCTGGGAGGCGGAGGCTGCAGTGAGCCAAGATCGCACCACTGCACTCCAGCCTGTTGACAGAGCAAGACTCCATCTCAAAAAAAAAAAAAAAAGTTTAATAAATCAATTTCTGCTTGTAGCCAGGAGGGAGGAACTGACACCAGACTAATCCTTGTATGAAAAGAGCAAATACAGTAACCCCACCAAAAGTCAATATAAATGGAATAAGCCATGACGCAATTGCCTTCAGGCACTCGACAACAGGTAGAGCAAGACTGCAATCTTAGGGTGAATGCAAACTCAGCAGGTGAACCCAGACTCTGCCTGGGGACCTTTTGTGATACAGCCCAGGGATTGGAGTAGAGCAGGGCAGGCCTGTGGATAGGGGAGCAGGACATTGAGTGTAGGACCACAAAGATGATGTAGTCTGGGGTAAAGGACACAGGGGACCTGAAGTCTGGGGAGCTTTTTAAACTAGTCATTTGCTGATGGACCACACAGATGCAGGACGAGACTATGACGATCTTCACAGAACAACTACACGGGGCCTGAACACTGATCACAGATCTTAGTGGTTGAGGAGTGCTGGAGATGGAGTTCCTTCAGCCAGGCCAGAGTGAAGACAGCACGTTAACACGTGGGTGGGTGCCCAGCTGAGAAAAAAGGAAGGCCATACCTTAGGAGTAAGGAAGGAGCCCGCCCCAATGTCAGAAGTGAGACTCAGAGGCAAGGCCAGTCTCAGGGAAGGTAGTACAACTTCGCAAATAGAATCATGAACCAACTGGGGTTGGTTCAGGCACTACTACAATTGGGGTAATCTGTTTTCACTTCCATGAAAACTGAAGTGAGCTTTGTGTTCCTAAATGAAAGGACAAACACTTCAATAGGCACGTAGCTAATTTTAGATGGACGTAATTGAATCAATAAACAATTTAATTTTAACATTTCCTTTCTTTTTTCCTCTTCTTTTTTTGAGACAGAGTTTTGCTCCTGTGGCCCAGGTTGGGGTGCAGTGGCACAATCTTGGTTCACTGCAACCTCTGCCTCCTGGCTTCAAGCTATTCTCCTGCCTCAGCATCCCGAGTAGCTGAGACTACAAGAGCATGCCACCACACCCGGCTAATTTTTTGTATTTTTGGTAGACATGGAGTTTCACTGTGTTGGCCAGGCTGATCTCGAACTCCTGACTTCAGGTGATCCACCTGCCTCAGCCTCCCAAAGGGGTAGTCCTAGCTACTCGGGAGGCTGTAATCCCAGGAGTGGGATTACAGGTTTGAACCACTGTGCCCGGCCCAACATTTCCTTGAAAAACTTAAAACTCCCAAAGAAGTTTTTATCATAGGTTATAAGTATAAAGACCCCAAGCAATAACAAATCCCTGCCACCCTCAAACACACACATTCACTGATAGAAAATCAATATACTCAGCTATCATATTTCAGATGTGCCAGTTTTCTGGTCAATCAGCAATCACTTCCTTGTGAACTCAGGCACAGGGGCTGACACACAGCAGCACAGGACACAGTCTGCCCCCCGGGGCTACTGACAGTCTCTTGCTGGTAGGAGGAGACATCCCTTACCAATGCTGAGGCTGCTGCCTATTTTTTTCCTGCTCTGTAAGAGCTTCCGCTCAAATGCTTTTATCTGTGTCCTTCAATGCTGAACTTAGCTTATGCTGTAATTTTTTTTCCAATTTTTTTTCTCCTACTGCCTGCAGATATTCAAGTAAATAAGCCACTCTGGATTTTAAAATCATTCATCTGATAATGTTTTTACATGATCTGAAGTCATTTCATCATTAATTTTCTCATTAAACTATGGATGCAACAACAGATAGATACTTGCCTTTTTAGTATAGATGGGGTTTCACTATGTTGGCCAGACTGATCTTGAACTCAGATATTCAACTAAATAAGACACTCTGGATTTTAAACTCATTCATCTGATAATGTTTTTACATGATCTGAAGCCATTTCATCATTAAGTTTCTCATTAAACTATGCATGCAATAACAGATAGATATTTGTATTTTTAGTAGAGACTGGGTTTCACTATATTGGCCAGACTGATCTCAGACTCAGATATTCAACTAAATAAGACACTCTGGATTTTAAACTCATTCATCTGATAATGTTTTTACATGATCTGAAGCCATTTCATCATTAATTTTCTCATTAAACTGTGCATGCAATAACAGATATTTGTATTTTTAGTAGAGACAGGGTTTCATTGTGTTGGCCAGGCTGATCTTGGACTCAGATATTTCAACTAAATAAGACACTCTGGATTTTAAACTCATTGATCTGATGATGTTTTTACATGATCTGAGCCATTTCATCATTAATTTTCTCCTTAAACTGCCTACCTATGGACCTGGGTAGGCAGGAGCAGTAAGGCAATGACGGAGGCACAACCTTGGTCTTAAAGACCTCGCTGTCTAGAGGGAAACACAGATAAGTAAATAGGCAGTCACCATACAGTGTAGTAAGTGCTTTGACTGAATAAGTGAGTTTTGTGTTTGCCTTATCCTGACTTGGTGGGAGCTGGGGAGTCTCAGGGAGATCATTCAGAAGCAGTTTTTCCAAAACCTTACATTGCACTTACTATGTACCAGGGCACCTCTATCAGAAAGTTTTGAAACATTTAAAAATATATAAATTCCAAGCTGTGAGGAAACATTTACTGAATCTCTGAGATTATGCCTTAGTAATCTACATTTTAGAAAAATGCACTCCAACACTGAGTGAAAGAGTGAGACTGTCTCAAAAACAAAACTCCCAAAGTACCCCGGGTGATTCTTCTGCGCAGTGAAGTGCGAGAACCACTGATTTAAATTAATTGGTTAGTTCAATATTTGTTCTTTCTTCAATATGATCTTAAAACCAGAAATCCACATCAGAATGTAACAGCAAGAGTAAATGACTCGCATTGTTAGTCACAGATTTAAAAAAGCATTGTTAGTCAGAAATTACTCGCAGCCCCACTCCCTAATTGATCAACAAATAGGTTGTGTATTGTTGTCTTTAAAGTTCAAACTCTGGGGCAGGGGCTCTGTTTTGTTGTGCCTCAGTTTCTCATGCTAAAACAGGATGAAAAGATTCCTATCTTATAAGACTATTGTGATGGCTACATTAGGTCATGTGTAGCAGGTATTTAGAAAAGTCCCTGGCACACCCTCTCTAGGCCTAAGCTGGACTCAGCCATCATGCTAGGTCAGTTCCCATCAGTTAATCTCTCTTCCTTGCAGAAAACTACCTCCTTGTCTTTTATGAGGAGACAAACTGAATCACGAATTTTATCCTGAAGTGCATGAGCTGGAGGGAACTTGTGAACTCAGGCACAGTGGCTGACACACAGCAGCACAGGACACAGTCTTCTGATAATGTTTTTACATGATCTGAAGCCATTTCATCGTTAATTTTCTCACTAAACTATGCATGCAACAACAGATAGTGACTGAGGAGCTGCACCTGTGATTTTCATCAGAGGAAGGCCATGGAGGTCAATTTATTTCCTGGAGTGTTGTCTCATCTTTGCTTTAGACAGTGTGGTAGGTGGAATAATGTGTCCCCCTCCCCCCCGCCCAAATGCCCAATGCCCAATGCCCAAACCCTTCTCTTCAGAACCTGTGAATATAGTACCTTATATGATAAAAGGTATATTGCAGGTATGATTAAGAAATTTGAGATGGTAAGAGAATCACAGAATATCCAGGTGGGCACAATGTAATCACAGGAGTCTTTGCAAGTGAGGAATCTTTCCCAGCTGAAGTCAGATTGAGAGACACATCCTTGCTGATTTTGTAGGTGGAGGAAGGGGCTAGGAGATAAAGAATGCAGGCAGCCTTTAGAAGCCAGAAAAGGTAAGGAAATGAAACCTCTTGTAGGATCTCCAGAAGAAATGTAGCCCTGCCAACACTTTGGTTTAGATGGGTGAGATCCATGTCAGAATTTTGACTTGCAGAACCGTAAGGTAGACATTTATGTTGTTTCAGCCACTGAATTTGTGATAATTTGTTACAGAAGCAATACAAAACTAAGACATAGTCTTTGGGGACATGCCTTGTCCCCCTATAATAATATGTAAAATAAAATAGAATGTATTTTACCTTTTGTGCCCCCAAATAATTCCCTCCCACTCCAGTGGCACACCCCGTTGTCCTTCAAAATGAAGTCATTGAAAGTGAGAATTTGCCTTGAATATAAGGATTTGAAGTCTGATATTTCATTTCAGCAGATCATCCATCCTTCAGTGTGCTCTATATAAATCAGAATTATTCCTTCTCTTTTTCACATTATACCCTTGACTTCTTTATATTTAATTGTATTTACCTCTCTTCTTTTTACCTTTAGAACTTTGCATCTACAGAGTTTTCATCAGTTTTTTTTTTAAAGATTTCTTGTTAAACTGATGTTTCATAGATTCTTCTAATCATGTACCCAGAAATAGGGCCAAAATAATTGGTAATCACATCATATGCCCCACCACTTTAAAACTCCATAAAATTATAGTGTAACTAAATGAACCTAAAAGAAATAATGCAAGTGAAATATTTAAAAACCCTGACTAAGAGAGTTTTGCATGTATTTTTAAAATAGGCCTTTACTTTAAACTTTGGTTACTTAGTGAAGATAATTTTTAAAGCGATGATTAAAGATATATTTAAATTAAAATGTAGTTAAAAGGTAGAACATAGCTGCTTATAAAATCTCATTGGACTAAAATACCCAGTGGAAGTAAATGTCTTCTGCTCAGTTAGACATAGTTTATGGCATCTATATTTTGCAGGAGGAACAATAACAAAATTTGCAGCTCAGTGAGAACACCGAAATTGATGGAACCTTCTTTTGATTATAGCATACATTTATGACATCCAGCATCAGCAAGTAAGAGCTTAATTTTCTAATTTATTTAAGCATTCACAAAGCTGTTTGCCTTTTCCTCTAAGAGAATGTCTCAGTAGTTCGTACTGGCTGCAACATATTTTTCTTTGGGAAACTTTGAAACAAGTGGAATTCTTTATCTTAGGGGTGAAATGACTGAGGATCATTTCAGGTGAAAGACAGTAAACACCCATAGGGGTTTTCAGTGTGATGTGGTCATCAGAAATGTGGATGACAAAAAAGAATTAGCTACACTCTCTACTTCATTCCTTGGTGCTATTCTGATCACAACAGGAGTGTTGATTTCAGGGTCACTTTTGATAAGGGATTGAGATCTATCAAACGGCACCCAGAGAACAGGGACAGGGATATTTCTATATCATTCATGTAAGGAACAGTTGGAGACACTAAGGCTACCACACTTGAAGAAGAAAAATGTGGTGGAATATGATGGCAGAATTCAAACATTTGAAAGGATGACATGTAGAGAAAAAATTTGACCTACTTCTGTCTTTCTCGAAGAGGTGGATGTGGGACCAGTGGATAAGACTTACACTAAAGTTGATTTCAGTTCTTCATAAAGAAGAGATTTCTTGGGATCAAAATTGTCTGAAAATAGGAATGATCTGCTCTGTCCCTAGAGTTGCTCAAGCATAGCCAAAAAACTTACCTCTTGTTCAGATTTAAAATTCAATGATTTTATGATGCTATATAAAAGTGAGCTCTGCCATGTATTGGGAAGTAAATGAGGCTTTGTATTAGGAACTCTGAGTTACTTTACAATAACTCCCCATTGTACTCTCTCTACGAGATAGAGTGAGGTTGGGTACTTGCTGCTGCTGAAGTCTCTGTCCCCAGGACCTGATGTCTAAAGGGTGTGTGGGACAGCTATGTGATTCTAGGCCAGAGATGGCAACTGTATGTCACTATGCCCTCCTCCTGCCTGTGGCAGATAATCTAAATGATGGTGGAACTCTCTCCTGATGCATAGGTAGAGCCTCAGGATCCTCCTCAGTGCAACATCCTGACACTATTAGAGTTGGTATACAGATGAAGTCTGATAATTATTATTGCTTTAGGGCACACTTTGCATGTCATTTCCAGACATAGCCCTTCTTGTCAGTTCCAGACAGCCCTCTGTGCTCTGCTCTGTGATGCTAGGGCTGGCACTAGACAAAATACATTTCTGCTCTGCTGGCTGGATCACTGTTAGGTCAGAGGAGCACTACAAGGCTGGAGGAGGAAGAAGTGACATTTTCTTTCCTTCTTGCTTTCTGTGACTTCTGTTTTCTCCTCTTCCTTATAAGCATAATTTAAGGCATGGCTGTTGCTTTCCCTAGTCATAGCTGAATTCAGTTTTCAGTTTTTCCAATTCCCAGAAACAGCCTCATGGCATCCTCTTTGGAGCAGTAGCACCTTTGAGCCAGTGCTCCTCTTCAGAAGTCTGAATTTTAACTGCATGGGACCCCATTTTCAGCTTCTGAGAATTGCTTATTCCAACCCCTTCCCTTTTATTTTCCATTCCTAGGGGTAGTAGCCCTTTCCACAATTGCCACTCTGTGATACTTGACTTTCTTTCTGACTGTTTAGTTACCTACAACTTTATACCTAATTAGAAGTTGTTTGATTTCTCTGTTAAAATACTTGGTATGGCTTTTTCTCTCAACTTTCAAAATTTACCCTAAGCTGATGATGGACTGTTTCAGCACAAACTTGATTAAGGACTAGTTGTGTTTAATTTCATTTTTTATTTTATTTTAAAAGTTAGAGCTGTATGGAACTTTTATATAATCCAGTCCAATTCCCTCATTTTAAAGATGAGGAAATTTAAGTTTCAGAAATGATGGTGGCGGTGACAGGGCCTTCTTGTGACTTGGAATTGGAATTACAACTGAAGATATCAGACTAAGATCACAAAGCTTTAGGAAGGAAATAAAAGAAAAGAAACTGACCTTTAAGGCAAGAGCCCAGTCCTGGGGGAGGTCTCAACAAAGCACTATGGCTCTACAAACACTAGGTCTTCTCTGGCCTCCTTTGGTTGGGAAATTAATTATAAGTTTAGTTTTTTGGTAGGAGAGGGACAGGTGACTATCTTAGAAGGTTCCAGAAGATAATTGTGGGTGTTGCTAATAGAATGAGATTTAAAACCACGTTGGTAATTAAAATACCCTTTTAAGAGTGTTAGAATGAGGGGTGGTTCCAAGATGGCCGAATAGGAACAGCTCCAGTCTACAGCTCCCAGCATGAGCGACACAGAAGACGGGTGATTTCTGCATTTCCAACTGAGGTACTGGGTTCATCTCACAGTGGCTTGTTGGACAGTGGGGGCAGGACAGTGAGTGCAGCCCACCGAGCAAGAGCTGAAGCAGGGCAAGGCATCGCCTCACCCGGGAAGTGCAAGGGGTCAGGGAATTCCCTTTCCTAGCCAAGGGAAGAGGTGACAGATGGCACCTGGAAAATAGGGTCATTCCTACCCTAAGACTGCGCATTTCCAATGGTCTTAGCAAATGACACACCAGGAGATTATATCCCACGCCTGGCGTGGAGGGTCTCATGTGCATGGAACCTCACTTATTGCTAGCACAGCAGTCTGAGATCAAACTGCAAGGCGGCAGCGAGGCTGAGGGAGGGTCGCCCGCCATTGCTGAGGCTTGAGTAGGTAAACAAAGCGGCCAGGAATCTTGAACTGGGTGGAGCCCACCGCAGTTCAAGGAGGCCAGCCTGATTCTGTAGACTCCACCTCTGGGGGCAGGGCATAGCCAAACAAAAGGCAACAGAAACCTCTGCAGACTTAAATGTCCCTGTCTGACAGCTTTGATAGAGTAGTGGTTCTCACAGCATGGAGTTTGAGATCTGAGAACAGACAGACTGCTTCCTCTAGGGGGTCCCTGATGCCTGAGTAGCCTAACTGGGAGGCAATCCACAGTAGGAGCAGACTGACACCTCACATGGCCGAGTAATCCTCTGAGACGAAGCTTCCAGAGGAATGATTGGGCAGCTACATTTGCTGTTCAGCAATATTTACTGTTCTGCAGCCTCTGCTGCTGATACCCAGGCAAACAGGGTCTGGAGTGGACCTCCAGCAAACTCTAACAGACCTGCAGCTGAGGGTCCTAACTGTTAGAAGGAAAACTAATAAACAGAAAGGACATCCACACCAAAACCCCATTTGTATGTCACCATCATCAAAGACCAAAGGTAGATAAAAACCACAAAGATGAGGAGAAAACAGAGCAGAAAAGCTGAAAATTCTAAAATCAGAGTGCCTCTCCATCTCCAAAGGAACGCAGCTGCTAGCCAGTAATGGAACAAAGTTGGATAGAGAATGACTTTGACGAGTTGACAACAGAAGGCTTCAGATGATCAAACTTCTCTGAGCTAAAGGAGGAAGTTCGAATCCATCACAAAGAAGCTAAAAACCTTGAAAAAAGATTAGATGAATGGTTAACTAGAATAACCGGTATAGAGAAGTGCTTAAATGACCTGATGGAGCTGAAAACCATGGCACGTGACAAATGCACAAGCTTCAGTAGCCAATTCGATCAACTGGAAGAAAGGGTATCAGTGATTGAACATCAAATGAATGAAATGAAGCAAGAACAGAAGTTTAGAGAAAAAAGAGTAAAAAGAAACAAAGCCTCCAAGAAATATGGGATTATGTGAATAGACCAAATCTACGTCTGATTGGTGTACCTGAAAGTGACAGAGAGAATGGAACCCAGTTGGAAAACACTCTGAAGGATATTATCCAGGAGAACTTCCCCAACGTAGCAAGGCAGGCCAACACTCAAATTCAGGAAATACAGAGAACGCCACAAAGATACTCCTCAAGAAGAGCAACTCCAGGACACATAATTGTCAGGTTCACCAAAGTTGAAATGAAGGAAAAAATGTTAAGGGCAGCCAGAGAGAAAGGTCGGGTTACCCACAAAGGGAAGCCCATCAGACTAACAGCAGATCTC
>NW_012108697.1:6266791-6274219 GCF_000951045.1 Mandrillus leucophaeus
TGTATACATATGTAACAAACCTGCACATTGTGCACATGTACCCTAGAACTTAAAGTATAATAATAAAAAAAAGAGTGTTATAATGATAAGAAAAATAGTGGAGAAAGAAAGGTTACTCTAGGTCAGATATGGACCATATGTGTTCACGACAATGAGTTTTATGCTGTATGAAATTGTTAATGTTTGGATGCAATGTCAATTAATGTATTATAATAGTATAAAATAGTACAATGCAATATAAAAGTCTAATACAGTAGTTATAAAGTGACTATGAATTTCCTCAAGGAATTTATGGATAAAGGGATCTGAAGAAAATAAGAATCAAAATTCAGCAATGGAAATGTTGTTGAAGAATAGTCAAAAAGTATCACAAATCAAGGAGTTTGTGAAAATGAAGATGATTAGTCTCTAGCATGCAGTTGTAATCAAGTGCTTCTTCCCTCAGTAGAGAAATATGAGTGGAAGGCAATAAAACAAAGAAAGTTAAAATCACACCTGTTCTTCTGGTCCCAGTACTTACATAACTGGGATTATCTGAATCCTGAGCTTCCTGCTGGTGAAATTTAATTATTTATTTTTTATAATGTTGGATCTTTCTTCTTAGGCATGTACTGTGTACGACATGTTTTACTAGGCACATATCGGTATACATTGTTTCATCACATTTAACTATCTTGAGGAATCATGTTCAGCATTTTAGAGATGAGGAAACAGAGGCTAACAGAGGTTGGATAATTGTCCAAAGTATCCCAGCAACCAGTAGTGGAGTCAGGATTTGAACCCTGGTCACCCTGATGCCAAAACTTCCACCAACTCCAGCTGCCTCTTGCTTGGCCACCCTTCCCTTTGCTATTTGCAATAGTTCCTTTATTAAACTACTAGTTTTTCAGAGATAAACATAGCAAAATGCCCATGACTTTAAGTTAAATTGTTGACTATAGCACAGACCCACCCAAAGGGTCTTCTAATACATATCTCTTTGTAGGTGGAGCCTTGGAGAAGGAGGACAGGGTGGGGTGGGGCAGGAAGTGGGATGATGGGCCAGTCTGTGGGTGTGACAGGAACAGCCTCTGCCTGCATCTTGTTTAGCTCATCTGTCTCTTCTGTCATCACAGCGATGGTGTGCACACACCTCTATGGCTAATGGCCTCCTGTTCCAGCTGTTAACCTCTGATTCGGTTCTTTAAAAAGAAAAGCCTGCTTCATCAGAGTTGCCCTTGCCAAAAGCTTTTAGCCTTTTAAATGCACACAAAGGCCCTTGACAGACTTTTTATGATTCTTCATTTAGTTTTTAAATAGCGGAAAGCATTTTACATTTGTATTTGGTGCACAAGAGAAGTCTAACTGCTCCAAAGGGCCAAGGCAGTAAAAGAATCCCTGCTGCTGCTGGGGTTTTCTCAGTTCCAAATGATGCTTATGATGATCAAATCCAAGACAGGAGAGACTGTGGGAGGGATTTACCCTTAATCGCTCGCCACCTTCTCCGGCTTGTCACATGGAAGGAAAAGCTGGAGAAGGAGCAGACCAAGAGTGAGAAGGGACCCAGGAATGGAACCAAAGTACACCTAGGAGAGCAAGGAGGCAGCTGAAGTTAAGTCAAGATCTGAATTCAGACCTGATCTGGCACCACAGTGAAGAGCTTGATCCCACATGGTCAGTGTTGAGACGGGACTGTCTCAGGATGAGCTCCAGACCACTGGGTCAGCTAGGCCACAATAACTTTCTTGACTCAGGGTTATCTGAAAGCTGGAGAGAAGAACAATAGCAGAAAGTTCACCAGAGAAACAAAGGCCGTAAACATAACAAATGATTAACTGCATTTATTTTTTACTAAATTGAGCCAATCTTTGTGCATCAATGTCAACTAGATACAGAGTAAAAGAGATGGTGACAGAGATTCCTTCATTTCCCTTTACATGGGAGATGCCATTAGTAAATGTTAGTCGAGGCTTTGGCCATTAAATATCATTTTCGGGGGATCTGAATTTCTTAGTAAAACCTTCTCCAACATGGTTGGAAGGAAAAATAGTAGATAATAAAGGAATGAAAATCCCAAGTTGTATGAAACTTTTCTCTGGCAGATCCTATGGGTAGTATGATCTGATCTCCATCTATTGTAGAGGATCCAAAATGTAAAACCTCAAATTTTAAGGCTCTCTTATAGAATAAGGAGGCCATGTGGCCCAGTTCTGGCCAATAATACATAAGTAGAAGTGTAGAAGGGTGCTGTTTTCATCTCTCCTTTTCCTTCTCCTTCCTGCTTCAATGAGGATGTGATGTCTGGAACATTGCAGCCTGAGTTCGGTCATGAGGTAGTAATGAGGGCAATACCTAAGGGTGGCAGATGAAAAGATAAGAATAACTTGGCACCCTGTGGGTCCCTAATGACATTACTGAGTTTTTAGTTACCCTAGTCCTGGAGGGCCAATATCTGAGCTACTTTTAATGCAAAAAAATGACTCCCTAATTGCTTAAGCCAAGGTGGCCAGGTTTTAGTTACTTGAAGCTGGAAATTTACTAACTAAAGTGACATCTAAGCCTTATGTTTAAAACTTACTATATGAGGCTGGGGTGACTTTTTCCTTTTCTTTAAAAAATGTTCCAATAAATTTTTCTCAAAGGAGTTGATACCTGATTTGATTGAGGAGAAGTCTTCCATTTCCTACAAATGATGTTAGAATGAGTTCTAGCTCCCATTTTCTCCTTATTTTTCTGTGGGTTGGTTGTCAGTGCTGCACTGACTCCCTGGCTAAAAGAAACTGTAAAGTATAAGAATCTTGACATCTCTTTTAATGAACTCAGACCTCAATTCTTAAGGTTGGTAAGGGACAGAGAATTCTCCGTGGTGGCAGTTGTGGCATGATGGAGATTTCTCAGTAATAAGAGCAGCCTTGAGCGCTTGGGAGTCAGGTTTCAGTGTCCAGTCCGTCACCTTGCTCCATGTAGAGATTCTTACTCAGTGATCACTCCGTAGGTCAGGGTGGGATTTAATTAAGAATATAGATAGACTCCATCACAGGAGCCTCTAAAAAAGCTATATATACTATTGCAGGAACATGAATGGAGATGGAGGCCATTATCCTTAGCAAACTAACACAGGAACAGAAAACCAAATACCACATGTTCACACTTATAAGTAGAAGCTAAATGATGAGAACACATGGGCACCTAGAAACAACACATACTGGGGCCTTTCAGAAGGTGGAGGCTGGGAGGAGGGAGAGGATCAGAAAAATAACTAATAGGTACTAAGCTAAACACCTGGGTGATGGAATAATCTGTACAACAGACCCCCATGACACAACTTTACCTATGTAAAAAACCTGTACTTTTATCCCTAAACTTAAAATAAAAGTTAAAAAATTGTTTATTCTCATAAAAGATGCAATTGATGGTATTTTGAATCCTGACTGTTTGGTGTGGCTGAAACCTGTTAACACGGTTTGTTGCTTCATTATTGAGATTGGCTAGGACCATGGCTAGGACCTTCTTTATGTGTATGTATACACATAAGTAACTTTCATTTTCTGAGGTATAATTGATCATTCTAAGGTAGTGGTTCTTGATCAGAAATAATTTTGCCCACTCCCTCCCCTGGGGCATTTGGCAGTGTCTAGATCCATTTTTGCTTGCCACAATTGGTATAGGGTGCTACTGACATTGAATGGGTGAAGACCAGGGAGGCTGTTCAACATCCTAGAATGCATTGGACAACCCTTCCACTCCCTGCCCACAGAAAAGAATTATCTGGAGGCCCTAAATGTCAATAATGTCAAGGTTGGGAAATGCTGTTCTAGTTCATTGTCTTTTTAAAACATTTATTATCATGCTTTGTCATATTCAGGAGTCCAAGGACATGAGTATTTTCGTGTAGGTTGTGAGCTAAATTTGCCCTTATAGATACTGTAGCAAAATTGGAACTTGGGAGTAAATATTCAAACTTACGGAGAAGCAAGATGCCCAAATAAAATTATAAAAGGGATTATAAAATATATAAAAAGAGAAAGGGGCATAGCACCTACCCTGATATAATGAAAATTAGGAGGGACTTTTCTCTTGAAACTCCTGTGGAATGACACACCTCTGCTTTGGCTCTTAGTTCACACAAGCTGGAGCTATGATTTCTCTTTTGGGGTATGTTTCACTTTTCTCCAGTTAGGTTAGGAGCTTTTGAGGACAAGTGTTCTACTTATCATCTGTCGAATTCCAAGCCTATATGGTATCTTAAGTTTGATAGATTCTCAATAAACAGCTGTTGTAAAATATGAGGCAAATGAAATTGAATCCTGCTTCGTTAATGAATTCAGACTCATCTAGCATGAACTCTGGTGATTTGGAAATTTTGAAAGAATGTTAGTTATTTGATACCTTTTCCACATATTTCATTAAAAACACAGTCATAAAATGACAAAATTGTTTATTTAGATTATAAACTACCTATTGCAAACAAAATGTATTCCAAGGTGAGGCAGTTCTCTTCTTTGATCAGGCTGCTGGCTGAGAAAGTCAGGCTTTGAGTTCTCCCTTCTCTTTCATAGACATTATTAACAAATTAAAAAGAAGATTAATAATTTATCAGAAATGAGCTGAATATTTTCTTCTATTTCCCAGCTAGACAGCAATGCTGTCTTACTTTAAAATCAATCTTTATTTTATATTGTGCACTTCCTGTTCCAAAGCAAAACTGATTTTATTTTATGCGAACAACTAAGCAGTCATCATAGAATAAGACTGATTCTGAAAACCTTCCTTTTTCTTTAAAAAAATTAGTGTTAATAAAAACATGGTATACTGTTAAATTTAGCTTAGAATTATTGTCTACATGGAAATTTTTGGCCACTTAAATAGTCCACTCAGTTCAGGAATATAGGGCTACAGAGAGGATTCTTTTCTCCAGTGATTTTGCATCATAAATGTCAGGCTTCTGAGCCTAAGCCAAGCCATCGCATCCCCTGTGACTTGCACATCTACATGGCCTGAAGTAACTGAAGAATCACAAAAGAAGTGAAAATGCCCTGCCCCTGCCTTAACTGATGACATTCCATCACAAAAGAAGTGAAAATGGCTGGTCCTTGTCTTAAGTGATGACATTACCTTGTGAAATTCCTTTTCCTGGCTCATTCTGGCTCGAAAAGCTCCCCCACTGAGCACCTTGTGACCCCCACTCCTGCCCACCAGAGAACAATCCCCCTTTGACTGTAATTTTCCTTTACCCACCCAAATCCTATAAAACGGCCCCATTCTTATCTCCCTTTGCTGACTCTCTTTTCGGACTCAGCCCTTCTGCACCCAGGTGATTAAAAAGCTTTATTGCTCACACAAAACCTGTTTGGTGGTCTCTTCACACAGACGCACATGACAATAAATATTATGAAAAGCAGTTTAAAAGGAGGAATTCATTACTTCTTGCCATGTAAGTCTTCCTTAATGAATAGACCATAAAGGCTTTTCTTGAAGGACTTTCTGGTGATTTTTTTTAACACAAACTTACGCTATAATGGAACAAACTTGTGGGAATAATGGCAATATTTTTCTTCTGCATGGTTTATAGAAACTCCATTGTTATATTTGTTTATAAATAAAATTATGAGATAATGTACATTTGCTTATGCCAAATGAACTTAAGAACCTTAACAATGTTCCACATATAATGCAGAAACAGGCTGATATACTGCATTTGTCATTCAACCAATTTTTATTAAATATTAAGTACTTACTATGTGCCAGGCACTATTCTGTTTATTTCTACAGTCATGCTTGCTTCACAACCTTTCTTTTAAAACCAAGTAAAAGTCAGTCCATTCTTCAACCTGGTTAAAGGTACCTTTAATTATTCTTTAGGATAAAATAAGGTCAAACGCTTTTAGATATTTGAATTTTGAAACTCCATATTTTTTTAATGGTATAACTCTGGCTTTACCACATAAATCCTGATATCTAAGGGAAAATTTGACCTGTGGATACTGTCAACCCTGAAAATCTGGGATAGGTCTCAGTTGATTTTTTTTTTTTTTTTTTTGAGACAGATTTCACTCTTTTGCCCAGGCTGGACTGAAGAGGCACAATCTTGGTTCACTACAACCTCTGATCCCCAGGTTCAAGTGATTTTCCTGCCTCAGACTCCCGAATAGCTGGGATTACAGGCATCCACCAACATATCTGGCTAATTTTTGTATTTTTAGCAGAGATGGGGTTTTGCCACGTTGACCGTGCTGTTCTAGAACTCCTGACCTCATGTGATCCACCCGCTTTGGCCTCCCAAAGTGCTAGGATTACAGGCACGAGCCACCATGATCAGCCAGATCTCAGTTAATTTAGAAAGTTTATTTTGGCAGAGTTGAGGATGGATACCCACGACACAGCCTCAGGACGTCCTGACAACATGCGGCTAAGATGGTAGGGGCACAGCTGGGTTTTATACATTTTAGGGAGACATGAGACATCAATCAATATATGTAAGATGTACATTGGTTCAGTCCAGAAAGGCGGGACAACTTGAAGCGAGGAGGGGGCTTCCAGGTCATAGGTAGATAAGAGAAAAGTGGTTGCATTCTTCTGAGGTTCTGATTAGGCCCTTCAAAGGAGGCAACTCAAATGTGCATTTATCTCAGTGAACAGAGGGGTGACTTTGAATAGAATGGGAGGCAGGTTTGCCTTAAGCAGTTCCCAGCTTGACTTTTTCCTTTAGCTTAGTGGTTTTGGGGCCCCAAGATATTTTCATTTCACATTTCCCCTTTTTCTTTTTAAAAATCTTTTGGAGAAAGCATTTTATAAAAAAAACGAGTCTCTCGTCTCAGGTCTCATTAGATCTCTAATGGCTAGGATGGTTTATTTTGTTGCTGTTATTTTCTTCTGAAGTTTAAGTTGTTTAGCTTCAGTTTGCAGGGCTTTATGAAAGCACAGCTTAGTTTTCAGTGACTCCAAATTAGGAAAAAGGGGAAAAAAGGCAAAAAATTGAAAATATTATTTTGAAGACTTGCAGCCAAGAAAACTTAGAATTCAGTTCAAACTGTAGAAAACAATAAAAATTGAAAAATATTAAGCAAGACTAGAATCAAACAACAGGTGTACTATAGTTTTTGAAACATTATTTTTCTCTCTCCAGTTTCTCATTTTTGCTAAAGACAAATCATGATAGAACTGGTTTGTTTTATTATACTAGGCCTAATTATTTGTATACAGTGCAGCAAAAGTAATTGCATTGGGTGAATTTCTTTCCTCTTGAGGTTCCACAGTAAACCTGGGGCTCCTGGGCCTGTTAGAAAGTGACATTCTTTACTTACCACAGGTCAGGAACCCTGTACAGGCACTGTGTAGACAAAGGTATGAGGCCAGTTTTCTTCAAGGGGCTTTTATTTTCTCCATAAATCAAGCTTGATTCCTTAAAGGAAAGCACACCATTCCAGTCAAAGCCTTGGTAAAACAACA
>NW_012108697.1:6274511-6281605 GCF_000951045.1 Mandrillus leucophaeus
TGGTCTCGAAATCCTGACCTTGTGATCTGCCTGCCCTGGCCTACCAAAGTGCTGAGATTACAGGTGTGAGGCACTGCACCTGGCTGAAAACAGATTTTTATTGTGCTTATGCAAATAACTGTGTTGTCATAAGTTAAGAATATATACAAATAGTTTCCAAATTCTGTAAAAATCTGGTAGAGAGAAATAAATATGCTCCAAATTTTGTTCATAGGAGTATACTTTAGTCAATTGGTAAAAGCTGTAAATAGCTTAAAACTTTTCCTGACTGTGGAAAACAAAGCAAATGTTTTAAGCGAAATTAAAAAAAAAATACTTCAGACTTCTATTAGTTTAGTCATGCGGTTAATTCCTGTTCTGTGTGATAGTCATGAACATTTCAGCTCTCCTTGAGTCCTGAAAGTTTTTCCTCTCTTCTGCTGTCACAATCTCCAAAGTTATCAGAAACCTGCATTCAAGAGCACCTGTTAGAGTTTATAGCTGGTTATAAAACCATCTTCTAAAGAGGACTAAAACAAGACAACAATTGTTCATGGATGATGAAAAGGTTTTGGGCAGCTGTAGTCAAAGACACAATTGACAAGGAAATGTGTTACCTCTGTGGCACACAATAATGTAACATAAAAAGTATAATTATTAGTGATAATGTACATTAAGTCAAATCAGAATTATAGGAGTTTCCCATAACTTTGGAACACATACTAATAACATATTTGTACAAATATAGCCCAAAGAAAACCAAACACTGTTTTATATTTGACAATGCTTTCTGTATAATTTTTTAATACCAAATATACCATATATATCATTTTTGGATTTAGGAAACCTATTAGTAATATCTAAAAGGATTAATTAGGTCAGAAAAAGACAATTTATAATTTGATTTTGGAAAGTTTGTCAGATATCAAAGATTTAAAACATTTGATATTACAAAACAGGATCACAGTCATTGTAAAACAAGTCATTAATTTAACCAAAGTGATAACTCAAGGATTTTTTTAAAAGGTGAAAACCTTCATTCTTTGAGAGAGGAAACTTAATTTTTCCAACAATAAGCCCTAATAAAAACAGCATGAAGCAAATTAAATGTTTTTCCAAAATTTTATAAATAATCTATACAATTTTTGTCTTGATCATGAGATATAACTTTCATAAGCCTTTATGACCTTTATTAAGGAGTTGGTTAATGCTTCAAGAAAACCTCGTTAATCTGACACAGAGGCCCATATGTTAGTTTTGCATCAGTATGCCTTTGATATTAAGGATTAATTTATAAAGAAACTAAAAGTATTTCATCTTTCAAAATTGGTGCTTACAGTCTCACATGTCCACCTCTTCTGAATAGCTTTAGTTTTTGGCCCTGTGTCTTAGGAATGCAGTTTGTTTTGATTAGCATCTTCTATCACGCCTGAAGATGAGGCTTTAATTGCTGTCAGTGTGTAAGATTTAGCAAGACTTGGTGTTCTTTTTAGACCCAGGAGTCAAAGCCCTGTAACTCAATGTCACAGAGACTTTAAAAGCACATACAGGAAGATACAAGGATGTAATAACCTTAATTATTATTTTTCAAATCTCAGTTTTTCCTAAGCAAACCAAACTTAAAAGTAATGGCATAGAAATTATTTCGATAAAACATAAAATCTCTTAAGCCAGTTATCAAAAGGCAAACTAAAAGGCCTTCTGCAGTGCACAGAATATGTTGGAAGAGAAGAATTTTTTGAACCTTTAAGAAAACATTGTTAGCATTAGGCCACAAAAAACAGAACCCAAGAAGCAAAAAAACTTGTATGAGCTAAAAATGAGTTGAAGGGGCATGTTACTATTTTGTGCCTTTTAACAGGGAAGAGAAAACCGAAACTGGCAAGATGCAATAACAGTTGAACTTTGGGATACAATTAAAAAATTAAAATCTCTTATAATTTATTTAATCAACCCTTAAGAAAATTTTATTGTTCTAACCAGTTCTTTGTTGTATAAGTGTCTTGTTTTTTACATCAAACCCGATTTCTAGAAAGACCATTATAATTTCCCTTTAATTATAGACAACTTGATCATATAAAATTTTTAAAAATAAATCCTGTTATTGTGACTTACCCAAACTGTTCATGACATGCTTGGACTTTCTAGTTTGTCCTGAATATCCCTCTTTCTTAACCAACCAGTGGTTTTACTCTAGGACTAAACTTACCATACAAGATTCTTTCTGATATGAAATTATTTCTCTTTAAGCTTTATTTTTATAACTTTCTTTACATCTCTTATTTCCTGGTTCCTTTTACCTTGTTTTATAAATGACCTTTAAATAAGCTTTGAATTAGATAAAATTTGTTGACCTTTTTAAAAAAATACACTTTTTTAAAAGAAAGAATGTTTTCCTACAGATATACTTTCATTGGAAAACTCAAATAATGAAATATCTATTATTTAATTTAATATAACTTTAGATTCTAAATTATGATGAGTTTGCCTACAAGTATTTATCCTATTACATTTACTTAATTATTTTATTTTAATCACTTACCTAGATTATTTATAAAAACTGCAATTGTCATTTTTTAAAGTTATGGAACCATCATTGCAAAATTATAACTTAGACAGTGAAAAAGATTTGACCTAACTCACTCCATCTTGCTTCCAACTTCTAAGCTGTCCTTCTTCATTCCTGGGCACAGGCCAAACTAACTTTCAGAGGAACTTAGTTTATAGTTTAGCTTGGAAACAAAGACAATAGCGGTCTTTCCCCAAAGCAAACCTTACTGCATGTGGACTAGACTGCCTCAATCCACAAGATTAGAAGTTACAGTAATCTTACTAAGTTCAAGATGTAGCTATTTTTACTAAACCAATATCAATGTCTTATCTATTAAAGATTATACAAGCAAAGATCCTTCTGTCTTGGGCTGTGTTTATAGTTTTGTAACCCTTATGCCAAATTTTGACCCATTCTAGTATTTGGCAGGGATAAGCATGAAATTGTTTGATTAATAAATGCAAACAAAAATGTAAGCTGACAATTCTTAAGATATTTCTAATATTACTTTATCAATAATTTTAAAGCTAGCTTATTTATTAAAGATTTTACTTAAGTTACATAAACTTGAAAAAGCATTTGACTAACCTTATCTTTTCTCCTGATAAACTTTGATTCAAGCACTTTTATTTTCTTTAGCTAATTAATTAGAGCTCTTTTATATATTTTCAGTAGTGAAACATTGTATACACAACACATAAATACACAGATGTATTAGGCATGCCAATAGAAGTACATCTTATGGATTTATAAAAACCTTTTTTTTTTCCTATCTTACACTTTCAGATCCTTGATAACCTGTTTTACAACCCTAGACAGTTGTCAGCTAAGTAGCCTTAAATTTGGATAGTAAATGAAACAACTCAGGTGAAAATCAAATAGCAAAATTTACATCATAATGTACAGAGAAGAAAAAATCTGGCAGTGTTAGAGGGAGATTAAAGATGGATGCCAAATCAAACATAAAATTATAGAAATCTGTCATAGGATTGTATAAGGAGACCAGTTTTGTTTAGATAGGGACTACCTATCTTTTAACTGGATTTCTGCACTGTGGGCAGAACCCACACTGAATCCTGAATCTCCAAAAAGGGAGAATTATTATGAGGTTAGACCACCTGATGCTTTTACAGTGCACTTAAAAAAATTTTTATGGTGTAATTTTCTTTCCTTTTTTTTAAACTATACTGTAAGTTCTGGGATACATGTGCAGAATGTGCAGGTTTGTTACATAGGTATACACGTGCCATGGTGGTTTGCTGTACCTATTAACCCATCATCTACATTAGCTATTTCTCCTAATGCTATCCCTCTCCTAGTCCCCCACTCCCCAACAGGCCCCCATGTATGATGTTCCCCTCCCTGTGTCCATATGTTCTCATTGTTCAAATCCCACTTATGAGTGAGAACATGTGGTGTTTCGTTTTCTGTTCCTGTGTTAGTTTGCTAAGAATGATGGTTTCCAGCTACCACTCCTATTCAGCATGGTATTGGAAGTTCTGGCCAGGGCAATCAGGCAAGAGAAAGAAATAAAGTGTATGTAGGAAGAGAGAAAGTAAAATTGTCCCTGTTTGTAGATGACATGATTGTATATTTAGAAAATTCCATTGTCTCAGCCCAAAATCTCCTTAAGTTGATCAGCAACTTCAGCAAAGTCTCAGGATGCAAAATCAATGTGCAAAAATCATAAGCATTCCTATACACCAATAACAGACAAACAGAGAGCCAAATTATGAGTGGACTCCCATTCACAATTACTTCAAAAAGAATATAATACCTAGAATCCAACTTACAAGGGATATGAAGGACCTCTTCAAGGAGAACTACAAACCACTGCTCAAGGAAATGAGAGGACACAAACAAATGGAAAAAAAATTTTAAATGGAGATATTTCTAAGTGTCTAAACCACACTCTTCTTTAAAAACCCAAGAATAATCTGTGTTGCAGTAAATATTTTAGTAAAAATGACCCAACAACCCAGGTAATGCAATACAAAATTAAGCAGTTTAAGAGCTGAGTTGAACTTGTCTGTTTATATTCTTGGGGTTCCAGAAGATAAAACAGGTTCCTTCCCCAAAGGGAGTCTGGAGCCTTCTCCATTTTCTTTAAGAAGCCCCCTCCTACTCCTACACACACAATGTATATATAATATACATATACATATATGTAATACATATATACACAATGAAACATTATTCAGACTTAAGAAAGATCATCCTGTGATTTGTGACAACATGGATGGAACAGTAGGACATTATGCTAAGAGAAATAAACTGAACACAGAAAGACAAACATATGTGATTTCACTTACATGTGGAATCTAAAAAAGTCAAACTCAGAAACAGACAGAAGGGTGAATTACCAGAGACTGAGAGTGGAGGGCATGGGGAGATATTGGTCAACGGGTACAAACAAGCAGTTATAAGTTTTGAAGTCCTAATGTACAGCATGGTAACTATAGGAGATGTTGAGTATTCTCACCAAAAAAGTAATGTTCTACATCAAATTCTGTCTAATTAAAAAAGTAATGATGTTAAGTGACGAATATGTCACTTAACTTGATTATGATTATCTTTGTACAGTATCAAAACATATAGTAAACTTTGAATATATATATGATTTTCTCAATTATACCTCAATAAAGCTGAAAAAGAGTTCTCCAACCTCAGCTTTGTGACAGTGTTATTTTGGAAGAGATGGAAGAGTTCTTATGAACACAAAGCATCCTTGGTGAATATATGTTGAATTGAATCCCTTGGATTGATTTCTGTATAAGAAACCCTTCTGTATCTCTTATCTCAGAAGTAATTTCAATTTGTTTTCAACTTTCTGATAAATATGAAAAACAGACCTTTACTCAAGATGGCTCCCTTTTAGAATACACTCAAATCCAATATCCCATGCTGTCATTTCAAGTCACATAAGTTTTCCTGGGTAGGAGTTACTCCAATCATTTGAATAACTTCCAGACAATTTCTACATTTAGACTTCATTTCTCACAGTTCATTAATTATGGAAGCAGCAATTAAAAATGTTAACTGTATAACAGCCACACTAGCAAAACCATAAAACCAGTCATTTGTCTTAATTTTAAAATTATACAAGGTTACAAAATTCATTCTATGCCTTTAAAACATTGCTATTATTAAAAACTTTAAGAAACAATATTCTCCAGTTTTGAATTTGTATGTGAATTAGAGCAAATTAATCTGTCTTCATTAATTAAGAAAGAGACATTTTGCAATGAGTTGTTTGTTTTTCAAACCCGAGTCTGACATTGCCTCATAGCAAGTTTAACAGGAGATGGGGCTTTCAGTAGACCAGCAGCCCAGCCAGTGGGATGCTCAGGCAACTGTGGAGAACAACTCACTTATACATTCCATTGCTTTGCTTCTCATTTTTCCACATATTCAGAAAAAATCCTTTTTTTTGAATAATATTATTTATGCAGACTTAAATAATAATATTTCACTTTTCCCTTGAAAAATTGAAATTGTCAATCTAATGATCCTGTGTGCCCCAAAGCTTCTAGGGGATTCATGAAACGGTATCAGATGGATAATGGTACAGGAAAATGGCACAAATGAGGAAATTAAAAAGAGACATTCCTTCACAAACTGAACATCTGCTCATAGTGACACACAATAAATTCACATGTCATTTTTAAAAGACATATTTCGGATGAATTGTTCCAAGATGGCCGAACAGGAATAGCTCTGGTCTGCAGCTCCCAGCGTGATCGATGAAGATGGGTGATTTCTGCATTTCCAACTGAGGTACCAGGTTCATCTCATTGGGATTTGTTGGACAGTGGGTGCAGCCCATGGAGGGTGAGCTGAAGCAGGGCAGGGCATCACCTCACCTGGGAAGTGCAAGGGGTCGGGGGATTTCCCTTTCCTAGCCAAGGGAAATTGTGACAGATGGTACCTGGAAAATCAAGAGACTCCTGCCCTAATACTGCACTTTACCAACAGTCTTAGCAAATGGCACACCAGGAGAATGTATCCCGTGCCTGGATTGGTGGCTCCTACGCCCACAGAGCCTTGCTCACAGCTGGTGCAGCAGTCCGAGATCAAACCGTGAGGTGGCAGCCTGGCTGAGGCTTGAGTAGCTAAACAAAGCAGCTGGGAATCTCGAACTGGGTGGAGCCCACTGCAGCTCAAGGAGGCCTGCCTGCTTCTGTAGACTCCACCTCTGGGGGAAGGGCATAGCTGAACAAAAGGCAGCAGAAACTTCTGCAGACTTAAATGTCCCTGTCTGACAGCTCTGAAGAGAGCAGTGGTTCTCCCAGCACAGAGTTTGAGCTCAGAGAATGAACAGACTGCCTCCTCAAGTGGGTCCCTGATCCCTGTGTAGCCTAACTGGGAGACACCTCCCAGTAGGGGTCTACTGATACCTCATACAGTTGGGTGCCCCTCTGAGATGGGTGCCCCTCCAGAGGAAGGATCAGGCAGCAATATTTACTATTCTGCAACCTCTGCTAATGATACCCAGGCAAACAGGGTCTGGAGTGGACCCCCAGCAAACTGCAACAGACCTGCGGCTGAGGGTCCTGACTGTTAG
>NW_012108697.1:6283885-6286278 GCF_000951045.1 Mandrillus leucophaeus
ATTAAAAACTTTAAGAAACAATATTCTCCAGTTTTGAATTTGTATGTGAATTAGAGCAAATTAATCTGTCTTCATTAATTAAGAAAGAGACATTTTGCAATGAGTTGTTAGTTTTTCAAACCCGAGTCTGACATTGCCTCATAGCAAGTTTAACAGGAGATGGGGCTTTCAGTAGACCAGCAGCCCAGCCAGTGGGATGCTCAGGCAACTGTGGAGAACAACTCACTTATACATTCCATTGCTTTGCTTCTCATTTTTCCACATATTCAGAAAAAATCCTTTTTTTTGAATAATATTATTTATGCAGACTTAAATAATAATATTTCACTTTTCCCTTGAAAAATTGAAATTGTCAATCTAATGATCCTGTGTGCCCCAAAGCTTCTAGGGGATTCATGAAACGGTATCAGATGGATAATGGTACAGGAAAATGGCACAAATGAGGAAATTAAAAAGAGACATTCCTTCACAAACTGAACATCTGCTCATAGTGACACACAATAAATTCACATGTCATTTTTAAAAGACATATTTCGGATGAATTGTTCCAAGATGGCCGAACAGGAATAGCTCTGGTCTGCAGCTCCCAGCGTGATCGATGAAGATGGGTGATTTCTGCATTTCCAACTGAGGTACCAGGTTCATCTCATTGGGATTTGTTGGACAGTGGGTGCAGCCCATGGAGGGTGAGCTGAAGCAGGGCAGGGCATCACCTCACCTGGGAAGTGCAAGGGGTCGGGGGATTTCCCTTTCCTAGCCAAGGGAAATTGTGACAGATGGTACCTGGAAAATCAAGAGACTCCTGCCCTAATACTGCACTTTACCAACAGTCTTAGCAAATGGCACACCAGGAGAATGTATCCCGTGCCTGGATTGGTGGCTCCTACGCCCACAGAGCCTTGCTCACAGCTGGTGCAGCAGTCCGAGATCAAACCGTGAGGTGGCAGCCTGGCTGAGGCTTGAGTAGCTAAACAAAGCAGCTGGGAATCTCGAACTGGGTGGAGCCCACTGCAGCTCAAGGAGGCCTGCCTGCTTCTGTAGACTCCACCTCTGGGGGAAGGGCATAGCTGAACAAAAGGCAGCAGAAACTTCTGCAGACTTAAATGTCCCTGTCTGACAGCTCTGAAGAGAGCAGTGGTTCTCCCAGCACAGAGTTTGAGCTCAGAGAATGAACAGACTGCCTCCTCAAGTGGGTCCCTGATCCCTGTGTAGCCTAACTGGGAGACACCTCCCAGTAGGGGTCTACTGATACCTCATACAGTTGGGTGCCCCTCTGAGATGGGTGCCCCTCCAGAGGAAGGATCAGGCAGCAATATTTACTATTCTGCAACCTCTGCTAATGATACCCAGGCAAACAGGGTCTGGAGTGGACCCCCAGCAAACTGCAACAGACCTGCGGCTGAGGGTCCTGACTGTTAGAAGGAAAACTAACAAACGGAAAGGAATAGCATCAACATTAACAAAAATGACATCCACACCAAAACTCCATCTGGAGGTCACCATTATCAAAGACCAAAGGTAGATAAAATCACAAAGATGGGGAGAAGCCAGAGCAGAAAAGCTGAAAATTCTAAAAACCAGAGCACCTCTTCTCCTCCAAAGGATCACAGCTCCTCGCCAGCAATGGAATAAACCTGGATGGAGAATGACTTTGATGAGTTGACAGAAATAGGCTTCAGAAGGTTGGTAATAACAAACTTCTTTGAGCTAAAGGAGGATGTTCGAACCCATCGCAAGGAAGCTAAAAACCTTGAAAAAAGATTAGACAAATGGCTAACTAGAATAGTTCTCATGGCACGCAGTACTCATGACATGAGAACTACATGACGCATGCACAAGCTTCAGTAGCTGATTCAATCAAGTGGAAGAAAGGGTATCAGTGATTGAAGATAAAATGAATGAAATGAAGTGAGAAAATGAGTTTAGAGAAAAAAGAGTAAAAACAAAGCAACAAAGCCTCCAAGAAATATGGGGCCATGTGAAAAGACCAAATCCATCTTTGATTGATTGGTGTAACTGAAAGTGATGGGGAGAATGGATTCAAGTTGGAAAACACTCTTCAGGATATTATCCAGGAGAACCTCGCCAACCTAGCAAGGCAGGCCAACATTCAAATTCAGGAAATACAGAGAACACCAGAAAGATAATCCTCGAGAAGAGCAACTCCAAAACACATAATTCTCAGATTCACCAAGGTTGAAAATAAGAAAAAAATGTTAAGGGCAACCAGAGAGAAAGGTCGGATTACCCACAAAGGGAAGCCCATCAGACTAACAGCAGATCTCTCAGCAGAAACTCTCCAAGCCAGAAGAGAGTGGGAGCCAATACTGAACATTCTTAAAGAATTTTCAACCCAGAATTTCATACCCAGCCAAACTAAGCTTCATAAGTGA
>NW_012108697.1:6290858-6293059 GCF_000951045.1 Mandrillus leucophaeus
TTTTTGGATGAGGGTTGTCATTGGGGAGGGTACATAAACTTGGTGAGACAGCTCACTTTGGCCAAGGTGAAATTACTGGAGAGCCATTGGTCACTAAGACTTCCAGTAGCTGGGGGAATAAGTCTCTCAGTCCTGAAGGAGGGGGATCTGGATGGTGTACCTCAGTATCCACCACAAGATCAAATGAAATAATTCATGTAAAATGCTTGGTGGATCTTCTGATACTAGTTAATGCTGAAAAGTTTATGATGGTCACCATCCTTTCTCTTGAAAATCTGCTCAATTCTGACACATGGAATTTTTCAGGTAAATGAGAAAGTATGACCTTGTTGGTAAGCATGGTATGGATTTTAGGTCTGGGTAAAGGTTAGAGTACACTGAATTCCTGTGAGAAATAGACTGAAATAATTGCAACAGTGTTTGACCTTTGTTCTTTGCTTCTGCAATTATAGACAAGAATGTCATGGGAGACCTGACTCTCTCAACACCTCCACAGCACAGTGTGTCCCTCTCTTCCCTCCAAGACTCAAACTCTACTGAAGCTTGAAATGGCTTTCACCAAAATGCAGGAGAAAGCTGTGCCCTTTTAGTAAAAATTTCCATGAAGATATAGAAGTGAATTTATTACATGCATTTTTTTTCTTTGTTTGGAATTAAATAAACAACCTAGGGCATTTTTTTTTCCACTTGTGGACAGATTGCTAACACTAGGCTAAAGTTAGTTGTTTGTCTGGTTAGTGGTGGTAAATTGTAGTCTTTGCTTATTTTCAGGGAGGCACATCATTAATGTCTCTGATCAGAGTAAATTAAAGCACAGGTGGATGGCACCTTTATCCTCCCAAAACCAAAATATTCCCAATGCAGAACCATTGAATACTATATGAAAACAAGATTTTAAAGTCATTCTCACAGACAGGGGGCAAAACATTTTATTCCTAGGCATGCCAGGGTAATTGTGGACTCTAAAGTTTCATAAAATATAATGACTTCTTTGCAAAGAACTCCTGGAGGAAAGTTCTCAAGATTGAGGTATTGGGATTTTTATTTGGCCTTTTCTAAAGGAAGCTCGCTGAACTCCTGAATGAATTAGCACATGCAAACTCCTTTGGTGATTTTCCAATCTCTTCCCTGTAAAAGTAAGATTCTGCCTTGAATCAATTCAGTGACATTTTTACATGGAGCTTGAAAAATTGAACATTACGTAAACCAACTTCCCCAAACTCAAGGGCCTTTCTTTCACTAGGAACAATATTAAAGTGAAAAAGAGCATTTGAAATGAAGCAGATTGAATATTCTTTCATGTTAGAAGCATGGGAAGATTTATAAGTACACATCTGAGCTACTTCATGGACACATTATGATTTAATCTGTTTTATATTTTGCTTTTCCAATAGACTTCCCAATAGACGCTTTTCCAAACGTCTTTTCCAATAGACGTTTCATTGGAGTGGGTGAAGATAACACATTTACTGATAAAATTTTAAGGGAACCGAAGACAATGAGATGTGGCTTTGGAATTGTACAACATTATGCTGGTTATTCTTAAGATCAGGTCTTATATTTTGATGGAGGTTATGATGTAATTAAAAAGATACGACCGAGCATGGTGGCTCATGCCTGTAATCCCAGCACTTTGAGAGGCTGATGCAGATGGATCACTGAGGTCAGTAGTTTGAGACCAGCCTGTCCAACATGGTGAAACCCAGTCTCTACTAAAAATACAAAAAATAGTCAGGCGTGCTGGCATGTGAAGGTAATCCCAGCTGCTCAGGAGGTTGAGGCAGAAGAACCTCTTCAATCTTGGAGATGGAGGTTGCAGTGAGCTGAGGTCCTGCCACAATACTCCAGTCTGGGCAAAAGAGAGAGACCCTGTCTCAGAAAAACAAAAAAGAAGAAGATAGGACATGACAAATCTATGTCCTGATAAAATAAATATATATATAAACGCATAAGATTATGACAATAATACAAGACATTTAAGATGTGTCTGAATAAAGATACCATTATTTGTACTCTAAGAAATAAGACACACGCAGTCTCTGTGAGGTGAGTTATTCAGGGAAGTTTATGTGGAACAGATTTCTCTTGAAGGACAAGTGGGCTTCCAATTGATAGAGAGGAGACTGCTTCTGTTTGTTGTGAAGCTCTTGGGTATTACAGCATGATCTGAATTTACAGTGCACCTTGTTACCAGTCTCAAA
>NW_012108697.1:6296484-6309381 GCF_000951045.1 Mandrillus leucophaeus
GACTTTCCAATAGACGCTTTTCCAAATGTCTTTTCCAATAGATGTTTCATTGGAGTGGGTAAAGATAACACATTTACTGATAAAATTTTAAGGGAACCGAAGCCAATGAGATGTGGCTTTGGAATTGTACAACATTATGCTGGTTATTCTTAAGATCAGGTCTTATATTTTGATGGAGGTTATGATGTAATTAAAAAGATATGACCGAGCATGGTGGCTCATGCCTGTAATCCCAGCACTTTGAAAGGCTGATGCAGATGGATCACTGAGGTCAGTAGTTTGAGACCAGCCTGTCCAACATGGTGAAACCCAGTCTCTACTAAAAATACAAAAAATAGTTAGGTGTGGTGGCATGTGAAGGTAATCCCAGCTGCTCGGGAGGCTGAGACAGGAGAACCTCTTCAATCTTGGAGATGGAGGTTGCAGTGAGCTGAGATCCTGCCACAACACTCCAGTCTGGGCAAAAGAGAGAGACCCTGTCTCAGAAAAACAAAAAAGAAGAAGATAGAACATGACAAATCTATGTCCTGATAGAATAAATATAAACACATAAGATTATGACAATAATACAAGACATTTAAGATGTGTCTGAATAAAGATACCATTATTTGTACTCTAAGAAATAAGACACATGCAGTCTCTATGAGGTGAGGTATTCAGGGAAGTTTATGTGGAACAGATTTCTCTTGAAGGACAAGTGGGCTTCCAATTGATAGAGAGGAGACTGCTTCTGTTTGTTGTGAAGCTCTTGGGTATTACAGCATGATCTGAATTTACAGTGCACCTTGTTACCAGTCTCAAAAGGTGTCTTGACCAATTTATATGCAGTGATGGAGTTAGAAATACTGCTAAAAGTACAAAACAAAAACAGTCTTCCTTTCAGAAAATTATAGTTGATTTGTATCATCAAAGAAGCTGATATGCAGTTGAGACCTTTTGGGTGAGGATGTGGAGACAAAAGAGGCAGGGGGCTGGGGAAATGGAGCCCTGAAATGGAACCAGGGCTGCTTGTGCTGGATACTAACCCTTGCACTCCAACTCCAAAGCGTTGTCCTCCCTGCTACACTTTGACTTAAAGGCAGTTTCTGACTCTTGATTATATTGACTTGACAGGGTGCGACGATGATTCTTCTCTCCCTGTCTCTCCTGGGGGTGCTTCTGCTGGTTCTGAATGGTGGTGGATTTGCTGAACCGTTTAGCCAGGTGTTCGCATGCACACAGTAAGCTAAAACTGCTTCGAGAGTCATCAGTGTTGAACTGAGTTTCCCTACCACCAAATATAAAAATAAATTAGAAATGAGGACCAGGTCCCATGATCAGGAATTGTGTGAGATTTTGGTTAGGTGGTTTTAATAAAAATGTGGACTTCCTTTTAGTTTCCTTCTGTAGTGACTGACTGATTCACATTAAGATTAGGTCTAAATCCCTCCAGCTCACCATTCTCCAATTGCAGATATGAAGGTGTTCTTCTATTGCTAGTTTATTGCCATAACATTGCAGTCATTCATTTAGAAAACCCCAAATCTGTATAACTAAAAATTTTTCTTCTACTCACACTGTTCTTCCCTGTAAAGGCTATAACCTTGGCAGTCACCTGCTCAGAGACTCAAATGAATAAATATGAACTTCAGAGAAAAATCAATGTCCTGGAGAAAACCTGTAAACTAAAGCATTACTTGGAAACAGGATAATATATCACAGGTTTGTGTGTTGTTCTTCTTGCCTGAATTCAATAAAATTGGCATAAAGCAAATTCACCAAAAAGTTAAATTCTAAAGTCAAAGTACGTGAGCTTCTCAGGGATTAAGAGCCCAGAGTGTGCATAGGTTGTATTTCTGAGAATCTTGGAGTGAGCAGCTGTTTTCTCTGCATATTGCTTGACAAGAGACAAAAATGTCCTCTGTGTATTATACAACCAGAGGTGGGGATGTGTCTGACTAACTCTCCTTGGTGGCCCTTGTAAGCAAACCAACTCCCCCAGAATTTCTCATCTCTTTCCAGAAAGCCCATACTTAAAATCAAATGCCATATAGGTTCCCAAGCACCTAACTGAGCATATGCAAGAAAAGAACGTAAACAAGAGCTAGCAAGAGCCCTTTAACCAGTGAAATCTAGGCAGGCAACTCTGAACACGTGTTCTCCCTAGAAAACATATCTAACATTCCATGGCTAGTGGGAGTCCACATCCCTCCTTACTGTTTCTGAGGATACCTAGGGAGCGTTGTTCTTGTGGCCTCGCTTGCCTCTTGGGCTCCAGATTCCTCATTCAGGGTTCCCGTTTGATATGGTTTGGCTCTGCGTCCCCACCCAGATCTCATCTTGAATTGTACTCCCATAATTCCCATGTGTCCTGGGAGGGACCTCGTGGGAGATAATTTGAATCATGGGGCGGTTTCCCCTATGCTGTTCTCATGGTAGCGAATAAGTCTCACGAGGTCTGATGGTTTTACCAGGGGTTTCCGCTTTTGCATCTTCCTCATTTTCTCTTGCCTCCGCCATGTAAGAAGTCCCGCTTGCCTCCCGCCGTGATTCTGAGGCCTCCTCAGCCTTGTGGAAATGTAAGTTTAAATCTCTTTTTCTTCCCAGTCTTGGATATGTCTTTATCATCAGCATGAACACTGACTGATACACTGTTCTTCTCCACACTGACCCAGACTTGAAATCCAGTCCCTTCACTGAGTTTTCATTAACCACCACCAGCACTCAAAACTCACATGAAACATGCGTAACTTCATAAAGTAGGTGTCACCTTACACCACAGAGCCAACAAAGTGGTCTATTCTTCTTCTGCAGATAAATTTTTTGCAATCTCATCCATCACTCAGGACTCAGCCCCAAATCCGTTATCCTCTCAAATTATTCCTGTTTCCTCTCTTGTTCATCTTTCTTCCTAGAGCCAAAAGGAACTCGAGACTTTTCTCCAAAGTCTTTGGTGCCACCTGATTCCTAGGTTTTTGAGTTCCACCCATTGTACCAAACACTTGAATTTCCATATTACATGTATTTCCCTCCTTTAATGGAGTCCTAGTGCCTGTTGTTAGAATAATGACGTGTGACCGTGTTTTTATGCCAGAACTGCTGAGAGAAGGTTAGGCACTGCCTCACGACCCCTGCGATAATTCCAGACTGGATTTGCCAGCTCACCTACCCCCTGATTGAAAGAAGGACTTGCCACAGCAGAGACACAGCCTGGTCACATAGCAGCAGAGACCTGATCTTAGTCCCAGGTGAATTGCAGCTTCAGCGTCACAGAAATCAGTGGCAGCACCAGCCTCCCCTTCAGAGAGCCAGCAGCACTATTTGTGGTAAATGGCCATGCACTGCTATAACTGGCTACTTTTTTCAAACACTGAGACAACAGAAACATGTGCAAATAGGCCATGCACAGAAAAAGTACAAAGAGATTTCCTGCAGCAGACAAAATGAGCACAAAGTCACATTCAACTACTGATATCCAGGGATTTGAGCTCTCAAACATCTTACCAAGGTTTGGCGTAAAGTTCTAGCCAGTAACTGTCCTGCCAGGTGGTCTTAGGTGAACAACTGAATGCTCCTGGCTTACTTGTATGATGAGGCCAATGGTACCTGCTCCACGTGCATTGAAAACACTTACTGCTGTGCTTAGCACATAGAAAGTGCTCAGTAAATGGTGGCTTTCACAATACAAGTCACACAGAAAAGGAGCCAGTGCAAAGTTGAGCTCCTGAATTTGCTAAAGCATTGTTAATGGATGTTTCTTTTGTGCAGCCTTGACCTTCACACACAGTGACACATCCTTAAGTTCATTTGTAAGCAAAGTAAGTTTGAATCTAGCACTCCAAAGCCTATCGTTCCATTACACTAAGCTTCTTTCTTGCTTTCCTCTGAAACATACTGAAAGCAGATTAGGATAGACTCAGTTTTCCTTTTCTTGATTTGATATCTGTGATCAGTGCCATTTACTTTCCTTTTGCTTATAAACAGCATCCCCTTCTTTCTGAACTCTTCACTAGGGGGTCCACTCAGAGCCTTCAAAGAGGAGAACATGGCAACTGCAAATCATCATCCCTTAACCCCAAATCTGGGAAGTGAAGGTATTGGTGCAGGAAACCATCCAGCTACAGCAGACTGCTAATTGTCTTCAGAAATCACTCAACACTTCCAAATTCCAATGGGCTAGTGTCCAAACCACATCCCTTCTTTTACCTATTATTCCTGGGAATGACCCCCAAATCCTTTTTCACACTATAAGTCCTCATGCCTGCTGCATGAAATATTGTCAACAAATTTACCTCTCCCCCAGTCCTATCAACGCCATCCCATAGATGCCTTAGTCCCCATTACAACAGTCACGGACATCTGTGCAGCCCCCTCATCATGCCCTGGAGGAAATAAAGTTGAATTCATGCTTCACTGGATAAATGTGCATGGTGGGCACATTGGTTCTTTCCTCATGCACAAATCCTGCATGCAAATGGCCTACTCTAAGGAAACTGTCTGCCCTGAGCTACCAAACCTGAGAAAATAGTTTACTTAGCTGACAGAAAAGTCTTTTCTCTACCAAAGAATTTGCTTCTTATTCCTCAAAATAAAAATTTTGTGTTTATTAAAGATCATGACAATGTGTAATAGAACTGTATTATTACATTGTCATATAACATCAATATAACATGGATATTATATTTAGGACATATTGTGCCAGTCTCTTTGGTAAGTGCTTTGTAGGAAGTGTTGAATTTACTGTCACAATACTATGAGATAGAGACTCTTATCAGCCCCATGTTTCAGATATAGTAGCTGATTCCTGGATAGTTGAGATAAGTTGTCCAAGGCTGGGAAGCTAACAACCTGAGATTAGAGCCTAGATCTGTCTTAGGCCAGAATCCAAGCCCTTACGAGTGCATACAATTGAGTTTACTCTGAATTTTTCAAGGACAGAGCTTTTAAATATAGGACCCACTGGACAGATAGTGAAGGATACAATTGCCAAGAGAAGTATGGAGTTGGTGGAGCAGACATTTGGGATATAGAGATGTTATTTAGAAAGTAAGTAGCACAGCCCTATCTGCAAAGCCTTATCAGCATGGGGTACTTGCAGACAGAATGAATTCCTAAGACTTAGCTGAGAAAATAGCTGGCAGCCAATAAATGTATGCTATTTTATGAATTGACTCAATCTCTTCTCCACTGTCCCACCCCATCCCACTCTAACATGGGAACTTATGAGACTATGTAACAGTCCGGCTATTTACTTGATCATAAAGACCACTCTTATCATAATCTAATGAATGAAGTTTTTAAAAGTTTAAACCCACATAGATGCATATGCATACGAGTAAAACTGAAGAAATCTGAAAACAGTTAATAAATAATTGAATAAGATTGATGTCAATATCCTGGTTGTGACGTTATACTACAGTTTTGCACAAGTCACCACTGATGAAAACTAGGCAAAGTAGATAAGGATATCTCTGTATTATTTCTGAAAACTGCATGTAACTCTAATATTATTTCAATAAAAGTTTCAATTACAAAGCTTTAATTATAGCACTGGAAGTTGGCTTAGATCTATCTCATTCAACTCTGGCCCTGTGAGTTACACAGAGTCTAAAATGGCATAATAAATTATATATCTGCAACCTGGATGGTAGTTTGCCATACACATTTGTTTTTGGGAAACACAGATATTACTAAGTATATCTTCATCTATCTGAAAAAGAAAACTTCCCAACCATTAATAGCCCCTAACTAAAGGCTGCCTTGCTGTGCCCATCTTCTGGTGCCTACCCCCTCCATCCACACAGTGTGCCCTTTAGCTACCCTTGATTGGGTCAAATTCTTCCCTCCTGGGGTCCCATTTGGGGAATACATGTTGTATATAGGTATGTTTATTTATTTATTTTTTAATAAAAATGCTGCCCTAATGAACTAATGTATTTATTTATTATAAGAAACACAGCTGTAAAATGGATGGATAGATAACTTGCAGATTTTTGTACCCAAGGTGTCATCTGTAATAAAAAAATAATTAGATGCTCCATCTGCTTCCTGTCATGCACCCCTCTATTTTTTCACTATCCATGGTACTTAAGAAGAGTTGGCATTTTTAAATACTAATTAATCACTAACAAAAACTTTGTAGAGCAATTCATTGGCATTGCAATGCAATTTTGTCAACACTTAACACACTGTTGGTTTTAAAAATACATTTAAGTCTATGATGAACTCTCTTATTAATAGTTTCTGTTTTATACCAATATTATTGAGATTTCTTTTTATTTGTATTTTATAGACACTATTAAAATAATACGTAATAGGAGAAACAATAATCTACTTTATTATGCCTATGGTAATTCCTGATAAGAAGACAAAAATCACACAGTTTACACCTCCATGCTGGTATTATTCAGAGGGAAAGGTTGAAATAGATAATAACCTTTGGAACCAATTAAACATCATTGTACCAATTTCCTCCCACGACTTGTAATTATTGCAACAGGAGATAGCACGTGTCGTTGCAAAGGAAAGCTGAATTGTTTTCATTTTCAAGAATTTTTATTTTCACTCCTTCCTGCTCAGGAAACTTTAGCGTTTATTTCCTTCATCCAGAAGAATATTTGCAGCACTTTGACAGGAGAAATGACATCTTTAAAAAATGTCTTTATTGGCCATATAATTTAAAAATTATACAATAAGTCTACTTTTACTGTTAAAAATGTTACAGATTTTGAAAAATCACTACACTCACTACATAAACATCACTGACACTGTTGTTTTTCCTTCCAGAATTTGGAAATATGCATTGCACGTTTAAACCAATGCAATGCCATAATACTGGTTAATTTTAAAATCTGATTATTTTCTCAATCAACAAAATGTGGATTGAGCGTCTCTCCCTGTCAGTAGACATAGATCATCCTTGTTCTAATGGCAGCATATCCATTTGTTATTATTTGTTACAGTCAATATTGTTGACATCTAACCTATTCTGGTATTGCCAGCACTTTGATTCATGCTTAGTTTGCTTCTGATAGCTTCCCTAAAGCCTAGAGGGCATATATATATATATTTATATATATAAATATATATAAATGAACAGGTTATTCTTAACCGTAATGGGCCTCGTGGCAGAATCATTATCTCCATTTTTTAGAAATAGCTTTGTTTTATACAGAAAAAAAGCTGAAATTTAGCTAAGGATTATGATTTTCTAAGTTGAGCTTGCCCTCTTCCTCTCCATTCTACGTTTGTCACTGTTGCACAAGCAGACCTTGGTGCTAGGACTGTCCTTGAGCTTTATGTCTCACAGTGGCTTTGTGACAGTGGCAAGTAGTTCAGGAATTAATGCAATTCACCTACTTTCACTGTACATTTTCTGTTATTCCTGGGATCACCTCCCAAATGAACTCTTTGGATTCAAATCCTCCTCTCAGGCTTCTAGGAAAAATCGACCAAGACAGCTCTCTGGCCCAAGTGTATTTCCTGGGTCTCCATTTTCTGCATAGTAAAGCCCTAATGTCTGATTTCCTACAGCCCATTATGAACAGACCTAGCAGTCATTTCTAATGACTCTTCTCATCATACTCCTCAGGTAGCTCCTGGCTACAGCCAGATTGAGTCCCTGCTGTTCTCCATTCATGCCCTCTAGGGCCCCAGCTTTAGCTTTTCTGCTTTTACCCTGGCCTGAAATACACTGGAGCAGGAGGTTAGGAGCACAGGATCTAGAGGCAAAGAAGAGCAAGAGCTCTAAACCCAAATTTAGAGCTACACTTTACTTACACAAATACAACCCAAGTTAATACTGTGGAAGTTAAATAATAGTTCAGTCCCATCTGCCCATCTCCATTAGAGGTCAGGATAGATTCCATTGTGGAGCTTCCTATGTAACACAAGAAAAATAAAACAAGATAAATGTGTAGACAAGGCCCCGTTTTGTACTTTAAAAAATGTTCCACCAAGCCCTAATCCAGAGTGTCTGCCAGTTCTCTGAAATGTTTATGAAATACATAGCAGCTCAAAGGAGTTCAAACTCTCTTAAAGAAGCATTTTTGTCATGCACACACGTCTCTCCCAAGATCGTTCTCTGCTTCTATATTTAAGAATCTGTTCAGAGCACGCATATAAAAAAATAATCATCACGTTAAGATGGTAATTTGGAAGGAGTTCCACAGAACAGCTTCTGCTGTATAATTGAAGAGGTGCTTCTCATACATCCACACGGGGCCTCTAGACTCTTAAGTGCAAGTCACTGCCAGTATCTGAGATGAGGCCAGTGATGTTTCAAAGCGAAAACTAGGATACATTTTTCACCACAGAAATGAAGGTGAGGCTGCTTTTTCTTCTCCCTCCGGCGGTTTCCTTCCTCTTCTCTGCTTCTGTGGTTGTGTCTCCTGGGAGCAATTTGCTGAGTCACTTGATCAGTCAGTCAATTGTCTATGTTGTGTAGGGACCTACTGTGCACCGAGAATTGCTGAGATGAGAAACACAGTGGCCTGCTGTGTTGTACATTATCAGGGAGCCAGCCACTTCTCAGGTCTATGGGGAGACATAAATTTCCTTAAGGCCGTGAATGATGTGTTCTGAATCTTACTCTGTTGTTGCAAAGACAACATAAGAGAACAGAGTGCCCTGTGCATGCTTTAAGTCAAGACAAGACACTCACCAAGTGACTGATGTTCTGTCCTTTTAGCTTAGGCCAGACCAAAAACCTTTGTTGCTACTTGTTCCAGACCTAGATCTTCCTAAGTGCCTGGAGTCTCTTGGGAGGGTTTAGAGTTAGGGCTGCTTTGTGCCATGAATAATGAACTGGTTTTAACAATGAACACATTTGATACCTTATGTATTAAGAAGTGTGGGCTGGGTGCGGTGGCTCATGCCTGTAATCCCAGCACTTTGGGAGGCCAAGGTAGGCGGATCATGAGGTCAGGAGTTCGAGACCAGCCTGGCCAACACGGTGAAACCCTGTCTCTAGTAAAAATACAAAAAATAGCGGGCGTGGTGGTGGGCATCTGTAATCCCAGCTACTTGGGAGGCTGAGGCAGGAGAATCCTTTGAACCTGGGAGGCAGAGGTTGCAGTGAGCTGAGATCTCTCCACTGCACTCCAGCAGCGTGGGCGACAGAGTGAGACTCTGTCTCAAAAATAAATAAATAAATAAATAAATAAATAAAAAAATAAAATAAAATAAAAGAAGTGTGGTGGTTGCTGTATCCAGTATTTGAAGCCATGGGTATCCTCCATGGGTATCCTTCCTAGACCAGATCTGCCCTGCTTCCTGTCCCTTAGTGAGTTGGAATTATGCATCAGCCTAGTTCCCCTCATGGTCATGTATTTTTCCAAACAAGTTAGATTCTTTCTTCTCATGTGTTTCTTTTTAAGGGCAGACACTTTTCTCAGAAGATAAAGCTTTTCCTCATAGCTATTTGGTCTAGACTTAAAACCAATCTCTGGAAAAAAGAATTATAGTGACATCATTTGGTGAAAACTAAAAAGTATGTGCTCCTCATATCGCCTATAAGATAAATACTCAGGAGTGATTCTTGGGTAGGCATACAACTGGTTGTTTGATTCTTTGGGGGTTCACTTTTCTCATTTTTCCAGTTGAGACATAATATACCTTTCCTCTAAACATGGCGTGGTTGGGAAATTTAATTCAACAAGCATTTACACTCAACTGCTATTGAGCACTGTGCTGGATGCTATAAGGTGTGGAGATGATTAAGACACTCTTTGGGCTCTTAGATTGCTTGTGATAAGCTTGTAAGGAGGCTAAGATAAGTTCATATTGTACAAGGCACCGCACATTGTAATAAAAGCCATGTGACAGTTTAATCTACTGTGGGAAATGGACTGAACCAGGATGAGTAACTGGAATGATACTTTAAGTAGATCCACGCTTCTCAAAGAAAGTTTAAATCTGGGCCATAACTAAGGGTCTGGAGCTTGAGCTAGGATAAAGGGCTTGGCCAACCACTGCCCTGGCCACCATCTCTCCTCTACGAATTATCCAGAGCATATCCAGAGTTTTTTGTCACCTCCCAAAATCTTAGCTAGTGACAATGAGTCTTTTTTGGTAACGTAGTAGGTAAAACTAGTTGTAGAGTCACAGCAGGTCATTTCAGCAGCTCTAGGTAAAATTGCTCTTAAACTTATAGTGTTATAGATCCTCTTGGCAGCTGACTTGTGATGTGATCCCCAGGCAGGATCTTGTATCCTGAGCACCTTTCTTCTCCTCTGGTCTCTCGATTTAGTTGGGTATGACAAGATAACTTCAATTCATAGAATCAATTTTTACACCACTTTGGAGAGGTAGTAAAAAAAAAAAGTCAAGGAAAAGAAAGCAAAAAGGAAGCCTAGGAGAAATGTCCTCTGATCTAAATAGTTTTCTTCCTTACCTGTCTTCTCTCTCTTTACCTATGGAGGTTGGATACAAAACCTGAAGTTTAGAAAGTTCCTAATATTCAAACAGAGCCCTCACACTAAAGAGAAGGGATACATTGCAGGCACAAAAAGAGATGTCTGATTAGCCTTTGGAAAACCGGCACCTGAATCAACTACTTCCTTTCCCTACTTACCCATCTATCCCAGATAATTTATTTTTTGTTTTTGTCTCAAATTGTGCTTTTCAAGTTAATATACAGAGTTGTCATTGAAAATGTGAGAACCATGAAAACAGAAAAAAAGCAAAACTAAAAGAAAACAGAGTAATATGTAAGTTAGAAATAATGAGAAAAAACTACAAAAGGTTTACTTTGTAAAATTTAAAATCTTATTTTGTAAAATTATAAGGCAGACTGGGAAGACTATTTCTAGGAGGTATGTCAAAAGGTTATTAAACTTTTCTTACAAGAGTTTGTACAAATGGATAAACAACTAAGACCTTGATAAATAAAAGATATAAAATATGATTTAAAATTTTTTTAAAGGACCTAAAATTATAAAATAAATATGTGGAAGAATGTTCTATTTTTTAGAAATGTGAATGAAAGCAACCAGGAGATACTATACTCATCAGTCAAAATGGCTAAGACTTTTTAAAAGATGAAAATGACCAGCGTTGAATGCAGTTGGTGCTCAAACAGTGCTGATGAGAGTGTGCCCACAAGGGAAGCTCTTTGACAATTTGGATCCAATTGTCAAAATGTTCAAAGACTTTGACTTGATAGTATGCTAATTAAGGAGTCTATACTAAAAAATAGTCCTACATATGGGAGAGTCTTTAAGCATAATGATGTTTTCAACCCACACTTTCAAATACAGAGATATGTTTAAGTAAAATACATATAATCAGTAATTTTAAAGATCTTCTTATGGCACATATATTATCTCTGTAATATTAAAACAGGTACTAAACATGAGGAGATACGAATATAGACACTGTCATACCAAGACTCTGTCTGCTCTTCAAGGAGCTTGCCAACCAACTGAATGGGGCAGAACACACATGAAGATAAAATTGAGAATAACAGAAAAGCAAAGGATCAATAAGATATGTGTAAGAGACTGAACATGTGCCAACTGTGGGGACAGAGCAGGAAGGCACGTTAGAGTAACTAGGATTAATCAAGGAATCTTTCTTTTTAAATTTATTTACACTTTTAAACTAGAAAACTAATGCAAGTTCATTGTAGAAAAACGGACAAATATGGAAAAAATAAAAAAAATAAAAAATACGTGTAACCCTATAGACCACACAATTAAGGTCCTGGCTACGTTCCTTCTTTTTTCCTTCGATCTTGGATTAAGAAGAATGAGAATTGAGAACAATCTGTAGGGTATTTGTGGGAGCAAAATCAAATAGGTCTTTTAAAAGTAAAAATGCCATTTGGACATTGTACAAGACCCTATCTGGTGGTTGCAAGAAAAACAAGGTGAATGTCACTTATAGAGACTTAGTTGTCCAATTTGGAAAGGATCTCATTCTACTCTTTCTACTCTCAAATGGGAAAACAAAGGCTAATGAGGCTTAGGATTTGTCTAAGTCCCCAAACCTGAATCAGGACCTCTGACTTCCAATGGGAAGGTGGGCAGAGGTTCAGTATGTGCATCCTGAGTCAGGCTCCTGGGTTCAAAACTCAAGCTGTTTGAGTTCAGACATTATTTAACCTCTATGAGCTCCATTTTCCTCATCAGTGTAAGGCAAATATCAACAGTAATGCTGTCTTCATCATAAGCTCATCGCAGGAATTAAATGACATCATAACTTGTACACGCACTTAGCCCACTGCTTGTCTATCTCTAAGTACTTTTTAATGGGCTATTACTTTTATAGATGGAATCATGCTTTTCCACCATGTGACATTTTGTAGCACTTGAGGAGGTTCATTTTCACCTTTATAAGCAGCCAATTTTTTTTTCTCTATGGCACATCCTTTTACCTTTGGGAGGCCCTGAGTTAAATAAACTTCTTTAATGCTAGAAACCACTTTTCGATTAACATCTATTAATGCTTAAAGACTTTATATATGGCAGAAAAGTCCTGGGAAGTGCTAATCTATGTGAATAATAACTACTAAAGCTTAGATTTTAAAAAATGCATCTGTACTTGTTTTTTTTTTTTTTCCTGACTAAACCATGAATATTTTATTTATTTATTTATTTATTTTTGTGGGTACATAGTAGGTGAATATATATTTATGGGGTATGTGAGATGTTTTGATACAGACATGAAATGTGAAATAAGCACGTCATGGAGAATGGGATATCCATCCTCTCAAGCATTTATCCTTTGAGTTACAATCCAATTACATTCTTTATTTAAAAATATTCAGTGAAGTTATTATTGACTGTAGTTAATCTGTTGTGCTACCAAATAGTAGGTCTTATTGATCTTTTTAGTCTTTGGATCCACTGTACTTGGTTATAATAAATGTTTTAATCTCAACTTGGTTGTCACTGAGAAACCACACTGTGATAGATG
>NW_012108697.1:6309431-6355844 GCF_000951045.1 Mandrillus leucophaeus
AAGTAAAAATGCCATTTGGACATTGTACAAGACCCTATCTGGTGGTTGCAAGAAAAACAAGGTGAATGTCACTTATAGAGACTTAGTTGTCCAATTTGGAAAGGATCTCATTCTACTCTTTCTACTCTCAAATGGGAAAACAAAGGCTAATGAGGCTTAGGATTTGTCGAAGTCCCCAAACCTGAATCAGGACCTCTGACTTCCAATGGGAAGGTGGGCAGAGGTTCAGTATGTGCATCCTGAGTCAGGCTCCTGGGTTCAAAACTCAAGCTGTTTGAGTTCAGACATTATTTAACCTCTATGAGCTCCATTTTCCTCATCAGTGTAAGGCAAATAACAACAGTAATGCTGTCTTCATCATAAGCTCATCGCAGGAATTAAATGACATCATAACTTGTACACGCACTTAGCCCACTGCTTGTCTATCTCTAAGTACTTTTTAATGGGCTATTACTTTTATAGATGGAATCATGCTTTTCCACCATGTGACATTTTGTAGCACTTGAGGAGGTTCATTTTCACCTTTATAAGCAGCCAATTTTTTTTTCTCTATGGCACATCCTTTTACCTTTGGGAGGCCCTGAGTTAAATAAACTTCTTTAATGCTAGAAACCACTTTTCGATTAACATCTATTAATGCTTAAAGACTTTATATATGGCAGAAAAGTCCTGGGAAGTGCTAATCTATGTGAATAATAACTACTAAAGCTTAGATTTTAAAAAATGCATCTGTACTTGTTTTTTTTTTTTTCCTGAGTAAACCATGAATATTTTATTTATTTATTTATTTATGTATTTATTTATGTATTTATTTATTTTTGTGGGTACATAGTAGGTGAATATATATTTATGGAGTATGTGAGATGTTTTGATACAGACATGAAATGTGAAATAAGCACATCATGGAGAATGGGATATCCATCCTCTCAAGCATTTATCCTTCGAGTTACAATCCAATTACATTCTTTATTTAAAAATATTCAGTGAAGTTATTATTGACTGTAGTTAATCTGTTGTGCTACCAAATAGTAGGTCTTATTGATCTTTTTAGTCTTTGGATCCACTGTACTTGGTTATAATAAATGTTTTAATCTCAACTTGGTTGTCACTGAGAAACCACACTGTGATAGATGGGAATACATATTTGCCTTTCCTATTTGGTGTTGCTCTCCTGGCTCACCTGATGCCCCCTTCCCTCTCTGTTGTGTAGGAGATGATCATCTATAAAATGGATGTTACATAAACTGCCTAAAGAAGAGTTAGTTTCTCTCTGTAAATCTATTTATATGTGCCTTTCTTGGAGTAATGAAGTATAAATTTTCATTTTAAGACCCTTCCTCTCCAGTCCCTGCTTATCTACAAGGCTCTTTCACAAAGACAGGATGGAGGATTACAAATCAAATTATTTTCAAATTTCCATAATATTTAGAAATCCAAGTCATCTCATCAACAAACAGCAGAAGTTACCAAACCTATCCCTTCAGCTAATATCCTCAGTGTCAGTTTTTAGATAAATAAAGTAGGAACCTGCTCTTCCTTCTCTTTAAATATTCAAGGAATCATAGGGATGTAAGTTAATTCACTCTGGACTGTGTTTAATAATAGTAATTGTCAAATTTTCTGTACTTTTGTTGGTTTTAGGCTAAGGTCTAGTTTTTTTTTTTTCTTTTCTATTATTTTAGACTGTGTTTCAGCTATCTAAAAATCAATTCAAATCAAATGGGAATGTAATAGGCATCAACTCTGTGACTTAGAAGAACACTTTGATGCCGGTGGGGAGTGTGTGCCTGCTTACGTTAGATGTGGTCTCTAATATGATGACACCTGATCAGTAGAGTAATTTGTGTTTATAGTGTTTGAATGGTGGTCTTCAATGTTGCCTTAATGAACTTGACATTTGTTCACTTTCTGTATTGTGTGACAAAAGAAATAAAAGCACCACTTTCACCCCCAAGACAGTCCCATTAAAGAGCAGTTCAGTTCTTGAAGTAGGCATGGCCTTATTTTTGTATATTGAAAGTGCCAGTACTTTAAAATTACAACTGGTAGGCTTGTCTCTCCTATCACCAGTATACTTCCTCCTAGGTAAAGCCTTTCTCTCCCTTTAAATAAAGAAAAAATCTTTTAATCTTTCAGTCGGCAACAGCAACCTGACACCAAAAACCAGTTGTAATCAGGGGCCTAAGGCTGACAAACTGGTGGGGTATGTGATCTTAGATGCTGAAATTCTACATTACAATTTACTTAAAAATTATAAAATATGGAAAGTGTATTCAGTGAATTTTTGTGTAAAATTTATTGAAAAATTTATAAAAGTAGAGATAGAGATAAAAGATATTGGGGGGAGACAGAGAGAGACTTGCCTGACACCATTCGTGTCTTGTATTGTGGCACATACGAGGAAAAGATTCAAGCTGCCCTCAGCAGTGACAGCTCCTGGACTGATCTGAGTAAAGGCTGTGCCCTGGCTGGTGGAATGCTACTAGCCAAGGGAGGCCAGGTTAGGGCAGAGTGCTTGCGGCGTTATACATTTATGCTTAGTGTTCCATTATTGGAATGTTAAGCATGTGGGAGTTATTTACATCCTACTGCTAAAGGTCATCACCAAGGTCTGCTTGCAAAAATTCAAAAAATTGCAACCTTGGGGATAAATGGATCAAGACAATGCCCAAGGTGTTTGGCATTAATGAATTTATTGAACCTTATTTTATTCATTCAATGAATATAATTGAGTGTCTTCACTGTGGCAGTGTTGGATAGAGCAGGGAGCAAGCCAGACAGTTTCTGGGTCATAAAACTGATTTTCTGGAAAGAGAGACAGAAAACAGGCACAAGGTAGACTAAACCTGGTAGACTTCAAATAGTAGGAGGCTGAATGTAACGGAAATGATTGGATCTCTCTCTCCCATCCCTCTAGAAAAAGAAGGTGTTTTTCAAGAAAGAGTTAATCTGATCATTTTCTTTTCTATTTCCTGCTCCTGGGTATGTGCACATACACTCTCTCCTTTCTCTTTCTCCTTCTCTCTTACATGCTAGAAAAATAATTTCTAGGCATGCAAATTGCACCACAGTAAAATAAAAAATAATAGTTTGAGGAGTTTATGTAGAATTGTCAACTTTTTTGCTATTTTTATGTGTACGTGTACGCATACATATAGTACCATATGTATTACTGATAGTAATATATCGTACCATCTACTTTAAATATTAGCTAACATTTGAGAGTTTAATGTGTGAATGACTCTTCTTTTATCTTTTTATTTTTTCTTCAACGTTTATTTTAAGTTCAGCGGTACATGTGCGGGATGCGCAGGTTTGTTACATAGGTAAACGTGTACTATGATAGTTTGCTGCACAGATCATCCCATAACATAGGTACTAAGCCCAGCATCCATTAGCTTTTCTTCCTGATGCTTTCTTCCCCCGCACCTCCCTCCAATAGGCCCCCAGTGTGTGTTGTTCCCCACTATGTGTCATCATTTAGCTCCCACTTATAAATGAGAACATTCAGTGTTTGGTTTTCTGTGCCTGCATTAGTTGGCTGAGGATAATGGCTTCCAACTCCATCCATGTCTTCCAAAGGACGTGATTTTGTTCCTTTTTACGGCTGCATTGTATTCCTGGTGTATATGTACCTCATTTTCTTTATTCAGCCTGCCATTAATGGGCATTTAGGTTGATTCCATGTCTTTTCTATTGTGAATAGTGCTGCAATGGACATATATGTGCATATATCTTTATAATAGAATGATTTATATTCCTCTGGGTATATACCTGGTAACGGGATTGCTGGGCCAAATGGTATTTCTGCCTCTAGGTCTTTGAGGAATCACCACACTGTCTTCCACAATGGTTGAACCAATTTACACTCCCACCAACAGTATAAAAGCATTCCTTTTTCTCTTCAACTTCATTAGCATCTGTTGTTTTTTGGCTTTTTAATGATAGCCATTCTGACTGGCATGAGATGGTATCTCATTGTGGTTCTGATTTGCGTTTCTCTAATGATCAGTGATGTTGAGCTTTTTTTCATGTTTGTTGGCTGTATAAATGTCTTCTTTTGAGAAGTGTCTGTTCATGTCCTTTGCTCACTTTTTAGTGGGGTTGTTTGGATTTTTTCTTGTAAATTTGTTTAAGTTCCTTATAGATTCTGGATATTAGACCTTTGTCAGACGGATTGCAAAAATTTTCTCCATTCTGTAGGTTGTCTGTTAACTCTGATGCTAGTTTCTTTTGTTATGCAGAAGCTCTTTAGTTAGATCTCGTTTGTCAATTTTTGCTTTTGTTGCTACTGCTTTAGGCGATTTCATCATGAAATCTTTGCCCATGCCTATGTCCTGAATGATACTGCCTAGATTTTCTTCTAGAGTTTTTATAGTTTTGTTAATCCATCTTGAGTTAATTTTTGTGTAAGGTGTAAGGAAGAGGCCCATTTTTAATTTTCTTCATATGACTAGCCAGCTCTCCGAGCACCATTTATTAAATAGGGACTCCTTTACCCAATGCTTGTTTGTTTGGGTTTGTCATAAATGGCTCTTATTATTTTGAGGTATGTTCCTTCAATATCTAGTTTATTGAGAGTTTTTAACATGAAGGGATGTTGAATTTTGTCAAAGGCCTTTTCTGTGTCTATTGAGATAATCATGTGGTTTTTGGTTTTAGCTGTGTTTATATGATGAATCACATTTATTGATTTGCATATACTTAACTAATCTTGCATCCCAGGGATGAAATTAACTTGATTGTGATGGATAAGCTTTTTGAGGTGCTGCTGGATTCAGTTTGCCAGTATTTTACTGAGGATTTTTGCATCAATGTTCATCAAGTATATTGGCCTGAAGTTTTCTTCTTTTGTTGTATCTCTGCCAGGTTTTGGTATCAGGATGATGCTGGCCTCATAGACTGAGTTAGTGAGGAGTTCCTCTTTTTCAATTTTTTGGAATAGTTTCAGAAGGAATGGTACCAGCTTCTCTTTGTATCTCTGGTAGAATTAGGCTATATACCCATTGATCCTGGGCTTTTTTGGTTGGTAGGCTGTTTAATACTGCCTCAATTTTAGGACTTGTTATTTGTCTATTCAGGGATTCAGTTTCTTCCTGGTTCAGTCTTGGGAGGGTATATGTATCCAGGAATTTATTAATTTCTTCTAGATTTTCTAGTTTCTGTGCATGGAGATGTTTATAGTATTTTCTGATGGTCGTTTGTATTTCTGTGGGGTCAGTGGTGATATCTCATTTATCATTTTTTATTGTGCCTATTTGATTCCTTTTTTCTTCTTTGTCTAACTAGAAATCTGTCCATTTTATTAATTTTTCAAAAAAACCAGCTCCTAGATTTGTTGATTTTTGAAGGGTTTTTTTTTTTTTTGTGTGTGTGTCTCTATCTTCTTCAGTTCTGCTCTGATCTTGGTTATTTCTTGTGTTCTGTTGGCTTTGGGGTTTATTTGCTCTTGATTCTCTAGTTCTTTTAGTTGTAATGTTAGGTTGTTAACTTCAGATCTTTCTAGCCGTTTGATGTGGACATTTAGTGCTATAAATTTCCCTCTTAACACTGTGTTAGCTGTGTTCTGGAGACTCTGGTACATTATGTCTTTGTTCTCATTAGTTTCAAAGAACTTCTTGATTTCTGTCTTAATTTCACTTTTTACCTAAGAGTTGTTCAGGAGCAGGTTGTTCAATTTTTGTGTAGTTGTGTAGTTTTGACTGAATTTCTTAATCTTGAGTTCTAATTGGATTGTGCTATGGTCTGAGAGACTGTGTTTTATGATTTCAGTTATTTTGCCTTTGCTGAGGAGTGTTTTGCTTCCGATTATGTGAACAATTTTAGAGTAAGAGCCATGTGGCAATGAGAAAAACGTATATTCTTCTGTTTTTAGGTGGAGAGTTCTATAGATATCTGTCAGGTCCACTTCATCCAGAGCTGAGTGCAGGTCCTAAATAACTTTGTTAGTTTTCTGTCTTGATGATCTGTCTAATATTGCCTGTGGGGGTCAAAGTCTCCCACTGTTATTGTGTGGGAGTCTGATACGGTTTGGCTCTGTGTCCCCACCCAAATCTTATCTTATAATTCCCACGTGTTGTGGGAGGGACCTGGTGGGAGATAATTGAATCATGGGGGAAGGTCTTTCTCATGCTGTTCTCATGATAGTGAATAAGTTTTGTGAGATCTGATGGCTTTAAAAACAGGAGTTTCCCTGCACAGACTCTTTCTCTTTGCCTGCCGCCATCCATGTAAGATGTGACTTGCTCCTCCTTGCCTTCTGCAATGGTTGTGAGGCCTCCACAGCCATGCATAACTGTAAGTCCATTAAACCTCTTTGTCTTTCCAGTCCCAGGTATGTCTTTATCAGCAGTATGAAAATGGACTAATACAATAAATTGGTACCAGTAGAGTGGGGCACTGCTGAAAACATATCTGAAAATGTGGAAGTGACTTTGGAACTGGGTAACAGGCAGAGGCTGGAACAGTTTGGAAGGCTCAGAAGAAAACAGGAAAATGTGGGAAAGTTTGGAACACCCTAGAGACTTGTTGAATGACTTTGACCAAAATGTTGGTAATGATATGGACTATGAAATCCAGGCTGAGGTGGTCTCAGATGGAAATGAGGAACTTGTTGGGAACTGGAGCAAAGTGACTCTTATGTTTTGGTAAAGAGACTGGCAGCGTTTTGCCCCTGCCCTAGAGATTTGTAGAACTTTGAACTTGAGAGAGATGATTTAGGGTATCTGGCAGAAGAAATTTCGAAGCAGCAAAGCATTCAAGAGGTGACTGTTAAAGGCATTCAGTTTTATAAGGGAAGCAGAGCATAAAAGTTTGGAAAATTTACAGTCTGACAACACGATAGAAAAGAAAATCCCATTTTCTGAGGAGAAATTCAAGCTCGCTGCAGAAATTTGCATAAGTAACGAGAAGCTGAATGTTAATCACCAAGAGAGTGGGGAAAATGTCTCCAGGTTTACATCAGAGATCTTTGCAACAGCCCCTCCCATCACAGGCCCAGAGGTTTAGAAGGAAAAAGTGGTTTCATGGGCCAGGTCCAGGGTCACTCTGCTGTGTGCAGTCTAAGGAACTGGTGCCCTGGGTCCCAGCTGCTCCAGCCATGGCTAAAACAGGCCAAGGTTGCTTCAGAGGGTAGAAGCCCCAAGCCTTGGCAGCTTTCATGTTGTGTTGAACCTGTGGGTGCACTCAAGAATTGAGGTTTGGGAACCTCTACCTAGATTTCAGAGGATATATGGAAAAGCCTTGATGTCCAGGCAGAAGTTTGCTACAGGGGTGGGTCCCTCATAGAGAACCTCTGCTAGGGCAGTGCAGAAGGGTAATGCGGGGTTGGAGGCCTCACATAGAGTTCCTACTGGGGCATTGCCCAGTGGAGCTGTGAGAAGAGGGCCACCATCCTTCAGACCCCAGAATTGTAGATCCACCTACAGCTTGTACTATGTGCCTGGAAAAGTCACAGACACTCAATGCCAGCCTGTGAAAGCAGCCAGGAGTGGGGCTATATTCTGCAAAGCTACAGGGGCAGAGCTGCCCAAGACCATGGGAACCCACCTTTTGCATCAGTTTTCAGTGTGACCCAAATGTGAGACATGGAGTCAAAGGAAATGATGTTGGAGCTTTAATATTTGACTGCCCTGGTAAATTGTGGACCTTTTTTGGGGCCTGTGGCTTCTTTTTTTGGCCAGTTTCTCCCTTTTGGAATGGCTGTATTTCCCAATGCCTGTACCCCCATTGTATATAGGAAGTAACTAACTTGTTTTGATTTTTCAGGCTCATACACGGAAGGGACTTGCCTTGTCTCAGATGAGACTTTGGACTGCGGACTTTTGAGTTAATGATAAAATGAGTTAAGACTTTGGGAGGCTTTTGGGAAGGCATGATTGGTTTTGAAATGTGAAGACATGAGATTTGGGAGGGGCAGGAGTGGAATGATATGGTTTGGCTCTGGGTCCCCACCCAAATCTCATTTTGCAGCTCCCATAATTCCCATGTGTTGTGGGAGAGACCCAGTGGGAGATAATTGAATCATGGAGGTGGGTCTTTCCCTTGCTGTTCTCATGATAGTAAGTAAGTCTCATGAGATCTAATGGTTTTAAATATGGGAGTTTCCCTGCACAAGGTTTTTCTTTTTGTCTGCCACCATCCATGTAAGATGTGACTTTCTCCTTCCTGCCTTCTGTCATGATTGTGAGGCCTCCTGTCATGTGATAATGTAAATCCATTCAACCTCTTTTTCTTCCCAATCTTGTTTATGTCTTTTTCAGCAACATGAAAATGAACTAATACAGAGTCCAAGTCTCCTTGTAGGTTTCTAAGAACTTGCTTTTTGAATCTGTTTTGGGTGCATATATATTTAGGATAGTTATTTTTTCTTGTTTAATTGAACCCTTTACCATTATGAAATGACCTTTTTTTGTCTTTTTTGATCATTATTGTTTAAATTCTGTTTTTTTCTGAAATTGAAATAGCAACCCTTGCTATTTGCTGTTTTCTGTTTGCTTGGTAGATTTTTCTCCATCCCTTTACTTTGGGCCTATAGATTTTATTGCTTGTGAGATAGGTCTCTTGAAGACACCGTCCCTGTGAGCCTTGGCTCTTTATCCAGCTTGTCATTCTGTGTCTTTCAATTGGGGTATTTAGACCATTTACATTTAAGGTTAGTATTGTCATACGTGAATTTGATTCTGTCATCATGATGCTAGCTGGTTACTTTGCAGACTTTTTTATGTGACTGCTTCATGGTTTCACCGGTCTGTGTATTTCTGTGTGTTCTTGTAGTGACTGGTAATTGTTTTTTCTTTCCATATTTAGTGCTTGCTCTTGCAAGCAAGCCTGGTGATGACTAATTCACTAAGTTATTCCTTTTTTGAAAAAGATCTTATTTCTTCTTTGCTTTTGAAGCTTACTTGGGCAGGATATGAAATTCTGGCTTGGAAATTCTTTTCTTTAAGAAGGTTGAATATTGATCCCTAGTCTCTTTTGGCTTGTAGGTTTTCTGCTGAGAGGTCTGCTGTTCTGATGAGTTTCCCTTTTTAGGTGACCTGACCCTTCTCCCTGGCTGCCCTTAACATTATTTTCCCTTCATTTTGACCTTGGAGAATCTGAGGATTATGTGCCTTGGGGTTGATCTTCTCATGGAGTATCTTACCGGGGTTCCCTGCATTTCCTGAATTTGAATGTTGGCCTACTTGCTAGATTTTGGAAGTTCTCCTGGATGTTACCCTGAAGTATGTTTTCCAATTTGGTTTCATTCTCCCCATCTCTTTCAGGTACCCCAATCAGTGATAGGTTAAGTCTCTTTACATAGTCCTGTATTTCTCGGAGGTTTTATTCATTTCTTTTTATTATTTTTCTCTATTCTTATCTGCCTTTCTTATTTAGGAAGATAGTCTTCAAGCTCTGAGATTCTTTGCTCTGCTTGGTCTATTCTCTATTGATACTAGTGATCACATTGTAAAGTTCTCGTGTTTTGATTTTCAGCTCCATTAGTCAGTTATGTTTCTCTTTAAACTGGCTATTCTGGCTATCAGCTCCTGTATTGTTCTATCATGATTCTTAGCTTCTTTGCATTGGGTTACAACAAGCTCCTTTAGCTCAGTTAAGTTTGTTATTACTCACCTTCTGAAACCTACTTCTGTCAATTCAGGCATCTCAGCCTCAGCCCAGTTCTGTGCCCTGGCTGGAGAGGTGTTGCAGTCATTTGGAGGAGAAGAGGCACTCTGGCTTTTTGAGTTTTCTGTGCTTTTGTGTTGATTTTTTCTCATCTTTGTGGGCTTATCTACCTTCAATCTTTGAGGTTGCTGACCTTTGAATAGGGTTTTTATGGGATCTTTTTTGTTGATGCTGTTGTTGTTATTTTCTGTTTATTTTTCTTTTAACAGTGAGACCACTTTAGGGCTGCTGTGGTTCGCTGGGGATCTGCTCCAGATCCTACTTGCCTCAGTTTTTCTGGTACCTGGATATATCACCAGTGAAGGTTGTGAAACAGAAAAAATGGCAGCCAGCTCTTTCCTCTGGAAGCTCTGTCCCAGGGGGGTACTAACTTGTTGCTGGCCCAAACACACCTGTAGGAGGTGGCAGGAGACCCCTGTTAGGAGGTCTCACCCAGTTAGGAGGAATGGGATTAAGGACCCACTTAAAGAAACCGTCTAGCTGCTTTTTGGTAGAGCAGGTGTGCTGCGTTGGGTGGAACCCTTCCTTGTTCAGACCATTTGTATTTTCCAAAGCCAGAAGGCTGGAACAGCTGAGTTGACTGAACCACAGTGATAATGGCTACACCTCTCCCGCAGGAACTCTGTCCCAGGGAGACATCAGAGCTCTATCCATAGAATCCTGGTTGGAATAGTTGAAACCCCCACAGGCCCGTCCCACCCAGTGAAGAGGAATGAATTGGGGTCTGCTTAAAGATGCAGTCTGGCCACAATCTGGCAAGGCAGCTTGTGGGGGGACCCTTCATCATTCAGACTGTTTGTATTCTCCAAAGCTGGCAGGCTGGAATGGCTGAGTCTACTGAACCACAGGAACTCAGCCCTGTCTCAGGCAGATTCCAGCCTGTTGCCATTGGCTGGCTGGAATTCCATGCCAGTGGGTCTTAACTAGGGAAGTGGCCATGGAAGTGGAGCCCAGAGAATGACGCTGCTGCTTGGCTCCCTGGATTCAGTCCCCTTTCTAGGGATATGTATGAACGGACTTCTCACCTTGCCGGGTATCCCAGAGCCGGAGTATGTACAACTTCTCGGTCTCTGTGTGTGTCTGAGTGGCTGCTCTTCTCAGAGTCCACACAGCTCTGTGGCTCTGTGTATCAGACCCCAGGCCCTGGTGGCATGGGCTTACTGAGGGACATCCTGATCTGCAGGTTGCAAAGATCCATGGGAGAAGTGTGGTTTCTCGGGTGGGGTCACACAGTCACTCATCTCTTCCCTTGGCTGGGGGTGAAGGTTCCTTTAGCTCTGTGCCACTCGCGGGTGGGCCGTCACCATCCTCCCCAGCCCCCTGACTTTTCTTCATTCTCCGTGATTTGAGTTGGTTAGTTAGTCCCAATGTGAGAACCTGGATATTTCCGGTGAAGGTGCTGAATTCACTCACTCCTTTTCATTCCTCTCCGTGAGTGCCATGGACTGCAGCTGCTTCTAACTGGCCATCTATGAATGACTCCTTATATTCAATCTATACAACACTTATGATATAGGTACTATTAACATTCCTGTTTTACACATAATAAAACAGAGAAGCTCACAAAGGCTAAGCACATATCCTGCTTTGATCTAACCTGGCTGGTGGGTGGTAGGGGTAGGCTTTGAACTCAGGAATATGGTACCGGAGACTGGACTCCTAACTACCCAACAACTGGATTCTCAACACCACTATTTCCTATAAAACAAAAAACGCTGCAACTATTCATTACCAAAAATTACCAAAAATATGGGAAAGAAATAATTTCAGAAATCTTGTCAAAGGCCTGCCTGATTTGGCCCAAATCTTCAGCAACAGAGAAACTTTTAATCCACATCCTAGGTTTACTTTCTAGATATTTTAGATCAAGAGCATAGGCATGTCAGTCATTTAAGGACTTTCCTCATTCATTTTGTGAATGACCTTCAAATGCATTTACAAAATACCTCAATTTTAATAGCTCCAACTGGTGCTATAAACTACATGGAGTTAGAAGACTGGGAAATGATTATCAGGTAAGAAAAGCTCTTTAACACCGAATCCAAGGACTTTCGGGATTGGGGAATTCTCTGAAATGAATCATAAAATTTTGCCACACATTCCCTGCAGCTTGGGGAGAAAGTCTTTCCAAGAATTCTTAGTCATATCCATAACCCAAAGGAGCTTAAACATCAGCACTCATGGCTCAGTAACGAAGTGTTGATGTTAGCTTATCATATTAAGTGACTGACCATTCACTTGACTATTCAGAATCTCAGTTTCTCCATCTGTCAAATCAGAATAACCTAATTCCTATCTGGCTTATATTCAAAAGGCTAAATGTTAAAGATGAAGTGTGTGTATTACTCCCTCCTCCCTTTTTCCTTCTGGAAAGCTTGCGCAATTGAGCCTGCAGTTTCAGGTGTGTTCTTGTGCACCAGCTCCAATTCCTTGTGTCCTTTGAGGCTCCCTTCTGATGCTTTATATGTTTCCCCATTTGCAGGTATTTAGTATTCTATATTCAGTTTCCTCCAAATTATTATTTCTGTTTGCTCCCCAAAGCCCATAAAATTTTAAATTAAGAATAAATAAAAACACTTCATATTGCAATTCTGCCAATCAACATGTAGATAGGAGATGAAGTGAGCAGGTAAAAATACCAAAATGACACACCATTACTTCCAGGTAGATTAAGAAACTAGCAGGGGTTCTTTTAAAACAGCAGCTCTCAGGGAGAAAGACAATGCTAGGTGGCCACTCTGGGCATGTCACCAAAGTATTTTGAAGAAGAAATTCCAAATGGTGTGATTTTGTCTCTCAACGAGGAGGATCTGGGAGCCCAGCAGGCACTGAGGGCACTGCTTTCATCGCTGTCTCCGAACTCAGCTGATTCACGTGAGGAGCAGCACACGCACGTGTAATCACAGCAACGTCTTAGCACTCGGATGGCATCCAGGAGAAATGCACAAGGAACATTTAATAACATGATTCTACTGACTGTGGCCCAATTTCCACGGTGAATTGCCTGTAGAAGCCTCATATTCAGCTATCACTTAAGAAGAAAGCTAGCCTTCCAGCGAGTGAGGCTTTTATCATCAGTCTGAGCAACCTGCACCTTCTGAAATACAGGTAGCAGGGGAAGGCGTCATCAAGAAGGCAGTAGAGTAAAGGGAGTAAAAGAGAGGGCCATTATGATTCCTTGCAATATAACAAAAAGTCCTATAAAAAAGCACACAGCTCCCATCCTACCATGGGCCATGGAATTACAACTCATTCCTTAAGGAATGTTTGCAGATGGGGAGAAAAATTTCCATAAAAACTGTAAAGAGGCAGAATTGCTGGGCATGATGGCTTGAACTTGTAATCCCCCACTACTTGGGAAGCTGAGGCAGGAGGGCTGCTTGAGTACAGTAATTGGAGTCAGTAGTGAGCTACAGTGTAGTGATTATGCCGCTGTACTCCAGCTTGAGAGACAGAGTGAGACCCTGTCTCAAAAAAAAGAAAAAAAAAAGTGGCATAGTTATACAGATAGTTACACATAGGCAAAATATGCATTCTAAATTAATACTGTAGTTACTGGTTTCATTTTGTCTTACGCTCATTTTGAAGGTCCCTGAAATTGGGATCGTACATATGGTCAGATATATATTTAATTCAATCCCGCACCTTGAGATTTCTGCTCTAATCTCACCTGTGTCGGCAATGTTGGAATGTCTTTGGTGATGGACAGTTCACCACTTCCATGACTGGACAGCTCTAACCCCATTACTCACTTATGTCCCTGCTCAGATGCCTGCTTTATGGGCAGTAGGAACACAGCAGTGAACGAGAGACATATGATCCCAACTTCAGGGACCTTAGAATTGAATGTCAGATAAGATGAAATGAATAACTACAATATTATATTCTTTCTTATTGAACTCTCATGCCAGTAAATGCCACTCACTGTTTAAGCACACACAATAAAGCTAATCCACCTCCCATAGGACAACTCCATCTGGTATTTGAAGATAATTATTATATTTCCATTTTTTAAAATCTTTTTCTCAAGACAGAGTCTCATTCTGTAGCCCAGGCTGGAGTGCAGTGGCATGATCTCGGCTCACTGCAACCTCCACCTCTCAGGTTCAAGTGATTCTCATGCCTCAGCCTCCCAAGTAGCCGAGATTAAAGGTGTGTGCCACCGGCTAATTTTTGCAGTTTTAGTGGAGACAGGGTTTCACCACATTGATCAGGCTGGTCTGGAACTCCTGGCTTCAAGTGATCCGCCTGCCTCGGACTCCCAAAGTGCTGAGATTACAGGCATGAGCCACCGTGCCCAGCCTGATCGTATTTTCTTTTAAAACTTGAAAATACACATCTTTCTTGCTCTTTCCTTTTCTCCCTCTCTAATGTGAATTAGGCAAACCTCATTAGTTAGGATGCGAAATAGGCTATACCTCTTCATGTTTGCACTGCCAGGAGCCAAGATGTAGATTATATAAATAAAGTCAAGTAAGCTTATACTTATTTTCCTGTTTGCCTTCTGAAAGTAAAACAAAACTGAATTTGTGAAGGAAATTGGGGAAATAATTTTTGGCATAAATATTTCTTAGTTTCCCTCGTCTGATTAGAAAAATTGACTCTCTATTCCACACCTCCCCTCAACCACTGAGACATTTATTATACTTTTCATATCCTCAAACTTTTCAGTAAGAAACATAAAGCCAAACAAAGAAACCTAAACAAATTAAATGGAATCTATTTTTTTCACATGCAAAATGGATTTCAGTTTTGCCTTTAGGAGGTTTTATGTTTCATTATTATTAAAAATGTCAGGAATATTTTGCCTGCTGGGAGCACAGATTTCCCTTCTATTTTTCAATCTTACTCAAAACCCCTTATTGCATATTTTATGAGTCAGAACAGCACTTAGTTGTTACTTTTTAAAATTATAAACTCTAAAGCTGATACTGGCATTCTGCTAAATGGCCTTTGTATGTATAGGATTGTTGAACATTAACAGAGCGAGATGTAATAAGAGAATCATTTATGGGATGAATATACACTTGTGTGACCTTTAGAAACAGAAATAGAGGTTTACTGAGGGAGCAAGCTGCGTTCCTCCACATACTAATTTTGTGAGTCCTGCTTTCATCTTGGGTGGCAGAGACCACGGGCTAATTTGTAATTCTCTGTCTCCTCTCCTTACCTGACAATTTTGGGAAATCATTAATTGCATTATAGAGCTGAAGGCTGGGTTGGGTGCTTGAAGGCTCCTGTTTTCTCCTTTGCTTTGCCCACTGAGGTACTGTGAGCTTCTTGAACTCATTTGGCATGTCTGCAGTGTGAACTGTTCCCTTTGAACTTGGGAAGAATTGAGGATGTTCATGGAAAATGGAACAAAAATAGGAGGAGTAGTTGAGTTGGGAAATATTGGAAATTGAGGAATTTTTAGAGTTGTCTGTGTGTGATTCATTTCTAGAAGGGATAGAGAGGGTAATCATGAGAATTAAGTGAAATAAGGCCTGGGGAGTGCTTAGCACAGGGCCTGCTACTTGGAAAGTGCTCAATAATTGTTGCATATTATTATTAAGTTGTAGGCATATTCCTCTTAAATGGGATTCATTTTAAACCCCTCAAAGGGGTTTGAGAATCAACTTTTAAAAGGGGGTTTTAATTTCATCAGGAAACAGTGGTGATGCCCAAGAACCAATAATGGTGGCTGGAGGTGAGCTGGTGACACTGTGTGAGCTGGTGACAAAATGTGAATTGGAGGAGGATTTGACCACTGTCTACCTGTTATATCTTTAGGCAGCGCTGCTCAAAAAGAAACTTTGTGGTAGATGGGACCAATAAGTCTCATGAGCTCTCCAAATCACTTTGGTTTTGGCCTCCCCTAAGCACATCACGTTATGGAGACTGATATAGTTCTGTGGGGGTCAGAATAGTGGAACTTCAGGGTCAGAAGTTGTGAGAGACACAACTTAGTTTTAACAGCATCTGCATCTTCCTTTCTTTACTTCTAAGAACCACATTCCAAGGTCGTGCCCTAAGGAACCCTGTTCTCCCCCAAGTGTTGCATTCCTGCAGTGCTGCAAAACAAATGTGGACAAAGTTTTCCTTTAACTGTTACCCTTCCTCTCTCTATTGCCCTCTTCATTTTCCCAGGTGAACTTCTGAAGGTCTTAAATCTGTTTTTTTCATGCTGTCCAGAGACCTCTATTAAGGAGAGCCACTTGGACACAACCCGACTCAACTATTGTGTATTTATTTCATTTGGGACAATCCCTCAGTCGAGACAATGTTGTCCAGAATTCTAGAATTGAAGATGATTGTATTTTAATCAAAGACATATCCATTAATCACAATAAACATAAAAGCAAATATTCAATGAGCATTTATTGTGTGCTAGACATGGCTGCAGGTATTTTGTATGTGTTCATCTCATTCAAGTCTCATACAAATGCCAATCTTTAAACCAAGAGAGTTTGTTTATTTAATACTCCATCCGTCTCATTCCAGGAAGGATTGATATAAAGGTCATTCCTACTCATGAGAAGTGTGAGGCAAATTTAGTTTTCAGCCTCCTTCCAGCCAGTGTAAAGAGACACTGAGATGATTTACCATTCTAGGATACAGAACTCCTGTGATGTTTGCTCTCCCTCTAATTTTTTTCCTGAAATGTCTACATCCATTAGAATAAACTATGTTTGTTTGATTCATTGCATTTCTATCCAAAAAGCCTAAGATGAGCAACAGTAAAAAGAGAAGCAATGCTTTAAAGAGGTCCCCTTGCCTATCACATGGAGGCAAAGCTGGAGATAAATCAAAGATAAAGCAGTAGCTAGGACCATATAATTTGAGACTAGAAGGTATGGACCAGCCAAGTCTAAACACGTGTTTTGGTTTCTCCAGAAGTGCAGAGAGTCACAGGAGTCCAAGTTGTTACAACAACAGCTTCTTTAGCAGTAGCTCTGGCCACAGAGAATAAGAAAAAAGCAGGTGAACACTCACCAGCTGTTGCAGCTACCTCTGCTCACACAGTTGGCAACACTATTAGTGGGCATCATGTTTAAACATGAAGAACACTGTGAGTGTTGTTACAGTCAGAGAACAATGGCTCTAAATCAAGAGCAGAGAATAATAAGCCAATTCATTAGTCACACTTTTATTGGTCAAAGCCAATTCTTTGATAACGGTGAGATGATGTGCCTTGATTAAAGCCATTTAAGTGTCTATTATTAAATTGAAATGTGTAGGCATTCCCACATTTGTATATTAACCTTATTTATTTTTATGTTTCACAGCAGGAGTCCACTTAGATTATATTTCTGTAATTAACCCAAACATAAGATGAATAAATTGCCCTTCCCAGCAGAAGGAAAAACAAGTCCCTTATTCATGAGTTTACTCAATGTTTTCTCTTCCCCAGTTTGTCTGTTTACTTAATGTTCCACCCTCCAATACAGTTAGCCACTGTTTCATCTCTAGCTACAACCTTTTGAAAGGTTCACCCCCAATGTTGAAAAGGAGAATCTGTATTTGAAACAAACTGTTGAAAGTAACTCAGATTGTCCAGCCCAAGAATATAAAAACAAAGTAAATCCGATGGAGATGGTTGAGTCTATTCCATCTCTTTATTAAGTAGCACTTTTAGTACTTCAGGCAATTTGTACACCCAAACACAGCTGGTGCCTCTCTTGCTGTATTTACAAAAGCAAAGATTCCTGCTGCATTGCAGGCTGGATCTCCTTGGAAGCACAATCAATGCACTCACCGTTTTCAGTATAGTTACTGGCATCTTCACTCTTTCTACAGATGTATTTCTTTTCGGGGGCAAAGAAAGTAAGTATCCTTAGTTCTGAGTATTAGTGGCATTGCGCAGAGGGTCACAGGGATCTTGATAAGCAGAGAATATAATTCTTGAGGACCCTGTAGTCTGGTCCCTTACCGGGCTTTCCCCAGTTGTTGTTGGCACATCTGCAGGTGAAGCATTTCATTTACCTTTATTCCCATTAAGGAAATACTGTCTAGGTGTAACAAATGATTGAATTCTGGCTTATGTACAAACAAACACAAGGAGCCAATGTCAATGGACAGCAAGGCTCTGCTGAGGTTAACTTCAACCATCATCCTTGAGGCTACTCTACCTCCTCCCTCACTGAGTTCACCATTACCAGGACCTCTATTGTTTTGCATATAAATATAATATCACAATATTTCTGTGATACAGAAATCCCAGGAAGATATAATTCCTGTCTGTCTATGCACAGAAGTGCATACAATTATATTTCTATGTTCTTGCCTTTCCATTTTAGAGGTGAATTTTATATTCACCATCATAGAAGAAAAACTTCCAGAACAAAGAAAACCCCTTTTCTTACTTTTCCTTTATCCTGTACTCATAGCATGCATAAAACTTAAGCCGTAGGTTAAACTACAATTTCCCTGCTTTCATTGCCCTAAATTCAGACCTTACACTTAATATACTTAGGTGATAGCAGTATCTCTTGATAGATACCAACCTAGCATGCTGAGCCAATAAGATGCTTATTCTCCCCATTGATTTTCTTAAATGTCCGCAGTTCATTTTCATGGCCATATTCTTATAATGTGCTCATTGTTCAAATATCTCTCTTCTAAGATCACATTTGCAAGGTAACAGCCTTTTCCAGAGGAGTCATTTGATTAGTGCACAGTGCAGTATCTCAGCTGCTGCAGCTCATTCTGTTAAGCTCCCCCAAGTCTTGCTTCCTAGTATGCAGACCTGTTCTGAGATTTCACCATGATCTCAGAATGGAGACAATGTGGGCCAGAATTTGGAATTATTTTAGTAAACTAACCGTGTTGTGCAACCATCACTATAAATCAATTTGAGAACTTTTAAATCATCCCAATATGATTGCTAATGCACATTTGCCACACCCTAATTTCCACATCCAAGGCAAACATTAATGTACTTTCTATCCCTGTAACTTTGCCTTTGCTGAATATTCCATATAAATGGAATCATACAATATGTGGTCTCTTGTGTCTGGTTTGTTTCAGTGAACATAATGTGTTGAGGTTCATTCATGTAGTAACATGCATTTGTAGTTTATTCCTTTTTCTGCCTGCATAGTATTCCATTATGTGAATACACTACATTTTGTCCATCCATTCCCACTTGATGGACATTTAGGTCATTTGCCATATTTGCAAATTATGCATAATATTAAGAACATTTGTTTACAAGTCTTTGTGTGGACACATGTTTTTTATTTTCTTGGGTGGATATGGAATTATGCTTTTAACAGTGTTCTTGAGTTATAATTGATATAAAATAAACTGCACATATTTAAAGGGTACAATTTAGTACGTTTTGACATCTGTATGCACCTGTCAACCCATCACCACATCACAAAAATGAACATCTTCATCACCCCCAAATAATTCCTTGTTCTGCTCTGCAAAATCCCTGCTTATTCTTCCCCATCACTCCACATCTGCAGGCAACCCCTGCTTTGTTTTCAGTCACTATAGATTACTTTGCATTTTCTAGATTTCATATCCATGGAATTATAGAGCATGTCTGGTTTCATTCACTAGGCATAAGTATTTTATAATTTATAATGTTGTGGTGAATATCAATAGCTCATTCCTTTCTATTGTTGATAAATATGTTATTGTCTGTAAATACAGTATCTCAATTTGTTCATCCATTCATCTATTGATGGATATTTAGATTGTTTCCAGTTGTAGGCTGTTACAACAAAGCTGCATTGAACATTTACATTTATACAAGCATATGCCTTCTTTTTTCTTGAATACATTCTCAGGATTGAAATGGTTGAATTATGTGGTAGGTGTTTAACTTTGTAAAAAATTTCCAGATCATTTTCTAAAGTGGTTGTCCCATTTTACATTCCCACTAGCAGTGCATGAGAGTTGCCACCCTCCAGATCCTTGCCATCTTGTTACAGCGAGCCTTTAATTTTGTTTTGTGATTTTAATTTGCATTTCCCTAATGACAATAATATTGAGTATCTTTTCATGCATATATTTACCATCTGTATATTTATTTGTATAGTGAAATACCTGTTCAAAACTTTTGTCCATTCTAAAAATTTTGTTTGCTTTTTGAATATTGAATTTTGAGAATTCTTTATACATTTTAGGTGTAAGTTTGTTATTAGACATTTTTCGCTTTGCAAATATTTTCTTCCAGTCTGTGGCTTGTTGTTTCATGAATCAAAATAAGTTTGGCGCAGCTATATTATGAGACAAAATATATTTTAAAGCAGAGTATTACTGGGGATAAAGAAGTTTATTTCATAATGATAATAGGGTTAGTTTATCAAGAGAACATAGCAATTCTAAACATTTATGCAGCTAACAACAAAGATTCAAAATACATGAAGCAAAATCTGTTAGAATTTCAAGGACAAGTAGGTAATCTCATAATAATAGTTGGAGATTTTAATACCCATACCTCAATAATTCCTAGAAAAAGTAGGCAGAAAATCAGGAAGGATACAGTAGGCTTGAACAACACTATCAACCTACTTTGTCTGATTATTTACAGAACACTTCACTTAACATTGTACACATTCTTTTCAAGTTTGCACTGAACGTCTGCCAAGATGGACTATATTTTGGCCCTTAAAATAAGTGTCAATAAATTTCAAAGTATTTAAATTATACATAGCTTTTTTCTTTGTCCTTACAATGCTGTGCATTCAAAAACTTTAACTTAGACTAGTCATCAACTCTCAAAGCCTGTGTCCTCTGTGCACATGGTGTGTACATCCAACTGCCCAGCTCATAGGAAAACCACAGATGTATAGCTACAGTGTTCTCAGGAACCCAGATCGCATCCAGCTTAAACCACTCCCAACAAATAATCACATTTAGGAACTTCCACAGCCCTAAGAAGAACTAGTAGAACCACGCTGCAGGAGTTGAGGGAAGCCTGTCCTACTTCTTTTCTCCTGTGAGCACTATTAGGTTGGAGCAATTGAGATTTTTGCTGTGCTTTCAATTGCACCAACCTAATAGTACATTTAAAAATATGGAGAAATGCCCAAACAGGAGTTATAAAATTATGGTGTAATTTAAATGTTCACATTTTAAAATTTGATGCTTTTAGCATAATGGCTAAAAAAGCTCCACAGTTAATAGTGTACTACAGACCATGTAGGTCATAAGTGTAAAGTTATTTACCAAACATCTTCTTTATTTCAAGGTATCTGTATAACTATGCATCATTTCATTATGATTTTGCATCAGAAATGAATTTGAGCCCTTCAGAAATTCTCTCCCCTTCATGAGAGGTCTTAGATCATGCCTTCTGAGTCTTTGAAGAAACTTCTGCTATCATCATGAACAATCATTGCCCTAGCCTATCTCCAGGCCACCAACTCTTCATTAATCTAGGTACACAAATGTTAATTTTTATCTTCCCAATGTTGAGCCAATATGCTAATTACAAGTCACTAGTATCACTTTCAAAGGACAAGAATCATAGATACTCAAAAACAGTAATATTTTGCATAGAAAAACTAGATTATCTCACTGCTCCCATGATAAAAGGCGTGTGGATTCTGGATTGGGACAAAGAACCTTGAATTCCCACTAAGATTGTGAAGCATCATGATTAGATTGTGACCTTGTTTTTATCAACCTGTGGTGTGTTATTAATGGATTAAACATTGTATGGAATAAAGAATGTGGGCCTTGAAGACCGGCCAACCTGAATTCCAGTATCAGCAGTGACAATTACGAGGAAAGGGGCCTTGATTCAGTCATTAAACCTCTCTGCACCTGAGATGTCTCACTTTAAAACAGAAATTAATAACCCCTGGATTATGGTTTTAAGATGTATATAGTGTAAAGCACCAATCTGCAACAAAGTACACACTGAATAAATAGTGATTATTTCAGCTAAATGTTGATTATCCATGGGTATGTTAATAATGGTAAACAATGAGAAGAGATATTGCATTTGTTAAAAAAATATGTATATATAGTTGACCCATGAATAAGATGGGTTTGAACTGCATGGATTCACTTATACAGGGATTTTCTTCCGCCTCTGCCACCCCTGAGACAACAAGACCAACCCCTCCTTTTTCTCCTCTTCAGCCTACTTGATGTGAAGATGGCAAGGATGAAGACCTTCATGGTGATCCACCTGCACTTAATGAATAGAAAATATGTTTTCTCTTCCTTATGATTTTCTTAAAACATTTTCTTTTCTCTAGCTTACTTTATTTTAAGAATACAGCATATAATACATAGAACACACAAAGCATATATTAATTGGCTATGTTATCAGTAAAGCTTCTGGCCAACAGTAGGCCATTAGTAGTTAAGTTTTGGGGAGTCAAAAGTTATATGTGGATTTTCTACTGCATGTGGGTTTGGTGGCCCTAACTTCCATGTTGTTATGGTGTCAACTGTATATATAGTTTTGAAATCAGTTAAAACATTTACAAAGCAGCAGTTATTTCTCATTTAGAACATGGTACCACTCAGCCCCCAAATTGACTACTTACAACATTAATACATGCAGGCTGTATTATTTTTAGAGAATAATAGACCAGAAAATACATAAGCTAGAGTTTTAGACACTAGGTGAAGATGACATAGTGTTATCATTGAGGAGAAGAGGAAAATGATCAAGAGGGTGAGGGAGAAGTGCCCGTTGGCAAAACCAGACGGACCCATGGCTGACCTTGCTGGTTGCTCAGTAAAGCCAGTGTCCTCTTCTTCCTGACTTAGAGCTGGACAGCATTTTCAGCCTCCTTTCGGGTTAGATGGGGCCATGTAACTGTTCTCTTGCCCATGGAGTCTGAGCAGAAGAGCTGTGCTTCAATTTTTGGCCTGACCCATGGAAGTCCTTCAGCATGTGCTCTTCATGTCATTTTCCCTTTAAATGGTAGCTCACAAGGAGACTCTCAGGGGTGGCAAAGCCACTGGATGGAAGAATTATGAGTCCCTGAGTCATGATAGAGAAGAGTCACCACCAATCAAAAACATAGTCCTTGGGTTGTTACTTAAGTGAGAAATACTGTTACTGTGTTTTACGATTTGCATTTTGGGCAGCCTGCACTAACTGCTGCAGTCTGGTATTGCGTTTGGTTAGCTGCGTGCCTAATAGATCGTGCAGAAAACAAAGGTAGATTGCTTTGTAACAGATAGATGTGCCTTTCTAATTATCAAGGGCAGTAATTAAATGCATTTGCTTTAAGTTCATTTTGGAATACATTTTGACAGGTTTGTTCTAATAGTATTTTGTGTTTATCAGTGACCTTCCATCCAACCTCATACACAATTGATTGAGAATTATCTGATTTAGAATTTTTTAGCCACGTTGGCTATACCACTGTCGCTTGGAGGGTCCTTGGTCCTTTCTAAACTCACCCATCCTTTAAGGTCCAGTTCATTTCCTCTCCTCTGGAAAGCCATTCCTAATGCACTAGTGTACAAAGTTCTCTTCGTCCTCTAACCTGTACAGCACTGAGAGTCTGGACTGTCTGTTAAGCTCTAAAACATACCTTGCCCTTTTTTGATAGTTATCTTTAAAATACGTGTCATTAGGCTAGAAGCAGTGGCTCATGCCTGCAATCCCAGCACTTTGGGAGGTTGAGGTGGGAGGATTGCTGGAGCCCAGGACTTCTGAGAGCATACTGGACAACACAGGGAGACCTCATCTCTACAAAAAAAGTTAAAAAAATACCTGGGTGTGGTATCGTGTGCCTGTAGTCCCAGTTACTCAGGAGGCTGAGGCAGGAGGATTGCTTGAGCCTGCGAGTTCAATGCTGCAGTGAGCTGTGATCGCACCACTGCACTCCAGCCTGGGTGGCAGAGCGAGACCCTGTCTCACACACACACACACACACAAAGTATCATTTATCTGCTTTTATCCATCCATCCATCCATCCACACACCCATCCATCTCATTATCCAGGTACTCATTTACTCATCCATTAATTAATTTATCCAATACATATTTAAGCACTTAATGATATTCTTGGGATTTTTCAAGGTGCTAAGTCTACTGAGATAAATACAACATGATTCTCTGTGTTTACACAGATACAGTTGGTGCAGAAACAGATCTTTGATCAAGTAGTCCTCTAAAATTTAATATATATCATGATAATGCTATATAAGAAGGGCTTTGGAAGCATAGAGAAAAGATTGGGGAGGCTTTACAAAGAAAATGAAATTTGAGGTGGGTCACACTCACAGTTACGCTCACTTCAGTCCTTACATGTGCCAGATCCTTGATGAGTGCCTGTGCTCTGTGTCTCATTTAATTACTGTAACTATGCTAGGGAGGGAGGATCCTTGAGCGCATTTGTACAGATGAGGAAACTTAAGGCACAGGAAATTATCGTTAGCTGAATTTACCTGAGATCACTTTGTGGGTGAATATTGGGGCCAACATTAAAATCCTGTCTGCTTTGATTTCTCAACACTTCTAACCACTGAATTCTCAAGACCTCCTTGGAAGAGTGAGTGGTTGTTTACTGAGTGCAGAGGGGAAGGAGCTACAGACAGAAGGAGCAGAGTGTGCAAGGGTCAGAGGAATAAAAAGCATGTGCCACGCTGAGGAAACAGAGTCCTGAAGGTCTGATAAAAGTCAGGGTGAGGTGGCAGGAGATGAAGATGGAGGAACCTAAAGCCATATTTTAAAGGACCTTGGCATCACTGTCAGGAATTGAATGCATTTGTGAGGCAGTTGAAGGCCACAGGAGTATTTTAACCTGGTGAGTGACTTTATAATAACATATAGTAATTACCGTGTGTTTACCAGGTGTCAGGCACCATTGTTCTACATACACTACTTACCTGCGCTACTCCAGGCCTATGAGAGAGTACTATTGTTACTCACAGATCGAGGAAGAGGAAACTCAGGTATAGAAAAAATCAGCTTGACCAATGCCATCCTTTAAGAACATAACTGGGGGTGGGATTTGAACGCTGGTTATCTACCTATGAGTCCAAGTTCTTAACCATCCTCCCTTTGAAGACCTCTCATCTTTTGTGATTTTGAAGAATATCTCTGTCTGGCAAAGTCCAGGAAGGTGCCTCATGAAGATCAAGGACAAATTTAGGAGGGTAATGAATATACAGGATAAGAGACAATGAAAATCTGAACACTGGCTATGGGAGATGAAAAGAGAGCATTCAGTGTTGGACGGAACAGTTTCTTGAATATCTACATGGTCCACCTGTCTGGTACAAAATTGGTGGTTGACTTACTGTTGAAAACACATCCCCTACCCAGACCTCCTTGAGACTGGTTTCTGTATCTTTAAATTTGAGGAACAGAGCTGGAAAAATGGAGAGCTCTCATTCCCCTACCTTGCTTCAAGTGTAGCTTGCAAACCAAGTTTCTCCTCCATAAATAAATGTATTCTTCCTTCGCTGAGCTGACCTCTAAATTAGTTTCCTTCTGGAAAGATGTATAAAGATTTATAAAGATGGGCAATTATTTATGTGGAAGATCCTCCTTACCATCCCTTCTCCTGGGAGAAAATACATGGCCTTTCTCCAAGCCTCAGGGAAAAACAGCTTCTTATTTTGGGTAATTTTCTAGTCATCTGAGGTGAGTTACAATCGCTCTGTTTTGTGCCTCCACAAACCTCTTCCTGGCCTTGGAGAGGCATCCTCTATTTGTAGAGGCCTTGAAGCACCACCAGACCTGCCGAAGCATAAATTTCCCTGCTGTAGTATTCTGATTACATTATGCCTTCCTCTATGTCCCCAATATAATGTGTAAATACCAATTGGCATCATCTCGGGGAACATCATTTGGTTTCCTAGTCTAGTGTGATCAAAAAAGGCATTCATGGTTTAGTCACCAACGTAGCTTTTCCTGCTCTGATGATTTGAGATAAACAAGCATCTTGCACTTCTTAGCACGCATGGATTCACTCCTACAAACATCCTCTTATCCAGCATCACTCCACTTGACAAAAGGTATCTGTGAGTTAATATCAGGGTCAGGAGAGACTGCTTTCCTTGGGGAGCATCCTAAGATGCTTTGGGTGATGGCAAAGCCACAGCAAAAGTATCACGTCTGCAAAACAGAAGGGGAAGTAAGAATTTTCTGTATTTAATGGAGTAGTGCTATGAGAAGTGTTACCAAGATTTTCAGCTTGGATAAGAAAGTCAGTGCAGTCCAAGGGTTGTCAATATCACCAATTATATCTCATATTGCATAATTGAAAGTAGTTTGACAGCTTGATTACAGATTATCTTTAAAACTCTGATGCCTTACTATATGTCACCCTAATCTCTGAATCAGAAGTAGGTTGAAATAAAAATAAAACCTTCTTCTGTCTTCCAAAAGCTTGGCTACCAGCCAACAAGCAGCTGATTTATCTATAATATAGAGTACGTAATTCAAAATGACATTGGAGGTAAGGGGGGAAAAAAGCCTTGCTTAATTTCACGTACATGGACAGTAAATTTTGCCAACAGATTTATGAGCTTTAACCTGCTAAACAATCATCTGCTGAATTTTTTCACTAGTTTGTCTTTGAAGAGAGGCACATCAGCTCATCTTCAGGCCTTTTGGATGATCTCTCCCTAGGATCTAATGGACTTTAAAACTGCCAGAGAGAAACCAATTAAATTTGACTCAGTGCTACAAAGGGTAGCAGTCTAAGCCCTTGAAAAATGTCACAGACCTCTCAAATTGGTGTTTGGCATGGAAGACAGCAAAGTGATGATGAGCACCACATCTTCATTAGAAGTGGAGTGGAGACACTCATGGTGGGCCATCACCTCTCCTCTTGAAGGCCCCATATTATTTGAGTGACACAAAACTGCAGGTCATTGTGACAACTGCTCAACTGCAGTGTTCTTTTCTAAACTTTCAATAGGGGTAGAAATGAAAGAACTCAGAACCATGTGGTCTCTCATCTCCCAAATCAGCTGCCAGTGACATCGAAAGAGACCTTTGGGGGAATGCTAAGAATGAAAGAATATCATCCAAGAGAAAACAGAGGCAACAGTGTTGTTCCCAGAGTTGGCAGCTCCCATTCATATGCTTTCCAGAGTTTTTAAAGTCTCAGGCTGAAACAGGTGACTCTGTAGATTTGAAAGATAGATAGATAGATAGATAGATAGAAAGATGATAGATAGATAGACAGACAGATAGATAGATAGCTAGATAGATGATAGATAGATTTTTAAGAAACTGGCTCCTGTGATTGTGGGGACTGGCAAGTCTGAAACCTGTAGGGCAGGCTGGCAGGCTTAAAACCCAGGCAGGGGTTGATGTTGCAGTCTTGAGGCAGAATCACTTCTCTGGTAAACCTCGGCTTTTCCTTTTAAGGCCTTCAACTGATTGGATGAGGCCCATCCACATTATGGAGGGTAATCTTCTTTACTTAAAATAAACTGATTGTAGATGTTAATCACATCTAAACAATAACAGAACAACACCTAGTGGTGTTTGATTAAATAACGGCTCTATAAGTCAGCCAAGTTGATGCATGAAACTATTCATCACACAGGTTTCGATCTAATGCCCTATATGGTGAAGATGACGCAAAAGTCAAAAGGCCAAGCCAAATGAGTTCTCTGTGGTTTCTTTTCCAATCATATGCTTTCCCCAAATAGCACTTAGTCTGTAGATCTCTATTGAATTAAAAAAGGAATGAATGGTCCTTGAGATAAACCTGAAAGGGCCTGGCATATAATGTATATCCTTCGGGTGCTCAATAAGTGGGTCCTCCTTTCTTCCTCATGTAGGATCCTTGCTCCTCTCCTACTGAGCATGGAAGAGGAAAGGAGGTTAATTCTGTCCAAAGGAGAGCTGGATCTGAGGCTTTGCTGGGTTGATCCCTCAGCTATAGCCAGAGTTCAGGAATCACCCTCATTGTTACCCATGGCCACCTGGAAATTTCCCACTGCAGATGGAAAGGAAACAGCATCACCCTGGGAGTGAAGGGGGATCCCAGCTAATTCCTTGTCACGGTCAGTTTGTGTGCAGGTGGAGTGGTCAGAGCTTCTGGCTGCCTGTCATAGAGAAGGCTCTCTCACCAACCACAAAGGTTAGGTAGAGTTTTAGGAAGAAACGGACCAGAGTTTGAACCCACTTCCTTTATCTACCTGCTGTGACACATGAGGCCAATCACTTACCATTTCACTATTAGTAAAATGGGATCAATGATCTGTCGTGTAAGGTTATGTGAGGTTTGAATGGGATGGGATGGGGAGAACTTAGTGTAGTGCCTGGAACTGAGGAAGAACATGACACCTGTTAACTGTTATTGCTTTGACTTAAAATTCTACCACCTAAGAAACATTCCTGTACCGTAAATCCTCACACACAATTATCTATCTTAGTGTCACTTGACAGAGGAGTCACATCATGTGACTAACACCCAGTGTGAGTCAGTATCTTAGGTCACTTTTCTGCATGAGAGGAGTAAAAATATGAATAAAGGAAAAAAGAAAACAAAGACAGAGGAGCATGAGGACTGAGAGTAATTCCCTGACTTTTAGCTTTCAGGGTCAAGGCCATTTGAGATCACAGAGGTTTCCTAAGCAGAGCATATATGAAACTAAACTGTGGACAGTTGTTTCCGAAAACCTGCACAAAACTCCCTCAGCTCACAAGTCTTCAGAAATCTGAAGCAAATGGAAGCTGCGCAGTGGCTACAAGTGCGTGGTGTACAGTCGGCCAACTTGGGTGTGAATGTCAGGTGCAGCACTGGTCAGCTGTGTGAGGTGGGCCTCAGCTCCTGCCTCTGTAAAATGGGAATAATAACAATAATACCTACTTCCTAGGGTTCTTGTGAGGAGTAATGTGAGTATGCAAGTGAAGTACTTAGTTAAGTGCTTCCCATCTAAATACTCAATAAATTCTCTTTTGATTATCATCATCACCATGCAACTCACAAAACAGAAATAGCAGTGTCAGAAATGGATTTACAATGGAGAGTGGTGGAACAATATTATTTACAGCAAATCTGAATTTATTCTCTATTATCCCAGATAAACCTGCAGTCAAGATTTGGTTAAATAAATCTCAGGCATCGTCAGACTGACCCAATTTAGAGGCATTCAATGACTATGAAAATAAAACCTAGAAGAGAATTTGCAGCTAGAAACGGAGAAACTGCCCCAAGTGGAAGGTTCCTAAGTGAGCCAAACAACACTAGACCATCATTAAACTCTTCCCTAGCAGCAGACTACAGATCCTGTGGGTTATAACCCCAAACAGCCTGCAGAAGCCTTTGGGGGTCAAAAAGACTTGGATTTAGGATTTTCAGCAGAGGGGTGGCAAGTGTTCTATGAACAAAGGATGCACCAAATTACACAGGGCAGGCAGCTGCAGGCTTTCAGGAGTGTTAATTTTACTTTGTATCATGAATGTGTAAATGTTGCAAATACATACAAGCATGACAAATAGGAGAGCACAAAATGACCATTAGGGTTACAATATGTGCACAAGAAAGCCATCAAATAATCTCTGCAAATAAAGGGCCATATAAATACGAAGTAATTCCACCCCTTATTACTACTAATAATGTATCATCTGGCCAAAGCAGTTCCTTAAGTACTTTTTGTTCTCTACTGGATCATGTCATTAATCCCATTTGTATAGTGAATAGGGAAGCCTTGAGTACAAATTGGGTTCCCGAGAAGATGTATTAGAATTAGGGCAAGTGAAGATTCTTCTTTTCTTCCTATGTGGATGCCGTGCTGATTTTCTGTCAAACGCTCTTTGCCCCTGAACTCTACTTTGAATACTGACTAATACCCTGGAAAGAGGTGGCTATTATAGCATCTGATGGTTTTGAGTTGGATGACCCCTGCATTGCTGAAACCTCAGAACAATCCTGCGCCATTAATAAGCCTCCTCTCCAACATTCCCATTCCGATCAGCACAAGCAGTGAGGTTTTTCTGTTTGTCAATGAAATGGGAAAGAGGGAGAATGTCCAATGATGTGTCCGTCTCAAACTGTATAAGGCAATTAACCTATCAACCACCTTCGAAATGGGAGGTAGTAACACGAGGTAGCTCAGAACGCGGGCTCCAGAGTCAGACAAACCTGTTTTGCAACCCAGCTCACCGTTATCTGAATCATTGTTGGGTAAGTCCCTTCATGTCTTTCCGATGAAGTTGTCTCCTCTTTAAGATAAAGACCAAGCTTTTCAAATGGACATATTAGTAGTAAGTACTTTTAGGTTTATTAGGAAAATTATTTATTATTACTGGGGAGCAAAGAAAGGAAAGAAGGAAGACAGGTAAAGAGAGAGAATGCAGAATGCCCTGAACATTCACTGCTTTCCTACAGAAATCTGTCCTTGTTGTGAACCTGAGCAGAGCAGCATCTGCCTTCTAGGAGCCAGTCCCGAGGCCACGTGAGCAGCAGTGGCACCTGCTTTTGTTTTTTTTTGTGGGGCATGTGCTGTGAACCTGTTTAAAGACTATAAAGATAGGAAGATGCTGAGTCTGTCTTGTGGCTGTACTCCCAGCAGAGGCTGAACCAATTTGTCCTTGCTGGGCAATTACAGGCCTTAATTAGAGGAGGAGGTTACAACAAAGGAGGCTAATGCAACTTAAATGACTGCCAGCCACTGTGGCTACAAATATAAACAAATACATAGTTAGAATTAGGGACAGAAATACATGAAGCAGCTAGCGCCTCTTGGTTTCAGATAGATTATTTCAAGGAAATGAAAGAGGTTTCCGTGGAACTCTTGAAGAAGATTCCACGGGTCTTTAATGCAACTGATGTAAACAAGCTGGTAAAGGTTGTTCAATATGTTTTCTATGAAAAGCTTCCAGGTTATGCTGTATCAGAAGTTTCACACCCAGGAGATGAAGGTCACCATCATCATCAACAGTAACAACTTTTTTGAGCCTTTCTATGTGCCAGAAACAGAGCTAATGCTTTAAAAATATTTTGTCTTTTATTTTATAAAACAACTTCATTTTCTGGGTGAGGAAACTGGGCTTTTTAAGTCAAGTAACATTTTCAAGGCCACACTGCTACATGCCAAATTGGGTTTTGAAGCTATATTTGTTCTACTAAATCCTCTATTTTTTCTTTTAATTTTTTTGTAGAGATGAGATTTTGCTATGTTTCCCAGGCTAGTATTGATCACCTAATCTCAGGCAATCCTCCTGCCTCAGCCTCTCAAAATGCTGGAATTATAAGCATGAGCCACTATACCTTGCCTAAATCCTCTATTTTTTAGCCACTATGGTCTACTTTCTTCCACAGCCAAGACTATGTGCACACATGTGCATGCATGCATGCACACACACACATGCACACACACCTCCACAGTGAGAAAGTTGAGTGGCAAGAAAGACAGGTATTGGTGATGTCTACAAGGGTGAAGAAGGAGGCAACTCCTGAATTGCTGATGATGACACTAAGGAAAGTTGTCACCCTTGTGTTAGGTAAGATTTGATGTAAAATGGATGTTTGCTGGAAAGTAGAAGCCTTTGGCTCTGCACACAGATACCCAAAGGGCTATGGGAACTGGCCAGTGCTGGATTATCTGCTCTCTTCTGCCAGGAGGACTGGACATAGGAAATGGGTCATCATGGTGATGGTGTCTTACTAATTGCAGGTCATCACTCTCAAGGCCTCCGTGGAGGAATGAGTTATGCTGCAGGAGAACTTTTACCTCCCTGGGTATCTTTGGTATCAGCTTTGTCTGATACCAGATGTGTTCTCCTCACTGGCATTTGATAAATTACTTAATATGTTGATGATGTAATGCCCTCACATATTTCAAATGTAGTTGAGGATTAGAATAAAAAGATTCACTCCTACCTCTCCTCCTTCAAGTTTACATACTTCTCCATTAGATAACAACCATTGTAAAGTAGTTTTCTGTGTATGTCTCTGGCATTTTGTTTATGTTAAAAAATTAAACAATCAACTTTTTTTTTTTTTTAAGACAGAGTCTTGCTCTGTCCCCCAGGCTGGAGTGCAGTGGCCGAATCTCAGCTCACTGCAAGCTCCACCTCCCGGGTTCACACCATTCTCCTGCCTCAGCCTCCCGAGTAGCTGGGACTACAGGCGCCCGCCACCTCGCCTGGCTAGTTTTTTTTTTTGTATTTTTTTAGTAGAGACGGGGTTTCACCATGTTAGCCAGGATGGTCTCGATCTCCTGACCTTGTGATCCGCCCATCTCGGCCTCCCAAAGTGCTGGGATTACAGGCTTGAGCCACTGCACCCGGCCTGACAATCAACTTTTTAATTGACAAAAAATTAACGTATTTCTCATGTATAGCACAATGTTTTGAAATGTGTATACATTGTGGGATGGCTAAATTGTGCTAATTAGCATATACATGACCTCACATACTACCTTTTTTGTGTAAAGAATACTTTAAATATACTCTTAGCAATTTTCAAGAATACAATATATAGTTATTAACTATATCACCATGTTGTACAATAGGTCTGTTAAACTTATTTCTACTGTCTAACAGAAAATTTCTGTTTTGACCAACATTTTCCCAATCTCCTCCCTGCCTGGTTTTTAAAAATGCAACAAAATATGCATAGATATGCTTCTTTTTTCTTTCTTTACATAGAAAGAAGCACACTGTTCTGCAAAATGTCCCCATACCCTCCAGTTAGCAGCATCTCATTTTTCAAGAACATGGAAAGATTTCTCATTCTTTTTTATAGGTACATAAAGTTTCATTGAAGGTATATGCAACAATTGATTCCATCAATTTGCCATTGGATATTTGGCCTATTTCCAGTATTTGTTATTTCAAAAGATACAGGGAACAACCTGGACATGTGCCATCTCACACATGTATTTTTGGAGGTAAGGTCTCCAGAGATTGGTTGCTGAGTCCAGGGAATGATCATTTGTCATTTAGAGAAATACATGCAAATGGATATTCTGAGAACTGCAATCAAAACTTAAAATCTCATTCCTGAGAGCTGATCTGGAATGTGCTAGGTCACATGTGTTTTCCTCATTCTTTAGTGGAAGAAATCTCTTCATTTGAAGATCCTTTCCAACCCTTGGCATAGACTCATTCCATTTCCTAGAAACTCAGAAACCTCAGGACCAGATTAATCCTCCTGAACCTGGCTTTGCCCATCACCTTCCCTGCTTAGATATCTTCAAGGCATCCCCAGTAGCCAGTCTGGAAACTGAGGCCATTCACTGTCAGATTTCAGCGAACATTTCCACTGCTCCTCTGTGTACTTCTGTGCTCCTTGCCTGTCCACAAACAGGCCTGGGCTCTCTAGCTACCAGTGCCCTCTCCTGCCTTTCAGCTCTTTCATGGTAGTTTATTTGTTTTCCTCATTTTGGTGCTAACTCTTATTTCACTGTGTTCTGGGTACCCACCTTTTCTCTCCGTCTAGACCAAAAGATCTTCTGGTATAGGAGTCTGTCCATCTTTTCCAGGCATCCACCTCCTGCAATGCCTAGTAACAGCCTTGTGCATGGTCAATGCTCAGTTAATGTTTGTGGTGACTCTCAGCCACTGCTGTCTGAAGCTCTGAGCTGTGGCTTCTATTCTTTTCACTGAGAAACTGCAGTAGCGACTTCTCTCAGTGGTAACTTCCCAAGGATGTTTCTGTGGAGTCCTGTGTGTTTCTCACCTTCTTAGAAACTTTCAAACAGCCTTTGGACTCCTCTGAAGCTGGGCAGCTCCATTTTATTTCTTTTTGGAAAGTTGCTCACAATAGGCCCTACTGAGGGCCTACTGGTAATGCATATGGTGCCACAATTTGTCTTTGAAAGCTCTGGTTCAAAGTCCCCTCAGTATCCGTCCTCTCAGCTACCTTCTCTTTAGCCTCATGAAGGACAGAAGGTCTTGTCCCCATAGTTTGAGCTCTCATACCAACCAAAGACCTTTCCTCTTGCTCTCAAGGTGGCAGAGAACTTTCTATATCTTTTCAGTTTTCAAACCCAGTAACAGATGTAGTAACAGTCCTAAATTCAGCTCCATAAATCCTTATTTGCACCGAGGAATTTGGAAATCAAGTCTCAGAAGCTACTCTGTTGAGCCTGAAGTGTCCTTTTTAGTTGTGTATGCTAAATTCCAACAATGGCTTTGCCATTATGCAGGGAGGAGGTGATCAAATTCATTTGCTCCCATATCAATGTTCTCAAAGTATGGTCCAAGCACATAACAGCACCTGGGTGATTTTGATGCAGTTCAAACTTGGCAAACCTTGATCTAATTATTGGAAGTGATTGATGAAAAACCCAAGAAAGAGAGAGTCACTAGGATCTTCGTGAAAATATCTTTCCCTACCCCTCAGCCAGTGACACTGGATCATCCTTGTGGGAGTCACGTTAATCACTTGTGCTGGAAAAACCAAGCCCAGCAAATCTCCCTGAATTACAAACTAGGTAAACCGGGGATGCTTAATCTGGAGTCTGGATGTATTAAAATGTGTCTGATAAATACCTGGTTGTATATTGGGGTATCGGTAGGGACTCTTTCTGCTGAAAGGATCAGAAAACCCAAGTCAATATGGTTTAAACAAAAAATGGATATTTATTCACTTCCATAGGTGAACATTTCAAGATCTATGTACTACTGCCTCTAGAGGTCCTGCTGACTCCGCTTTCCTGAGTGTTGGCTTCACTCTCAGGCAGGCTCTTCCCTGTGATGGCCCCGCAGCTCCAGTCTTCCTGTCTTCTCACTTCACATCCAACAGGAGAAAATTTCCCCTTCACAGCAGCTTTAGATGGACCAGCAGGGACTGAGTGCTCACTTCTGAACCAAACACTCTGGCCAGATGGAGTTTATGCTTCCCCCAAGTATACACACGCACATGTGCATAGACACACACACACACACACACACACACACACATATACACAGGATAAGAAAAGGGGAAAACTGATTTAGGACAGGCAATTCTTGTTGCCATCACAAGAAATAAAAATGAATATTTTGCATGCAAAACAAAAGATTTCACCATAGTGTATACATTAGAAACAAACAATTAAAGTTCTTTACATACTGTAAAGGTAATTATGAAATGGTAAGAGTCTTGAATTGAGAGTCAAAGTCCCAGATTCTTGCTCCCACATCTGTATCAGAGCCTCTTGGGCCATTCAGTTTTCTTGTTTAGAAAGCAGAAGTAATGCCTGACCTGAAAAACTCCCCCTTTTGAAGAAGACTTTTGATTTGTAATTACTCGTTTACTAAGTGCCCACCTTCCATTAGACTCTAAGGCCAATGGGTGCAAAGCCAATGGCTGTCTCAGTCAATGCCATGTTTCCAGTGCCTGGCACAGAACTTGGCATACAGTAGATGTCCAATAAATACTTGAAAAATAAATAAGTTAATACATGGTATAAATATAATTGAAAGAGAAGTCAGTAAACTAAAATGTTCTTGATCCTGATCTCTGGGTTTATACTAACGGAAAATCAGACTTTGTGCTGAAGAGAATCTAAGGAAACTTTAAGTCTAACCCTATCTCTGCCTTTAATTGTGGTTATAACCTCACTCTATGAGCCTCAATTTTTTCCTCTGAAAAATGTGGGAACTAAAGTGGATGATCCCTGACATTCTTTCACCACAACTAAATTCTGTCAGCTAAGATAGGTGGTAAACCAGAATATGATCTCAAAAATAGAATGAGTTCATATATTAAAATCTTCATATAAAATGATTCCCCTATTCTAGAATCACAGGCCAGGAGTGTGAATCCTGATCATGGGGACGACCAATTTTGTTCTTTGTTTTCCTTTCCATTCTTTCATGCGCTCAAATAATTATTAAACAGTTACTTTGTGTGTTCTGGCTCCACTGATAATTTAAAATTAATCTTGTTAATCTACATCCCTGCCTTGATGAGGCACCCCTACTTGAGCTTTGTAGGTTCAGTCTTTGATGACAATCAGAGTCCCAGTCATCAAAGGTCTACCATGGATATCCCATAAAATGATTAAGATAAGTTCATTTCTGATCTTGATGTATTATAAAAATGACACAATCTAATCCTCCCTGAAGTATAATTTTCTGGAATAGAATTTTGGTATCCAAAACATGCTGAAATCAGGGCTGGCTGCAGTCGCTCACACCTATAATCCGCAGCACTTTGGGAGGTTGAGGTAGGAGGATCACTTGGGCTCAGGAGTTCAAGAACAGCCTGGGCAACATAGTGAGACCGTATATTTCTAAAAACAAAAAAATGAGCCTGTTGTGGTAGTACATGTCTGTGGTCCCCGCCACTAGGGAGGCTGAAGCAGGAGGATTGTTTGAGTCTGGAATGTTGAGGCTGCCAGTGAGCCATGACTATGACATTGTACTCCAGCATGGGGAACAGAGAAAGACCCTATCTCAGAAACAAAAAACAAAAAACAAAACAAACAAAAAAAATCCCAAAATCCATACAGAAGAGGGACTTTTCTATGCTACCCTCTTCTTTGTGACTTTCTTCTTGCAAGAGGAATTAATTGGGTTGCCCTTAGTTTCCAAATAGATTTCCTTGTCGTTGACCATAAATCAATACCACACGTGCCAAACTGACTTCCCTTATGATACTCTGGGAAAGAAAGTAACAAATGTTCAGTTGATAAACTTTATATCTCCTTTTTATATCAGATCTGCAGGTACTATAGCTTTCACATGCTTGTTTATTAGTTCAATCCATTAAGAGAACAATGATCAAATATAAATACCCCAGGCAGAAACATGACAAGAGCAAGGAAATAGATGACTGCTGGCACTCATTTGTAATATAATAAATTGTATTGCAACATACTGTAAGTTTTTGACCTTAAGCAGTAGAAAGTTGATGACTTTAACAGAGTTTTCTTCATAAACCTTTTCTTTTGTGCTTCAAAACTGCTGACTTTTTTTGTATCACTGACTCTTCTACAATAAAGATGTTTTCAACACACATCTTTAAGTGTGGGCTCTCAAGGACTGGACAAAGGTCAGTGTTGGAATGCCTGCTTCCTGCTTCTTGCAGAAAGCCTCCACCTTAGGTATGCAAGAGGCACTGCTTTTGTCTAATTCTCTGAGAATTGAGTTTAATAATAATAGCCTCTTACATACACAGCATATGAATGTAACCACTCTATAGATGTGAAATTTGGGGCATTTACTTAACTTCTCTAAGCGTAAGTTTCTTCAGCTGCAGAATCTAAGTGACACTGATACCCACCTCACAGAGTATTGATGAAAATAAAATTATATAAAACTCATGCCTGGATCATACTGGGTGCTCTGTAAATGGTGGACACAGACATATAGATGTCTATGTTCTTGTTCTCTTCCTTATCTCTGCCTCTTGTCATTGTGTAAGCACAGAAATGCTTTTGGTTCACAGGTAAACCAAACCAATGGCAGAAGAAATCCTTCTCATAAACATGAAATAGGATCTGTGGCCATTTCTAGCCCTTCCCAATCAGTCTGTCTCATACCCAAACACTCCTGATACCTTCTTGTAATGCTTCTGGTCAGGGAACTCCTGCATTTGCTTTATAACTTATCTTTCTCCTTTTCTGTTATTCTATGATCTCATCATACCCCTTTCTTCTGTGCAGAGCCCACCCAAAGCTAACTTGTATCCATCAATTTCTGATATCCTATCGTCTCAGAAAGTAGTAGTCTTTAAAAATCTCTTATCTCATAGAAATCATAAAGGCTGAGCCACATAAGAAACTTTGAACTTATTATATTAGAAGTATTGATCTCTTTGCCAAGATGGAAGAAAAAAAAAACACTCTTTTTAGATGGCTAATGGACTAAAATACATGGTGTTGACAGCAAGCTGTAAGAATGTTGTTTTTGTGATGAAGAACTGAGAAGGAGTTGGGAAAATAGAAATCATACCAGACATATATAGCAACAGTCCTATAAAAGTACAAATATTTGACTAACTGTATGGCAGTGTGCCCTATGGGATCTATAAGCCAATCCTCCTATAGAAAACCACCTTTGATTTTATTGGGAGAGGACTGATTTTTGTCATTTATAATACTGAACACCTATTATCGTTTGAATGTGTCCCCTGCAAAGCACATGTCGTACACTTAATCCCAGATGCAACAATGTTGGGAAGTGCAGCCTAATGAGAGGTGATTAGGTCCTGAAATCTCCACCCTCATGAATGGATTAATGCTATTACCATAAGAATGGGAGTGGGTTTGTTACACAAGGATAAGTTTGGATCCCTTTTTTCCCTCTCTTGTACTGTCTTGACCTTTTGTGTTTCACCATGAAGCAGCAAGAGGTTCCTTGCCAGATGCTGGTACCTCAATCTGGCTTCAGTTTCCTACTTCACAGCCTCCAGGACTGTGAGCCAATAAATGTCTGTTCATTATAAGTTACCCAGGCTGTAATATTCTGTTATAGCCTCACAAAATAGACTAGGAAAAAAATCACACTAGGAAGTGGGGCTGTTGCTATAACCACCACCTGAAAATATAGAAGCAGCTTTGGAACTGGATAATGGGTGGAGGCTGGTACAGTTTTGAAGTCAGTGCTAGCAAAACTCTTTATTACTGTGAATGGAGCATTAAAGCATTTCTTAGAAGGCTTTTTTGAGGGCTCAGAAGAAGAGCTGCAGGGAAAGTCTGAATTTTGTTAGAGATTCTTTAAGTGGTCCTGAATAGAGTGCTGGTAGAAATACAGACAATAAATACCATTCTGATGAGGTGTTAGATGAAAATGAGTAACAAAGTATTGGAATCTGGAGAAAGAGCCATCCCTGTTACAAAGTGGCAAAGAACTTGACTGAATTACATCCATGCCTGAGAGCTTTAGAAAAGGCAGAACTTAAAAGTAATGAACCAGAATATCTGGTGGAAGTTTCTAAGCAGCAAAACATTTAGGGTGCTTTGTGGCTTCTTTTAACCGCATATAGTAAAATGAGAGAGGATAGAAATTATTTGAAGATGGAATTTATAATTAAAATGGAAGTGGAATGGAAAGATTTTAAAAATTCACAGCTGGAACATGTAAAGAATGAAAAGTCATATTTAGGAGAGCAAGCCACTCTTTGCTAAATAAATTAATATAGATGGAAGAGAGCCAGATCATATTCATGAAGACAGTGGGAGAATGACCCTGAAAACATTTCAGAGATCTTAAAGGCAAGCTAGAACCCTTAGGGAAGGTTTTCAGAAAGGCACCCATAGGACTGCAGCATTTACAGCCCTGTGTCCCATTTTCTGGCTCAGCACTTCTTAACCACCCCAGCCATGAGTTAAGTGAGCCCAAGTGCATTTTGGGCTAGCAGTCAGGAAGGTGCACAATCCACATGGAGCTAATATTGCAGACATGAAGAATGCAAGAGTTCTAGGGGCATGGCTTCCTTCACCTAGATTTCAAAGGATATCATAGACAGCCTTGGGGCTCAGACGGATATTTGTCACAAGAGCAAAGCCACTGCAGCAAGCCCCTGCTAGGGTAATGCCTACTGGAACCATGGGAGTGGGACTGCCCCCAAAAATGCAGAACTGGTAAACCACCAGTGCACAAGTCCAGCCTAGAAGAGTGGCAAGCATGACTGCAATCTGTGAGATCTGCTACATGAACTGAGCCCAGCAAAGCCATAGCGTCAGGGCTGCTCAAAGCCTTGAGGACCCAGCCCTCATCTCAGTGTGCCCACATGGTGGGACCTGGAGTCCAAAAATGTTATTTTCTAGTCTTGATATTTGATATTGTTTACCCTGTTGGGTTTGGGACTTACTTGGGACCTGTTACTCATTTCTTCTTTCCTGTTGCTCACTTTTGGAATGGAAATGTCTATCCTTTGCCTCCCCACCATTGTATTTTAGAAGTAGATAACCTGTTTGATTTAACAGGATTATGACTGGAGGGAATTTGCCTCAGGAGAAGTAAAACATTGAGTCTCATCCCTATCTGATTTAGATAAGACCCTGAATGTTGGACTTTTGAATTGGTGCATGAGTTAAGTCACTGGAGCAGTTGGGTTGGAATGAATGTATTTTGAATATGAGAAAGACCCGAGTTTCGGGATCCAATGGCAGAATGCTATTGTTTGAATGTGTTCCCCAAAACATAAGTGTTGGAACCTTAATTCTCAATGTAACAGTGTTGGGAGATGAGGTCTAATGAGAGGTGATTAGGCAATGAAGGCTCTGCCCTCATGAATGAATTAATGCTGTTATCACAGGAGTATATTTGCAAGTTCACATTCTCTCTCTCCTCCTCCTTGCTCCCCATCCCTTCCTCCGTTGTCCCTCCACTTTTCACCATATGATGACACAGCAAGGAGGCCCTCACTAGATGCTAGATCTTCAGCTTTGGACTTTCCAGCTCAATTTTGAGCCAATAGATTCCTGTTCACTATAAATTACCTAGTCTGTGGTATTTTGTTATAGCAGCAAAAAATGGACTAAGACAGCAGCAAAGTGTATTTAGTAAGTCAGGTGCTATAATTATACCCAGTTTCAAAAATCATCATGAAGGACCTTGAAAATTCAATTAACTCATCCCACCATCTTTTTACCTGACAGCCCCACATAGTTCCAACAATAACCTCTGTGGCCTGGAAGAAGTAATCAGGACCTTTGAAAGGCAATGCAAACACAATTTACCCTGGATTTAAAACATCTTAAAGAGGTTAACAATGGTCAGCTTCTGTGCTTCCGTGACTTGATTCTGATATTGTCTTTTTCATCTATAGATTGCCATGCCACATACTACAAATATTGTGCCTCTAATCTTAATAGTAATTTGCATGGCATCACTCAGACCTTCCTATTATTCTCTAGGTAGGCTCCTCTTTCTACCTGAAACTATTCCTTATTCTTTTTTAATTCTATGAACCCAAAATCACTAGTGTTGGCATTACACCAAAATCGCTATGAAATTATAGCGTCTGTGTACCATGAGAGGTCAAAAATGTGAAAACACCAACATAAGAATGCTTCCCTCTTCTTCATTTTATAAATTGAAATCCTATAGAAAGTTTCAAAGTCAGATATATTTTAATCAAATGCTTTTTCTATGAGGCTTTCTTATTCTAGAAGTCATAGCCTTCACTTTTTAAACATCTTTATTTGTATATTACTATCTCCAGGCCGATGTTCTAATAGGTGACATGGTGAAACGAGAAATGTGGCTTGCTCTTGCACTGCTTAGGTTAGAAGCCCTATCTACATTTTTCTTAAGGTAGTCTAAATGTTATCTGTTATTCAAGGGCTCTCCTATTGCATATCTTAATTTTTCCAGGAAAGCCAGTTCATCTATAGCAATTGAAAAGAAATGAATACAGATGCTTATGTGCTAAATTAAAATGTCGTCTTTGACCTTTGAATGTTAGAGCATCCAAAGGGGCTATGATCAATGTTCTCTGCAGCTGTCGTGGGTAAAGGAGGCACATTTACATATCAGAGCTTGCAGGAGGAAGTAGGGAAAGCATATGAGCATGGGCCAGAGTATTAACATCATTCCCAGTCAGCCCTCCACCCTGTCTTGTGGGCCACCATCATTTGATTATGCCAGTTTCAGAAAACCTGATTAGGTTGTGGTTTAGTTTATTTATTAACAAGATTTTTATAGAAATAAATTATAAGATGTTTATTTTAATGCATTAGTAACTAAATGTCTTTAAGGAACATTTGGAAAATGATAATTTTGGCAGGATTCTGAGTTAAAAATCATGTTCTCCTGTCGCCACATGAAGCCCTGGTCAACATTAATATCTCTACTGTTCCCAAGACAGGTTCAGGGGGACAATCCTATTTCTGATTGTCAGTTCAAGCAACTTCTCCTCTCAATGTGCCTGATGGGATGGCAGATAATCATGGCCTTTGTCAAGGTGTTCTTGCCTTGTCTTATAAGTTACCAAAATCAAGTAGAAAAAAACAAAGCTATTGATAGCTGTTTGTTGTTTATTTGTTTTCAATATCATGATACTAGTAACTCTCATATTCTGTGAAGGGGCCTAAGCCTCATTTTTATTAACCAGTCCTATCCTACCTCCTCCATAAAAAGGCAGAGCTCTATTAGAGGGCAGGGGCCATGTCATCATTGTATCCCAGTGCACAGGTAATGCCAACTTCCTGAAAACTTCACACATGACCTCTAATTTCTGACAATATTCTGATATGTTTTTTCTCATCTTTAATTTTCACAACACACAGCCTGGACCATGTTGCCCCTACCCACCTCCCATCACCAATGTTAACCTTTCCCCACAACCTGCAAACTCTACAGCCCAGGCCCTCAGCGATCTGGCCCCCATTTCTCATTCTACGTTGATCTCTTTTCTCCCTCTCCTACATGATGTCCACCCTCCAATCAAATTGTACTGCTCTCTGCTGGAGAACATTCCTCCTACCTTTGTAAAGCATTTTCACACAGGATTCCCTTTTCCTAAAAGGCTTTTTCCCATTACAGTTTCAACCTCTTAGAAGCCATCTCAAATATAACCTTCTTGAGCACTTTCCTGTTTAACTCCCTTCCAAACATATGTGAATTTTCCTTCCTTTAAACTTCCACACTTTTTATGTTCCTGAGGCACATACCATCTCTCTACTTTTGATTTTAGAATTGGTCTGTTTTATTTCTATTCTTGTTTGCAGGTGTTTTGAGGAAGCTGAAGTTATGTCTCCAATGTCTTTGCATACCTTGTAGTGTCAGGTAGGCAGAGTGTCACACACACAAACACACACACACACCACACCACATAAACTTATTTATAAATATTTTAAAAATGCAGCAAAAAGCCACATTCCAGTAGGGATGCAATTACATATAAAAATTCGACATAAGTTTCTGTGGCTATTGAAATCAAATGATGAATAAAAATCGAACTGACATGTTCAGGATATTTCAAGGAAATCTTCAGAAAGAAAGCTTCACAAAGACTCAAAATTCACCTCTGTAGAAATTCTACTCACTTGGATCTAGACTGTCTGAAAATCTAGGATGAATGATATATCATGAAAGTATGACGTGATTTTGGGGAGAAAGATTTATAAGAACTGGAAACACTCATAATATTTTGTCAAAGAATAATTAAGTGTTAAGAGAGCATTTTTTTAAAAAGTGAATTTAGGTTAAAACTACTGGGTTTTTATCTGGAGGAAAATAAACCTGGGTTTATGTCTCATGTCAGAGTATATTCTAAATGAGTCAAATATTTAAATATTTAATTTAGTTAATAATTAATTTAGTTAATATTTTAAAATTAAAGCCATGAAATTACTAGAAGAAATGGGAGAATATGTAGGTATGTATTTAAGCAATGTGCCTATACATGCCTGCAACCCCCATATAAAATCTTGATGTGGAATAGGCCTTCTAAATGTCTATATCAGCAAGGGTTAATTTTCCTAGTATATTAAGAACCCTACAAATCAGTAAGAAAAAAATACCAAAAGTCTAGCAAAAATTTGGGAAAAGATTGGAAAACAGTTGCAGAACATGAAATAGAGATAGATTTTGTATACTTGAAAAGATGTTCAGTCTCACATATGAGAAAAATGCAATTTAAAACTATACTAAATACTATATTTCATATTTCATGTTGGCAAAACATGAAAAATCTCACATAATTTTGCTTTTATGAAGCAAACCTTTTATGAAGCAAAACTGAGTAATGCAAGATACAAGCCAAGGCTTATTTGTTTAAAAATGAATAAAAAGAAATATATATTCTAACAGATTTTGGTTGAGTCTTTAGGTTTTTCTAAATATAAGATTATGTCTTCTGCGAACAAGGATAATTGGACTTATTCCAAAGTTGCAGGATACCAGATAAACACACAAAAGTTAGTAGCATTTATATACACCAATAGTGGAGAATCTGAAAAAGAAATCAAGAAAGCAACACCATTTACAGTAGCTACAAAAATATAAAATACCTCAGAATAAATTGAACCAAAGTAGTAAAAGATCTCTACAAGGAGAACTATAAAATACCATGAAAGAAATTGAAGAGGATACACAAAAAGTGGAAAGATACTACATGCTTATGGATTAGAAGATTCAATATTATTAAAATGTCAATACCACCCAAAGTGGATTAGAAGATTTAATATTATAAAATGTCAATACTACTCAAAGTGGTTTACAAGTTCAATGCAATCTCTGTCAAAATTCCAATGACATTCTTTAGATAAATAGAAAAAAATCCTAAAATTTTTATGGAACTACAAAAGACCCAGAATAGCCAAAACTATCCTGAGCATAAAGAACAAAACTGGAGGAATGACATTACCTGACTTTATTATACCATAGAGCTATGTAACCAAAACAGCATGATACTGGCATAAAAACAGATAAATAGGCCAATGGAACAGAATAGAGAACTCAGAAACAAACTCATACACCTACAGTGAACTCATTTTCAACAAATATGCCAAGAATATACACTGGGGAAAATGCAGTCTCCTCAATAAATGGTGCTGGAAAAACTGGATATCCATATGGAGAAAAATGAAACTATACCCCAGTCTCTCATGATATACAAAAAACCCATACAAAAAAATCAAATGACCATATACAAAGTTGCCATATACAAAAAAATCAAACCAAAATGGATTAAATACTTAAATATTAGAACTCAAACTATGAAACTACTACAAGAAAACATTGGGGAAAATCTTCAGGACGTTGCTCTGGGCAAAAATTTATTGAATACCCCACAAGTACAAGCAACCAAAGCAAAAGTCAACAAAGGGGATCACATCACGTTAAAAATCTTCTGCAAAGTAAAAGAAACAAATAGCAAAGTGAAAAGACAATGCACAGAATAGGAGAAAATATTTGCTAACTACCCATCTGATAAGGAATTCATAACCAGAATATATAAGGAGCTCAACTGTATTTTAAAAAATCTAATAATTTGATCAAAATATAGGCAAAATATTTGAATAGACATTTCTCAAAAGAAGACATACAATAGGCAAACAGGCATATGAAAAGGTGCTCAACATCACTGATCATCAGAGAAATGCAAATCAAAACCACAATGAGATATCATCTCACCCCAGTTAAAATGGTTTATATCAAAAAAACACAATAGCAAATATTGATGAAGATGTGGAGAAAAGAGAACCCTTGTACACTATTGGTGGGAATGTAAATTAGTACAACCACTACAGAGAACAGTTCCTCAAAAAACTAAAAATTGAGCTACTATATGATCCGGCAATCCCATCATTGCATATATATATCCAAAGGAAAGGCAATAAGTATAGCAAAGAAATATCTTCACTCCTATGTTTGCTGCAGCACAGTTCACAATAGTCAAGATTTAGAAACAACTGAAGTGTCCATCAACAGGTGAATGGATAAGAAAAATGTGGCATATATACACAAGGGAGTACTATTCAGTCATAAAAAATAATGAGATCCTCTCATTTACAACAACATGGATGAAACTGGAGATTACTATGTTAAGTGAAATAAGCCAGGCACAGAAAGACAAACATCACATGTTCTCACTTATTTGTGGGACCTAAAAATCAAAACAATTGAACTAATGGAACTAGAGAGTAAAAGGATGGTTACCAGAGGCTGGAAAGGGTAGTGCGGGGTTTGTGAGGAGGAGGTGGGGTTGGTTTATGGGTACAAATAAATAGTTAGAAACAATAAATAAGACCTACTACTTGATGGCACAAAAGGGTGACTATAGTCAATAAGAATTTAATTGTACATTTAAAAATAACTAAAAGAATATAATTGGATTATTTGTGATACAAATGATAAATGCTTGAAAGGATGGATACTTCATTCTCCATGATGTGATTATTACACATTGCATGCCTGTGTCAAAATATCTCACATACCCCATAAGTATATACACAAAGTATGAATGTACAAAAGTTAAAAATATGAAATTATAAAAAAATCCTGTTAAAAATGGGCAAAAGATCTGAATAGACTTTTTTTTTCAAGAAGACATACAAATGGCCAACTGCTATGAAAAAAATGCTCAACATCACTAACCATCAGGGAAATACAAATTAAAACCACAATAAGATATCATCTCACACTGATAAAAATGGTTTTTATAAAAAAGACAAAAAATAACAATGCTGGTGAGGAAGGGGAGGAAAGGGGAGATCTTATAAATTGTTGGTGGGAATATAAATTAGTGCAGACACTATGGAGAACAGTTGGGAGGTTCTTCAATAAACTAAAAATAGAACTATCATGCGATCCAGGAATCCACCCCTGGGTATATATATAAAAGAAAGAAAATATGTTGAAGAGATATCTGCACCCCCATATTTATTGCAGCACTATCCACAATAGCCAATATATGGAATTAACCTAAGGGTCCATCAACAAATGAATGGATAAAGAAATTAGATATAGATACACAATGGAATATTATACAGCCATAAAAAATCCTGTCTTTTGCAACTACATAAATGGAACTGGAGATCATTATGTTAAGTAAAACAAGCCAGGCACAAAAACACAAATATCACTGTTTCTTTATTATTATTATTATTATAATACTTTATGTTCTACGGTACATGTGCACAAGGTGCAGCTTTGATACATAGGTATACACGTGCCATGTTGGTTTGCTGCACCCATCAACTCGTCTTTTACATTAGGTATTTCTCCTAATGCTATACCTCCCCCATGCCCCCACCTCATGTCAGGCCCCAGTGTGTGATGTTCCCCGCCCTGTGTCCAAGTGTTCTCATTGTTCAATTCCCACCTATGAGTGAGCACATGCAGTATTTGGTTTATAGTATTCTCTGAGGGTAGTTTGTATTTCTGTGGGATCAGTGGTGATATCCCCTTTATCATTTCTTATTGCATCTATTTGACTCTTCTCTTTTTTCTTCTTTATTAGTCTTGCTAGC
>NW_012108697.1:6357934-6359924 GCF_000951045.1 Mandrillus leucophaeus
CTATTTGTGTCAAGAATGAATACAGTAACTGATGAGATTGAGATCTTGTATTGGAGTCTCAGAAATGTTAAGAAACCAGTATTCTTGGTCTTTGGCTTGGTATAGATTTAAAGAAATCTCCTTATAGGCTTTCCCTTCTCTTAGGAAAGCATCCTTCATATTCCCAGGATCCTGGACTCTGCTGTTTCTATCTTGGAGGGCTTGATGCAGACATGTGCAAATTAGCAGGCCCAGGTAAACAGAGAAGATCAGTATGAAGCTTGAAGAAATAAAGAAAAAATTCTACATCAACTACTAGGGCTAATTACATAGCCTCCATACTTCCGTCTGCCCTTGTCTTTAAAAAAATCCGTTATACATTTCTACAAAGGAATAACTATAATAATGACAGTGAAAATATAATTTCAAAGACATTTTAGATAAAATAAGGAAGATTTTCTTTGAAATTTGCCAGAATAGGCTTTAATTGTGCCTTGGGAACCACCAAAACAATTAATCAGGTAATGTATCTGATTTTAGGCATTTGAGGAAGTAGTTTTGATTTAAAAAGTGATCTTTTTTACTTAGCGCCTTGATCCTTGTTAACATCAAGTGAATAGAAATGGAGGGGTGTGAAGAATTTAAAAAAAAGCAGAAGTTTTGTGGCAAGGCCTTAAAAAATATAAACAAAACATCATCAATCTTCATTGTGTCAGCAAATTGACAAAATTCAAATTTCTCTAGAAGCTGTCAGGGGATGGTTCTTGTCTGCTCTCTTGCTGGAAGATGTTTTCAAACTCATTAACTTCCATTTACCAGAATGGAATTGCTTTCTAACAAGCATGGAAACCTCTGAAGTTGCAAAGGGCTTGGTAGGGAAATCATATTATGTCCATGGATGACTAAGTGTATGGCTTCAGAATCGTCTCCCCTTTAAATCTTCCTCACAGAATTTGGAGCTAAGAAGCATTTGAAAGAAATAATTTTATTTCTAGCCTAAAATTTCCAGGGTAGCTGCAGCTATTTTGTATTTTATAAAATCACTGCCACCTCACTACAGTCTATAAAAAGACTATAATATAGAAACAATTTCTTTTTAAATCTGTACCCCAGAACACTCCATGCATTTAGAGGTATGACAGAAATCCATTGTAATAGTCAAAATAGATAACCAAGCACATAATAAAAGAAATAATTACAGCTAACAGTTATTAAGTATTCAATATATGCCAAGGATTATGAACTAGGATATAGTAGGTTGGTGCAAAAGTAATTGCTGTTTTGGCCATTAAAAGTAATAGAGTGTTTTGCCATTAAAAGTACATAGAGGACATCTGGATCAAGATGGCCAAATAGAAACAGCTCCGGTCTGCAGCTCCCAGCAAGATCAACGCAGAAGGCAGGTGATTTCTGCATTTCCAACTGAGGTAGCCTGTTCAAACAGGGTCTGGAGTGGACCTCCAGCAAACTCCAGCAGACCTGCAGCAGAGGGGCCTGACTGTTAAAAGGAAAACTAACAAACAGAAAGGAATAGCACGTCCATTCAAAGACCACATCCGAAGGTCATCAACATCAAAGACCAAAGGTAGATAAATCCACAAAGATGGGGAGTAGCCAACCAGTGCAAACAGTCTGAAAATTGCAAAAGCCAGGAAGCCTCTTCTCTTCCAAAGGATCACAACTCCTTGCCAGAAAGGGAAAAAAACTGGATAGAGAATGAGTTTCATGAATTGACAGAAGTAGGCTTCAGAAGATGCATAATAATAAACTCCTCTGAGCTAAAGGAGCATGTTCTAACCCAATGCAAGGAAGCTAAGAACCTTGTAAAAAGATGGTACAAATTGCTAACTAGACTAACCCATTTAGAGAAGAACATAAATGACCTGATGGATCTGAAAAACACAGCACAAGAACTTTGTGAAGCATACACAAGTATCAATAGCTGAATAGATCAAGTGGAAAAAAGGAAATCAGTGATTGAAGATCAACTTAGTGAAATAAAGTGAGAAGA
>NW_012108697.1:6359974-6364669 GCF_000951045.1 Mandrillus leucophaeus
GGAAACTTAACAACCTGCTCCTGAATCACTACTGGGTAAATAAGGAAATGAATGCAGAAATAAAGATGTTCTTTGAAACCAATGAGAACAAAGATACAACATACCAGAATCTCTGGGACACATTTAAAGCAGCCATAAAAAAGGATGAGTTCATGCCCTTTGTAGGGACATAGATGCAGCTGGAAACCATCATTCTCAGCAAACTATCTCAAGAACAGAAAACCAAACACTGCATGTTCTCACTCGTAAGTGGGAGTTGAACAATGAGAACACATGGACATAGAGTGGGGAACATCACACACTGGGGTCTGTCCAGGGTGGGGGATAGGGGAGGGATAGCATTTGGAGAAATACCTAATGCAGTTGACGGGTTGATGGGTGCAGCAAACCACCATGGCACATGTATACCTATGTAATAAACCTACACATTCTGCACATATACCCCAGAACTTAAGTAAAATTTTAAAAAAAAAGTACAAAGAGGCTGGACGTGGTGATTCACGCCTATAATCCCAGCTCTCTGGGAGGCTGAGGCGGGCGAATCATGAGGTCTGCAGATCGAAACCATGCTGGCCAACATGGTGAAACCCTGTCTCTACTAAATTATACACATCTAGATGTGTATAAGAGACAGGTCCAGGGTGGGGGATAGGGGAGGGATAGCATTTGGAGAAATACGTAATGCAGTTGACAGGTTGATGGGTGCAGCAAACCACCATGGCACATGTATACCTATGTAACAAACCTACACGTTCTGCACATATACCCCAGAACTTAAGTAAAATTTTAAAAAAAAAGTACAAAGAGGCTGGACGTGGTGATTCACGCCTATAATCCCAGCTCTTTGGGAGGCTGAGGCGGGCGAATCATGAGGTCTGCAGATCGAAACCATGCTGGCCAACATGGTGAAACCCTGTCTCTACTAAAAATACAAAAATTAGCTGGGCATGGTGACATGCACCTGTAGTCTCAGCTGCTTGGGAGGCTGAGGAAGGAGAATCGCTTGAACCCAGGAGGTGGAGATTGCAGTGAGCCAGATTGCGCCCCTGCACTCTAATATATAAATAAAATAAAACAGTACGTAGAATATTTTGTTAAATCATTCCTAGTTCACTAAGATATAAATATTGTTTATCACACAATTTTTATTTTGACTAGAACTAAAGCTCTCAAATTCCTAGTCCTTCTCTTCAAAAATGTCTTCATCAAGAATACTGACAAATCCTTCCTTAATGCTACCCCATACCATTGCCAGAAATAACTGACAAAGCTTTTCATCCTCAGCCTGAAAAAGTAAAAAAAAGCATTAATTTTCCCCCATGTGGAACTCAGTCACCACATGGCTGTCTGTTTGCCCTCAAAGAGGTTTATACTTGACATCAGCAATAGAGAGCATAGCTAATCAGAGACTCCCAATCAGTGGGAGGAAGATGGTAGATGACAGATATAAAGTTTTCTGGAGTCTGAAGGGGGCGACAGGATGAGGTGGCTCTTGTCTGCCATATCTCTGGTTGTTTACAAATGACTGGCCCCTCCATAACCTGCACTACAATGACAGGAGACAGATACAGGTTATCAAATCTATTTCCAGACAAGGAGCTTGTATTGCTTGCCAACTTCACCTGCTACCCAGGACTTTGCATTTCAGTGTTTTTTAATGAGGCAGAGAACTTTCTATTTTGTTTTATTTTATTTTATTTATTTATTTATTTATTTATTTTTGAAACAGGGTCTTGCTTTATTGCCCAGGCCGGAGTACAGTGATGTGATTATGGCTTAGTGCAGTCTTCACCCCCTGGGCTCAAATGATCCTCTCATCTCAGTCTCCTAAGTAGCTGGGACTAGAGGCACCTGCCATCATGTCCAGCTTCTAATTACCTTTTTTTCTTTTTTTTTTTTTTTTTGTAGAGACAGAGTCTTGCAGTGTTGCCCAGGCTGGTCCTGAATTCCTGGGCTCAAGTGATCCTCCTACCTTGGCCTTCCAAAGTGCTGGGATAAAATAGGCAGGAGCCATCATGCCCAGTCAGAAAACTTTTTAAACCTTTGGTTCAAATTTTGTTACCATCTATTCAGTTTAATTAGCTGCAAAAAATGAATAATGTATAAGCAAAACCTGGAAAGAGCTGCAGTGTCCAAGAGGCTTAGGCTTAAAAATACTAAAAATCTAGATTTTATCAGACACATAAGTGAAAAATTTAAAAAGCAGTGATAATATAAAATAGCAGGTCCCAGTAACTTCTTCAAGTTTTATCGTCTTCAAAAGTTGACTCATTTTGCCTTATTCTTGGAAGCCTCATCAAAATCCTCCCTAAGATCTGGGACTTCATCCTCATTATCATCTCCAGTAGCAAATGCTTTTCCATCCCCTAGATTATTTGAACAGAATAACTTGTCAGTCTCCCTTAACTAGTCAGATTGTCTGTACCAAGCTGGTTTAAGATGCTGGGCAGCATTTCTCTCAGCTGCTTTGTCTCAGCGTGGTCTGTAATAGTAGTGTTCACTGCTAGAGATGCCTGACCTAGAGCATTGTTAAAGTACATCACCACTCTTTGGTTTGTACACATATTCCCCTCTTTGATACCAGAAATATTGTTGACCTCTAACTTCTTTAAGGAGAACCAAACTTTTAATTATTTGCTATAGATGTTCTATGAACCATTTTCTTTCTGCTAGCAATTATTTTTTCACTGTTGCACACTTATGATTCTAGTCTGGCAAGTTTCTCCCAGTTCATGATAATCTCTTTCATCCTATTGGAATGAAAAGAGACTGAGAGGAGCTCTAGGGCCGGCACTCAGGAGTTTCGAGCCGAACAGCTGGGATTAGGTGCATATATGCAAGAATAAAAGATGGCAGCTAGAGGCCTCCTTGCTTTACTGATTCTGCAGTGTATAACCCCAGAGCTTGGCCATTGACTTCTAGTGACTCTGCTAGGCTTATTTCCATAGCTGTCAGCTCATATTTCTCCCCTGTTGCTGAGCTCTTTTTATACCCTCAAGTGATCTGAAGATGGCAGGCTGAGCCCATGAGCCTACTTTCCTTCTCATCCTAAATTCCATGAAATAAAAACTGAAGGAAAATATTTTTCAAAAAATTTCAACAATGATGCTGTCTAAGAAAAGAACTTCCAATAGTGGATTGAAAAATGAAAGAATTTCTGAAGATTAGAAATCAGATGAAGTCAGATCTAGCTGCTCCCCACCCCTCCACTTTACATATTCAGCCTTACACACACACACACAGACACACACACACGCACACACACACACACACACACGAAGGACAAATGTGCAGAAGAGAACTGTTCTGGAAGAGATCAGACAACAATTAGGAATCACCAAACATCTAGGAAAGTTACAATCAGAAATGAGAAGCACCAACATTAAACAAAGGAATAATTATCTACGGAAACAAACTCAATAGACTCCATGGAAGAAGTAATACATAATTATAGTTTTAAAAAATATTTAAGAGGTTATTAATTGCATCATCTGAAGCCAAGTCTACAAGTCTTGGTGTCTGCAGTTTTGATTGTCAAAAATAATAAGTAAGGAAATTGATGGAGGGGATATGTAAGATTGGAAATAAATGAACTAAAGCCTGTGGTAAGATTGACATTAGCTTAAAATATACATGAAAAATACTACACAGATACTTGGATTGACTGCATATTGGACTTATGGCTGCCTGGCAGTCAAAGTGAAGAGGGAAATTAAACCAAAGTGAAGAGGGAAATACAAGTTCTAGTTACTAAATAAAAATAAAATATATGTTCAGAGGAAACCGAAGCATGGATCACAGTAAAACTGGAGAGAAGTATTTTGTTTTTTGTTTTTGTTTTTGTTTTGAGATTGAGTTTTGCTCTTGTTGCCCAGGCTGGAGCACAATTGCACGATCTTGGCTCACTGCAACCTCTGCCTCCTGGGTTCAAGCAGTGCTCCTGCCTCAGCCTCCCAAGTAGCTGGGATTACAGGCATGTGCTGCTATGCCTGGCTAATTTTGTATTTTTAGTACAGACCTGGTTTCTTCATATTGATCAGGCTGGTCTAGAACTCCCAACCTCAGATGATCTGCCCGCCTCAGTCTCCCCAAGAGATTTTCATAAAGCAAATATGTTTATGAATATTCTTACTGTAAATAAACCAACTGTTATCACAAGATTCATTGTTGTATGTTCCTTAATATCAAACATTACTGTGTTTTTTCCCTTTTCTATTTAGACATAAATGTATATAAAGTTCAAAAAGTGCCCTGATCATCAGAATGAACAGGCAACCTACAGAACGGGAGAAAAATTTTGCAATTTATCTATCTGACAAAGTGCTAATATCTAGAATCTACAAGGAACTAAAATTTACAAGAAAGAAACAACTCCATCAAAAGGTGGGTGAAGGATATGAACAGACACTTCTCAAAAAAAAAAAAAAGACATTTATGCGACCAACAAACATATGAGAAAAAGCTTATCATCACCGGTCATTAGAGAAATGCAAATCAAAACCATAATACCATCTCACACCAGTTAGAATGGTGATCATTAAAAAGTCAGGAAACAACAGATGCTGGAGAGGATGTGGAAAAATAGGAACACTTTTACACTTGGTGGGAGTGTAAATTAGGTCAACCATTGTGGAAGACAGTATGGTGATTCCTCAAGGATCTAGAACTAGAAATACCATTTGACCCAGCAATCCC
>NW_012108697.1:6365009-6366713 GCF_000951045.1 Mandrillus leucophaeus
AGCATTAGGAGAAATACCTAATGTTGATGACGGGTTGATGGGTGCAGCAAACCACCATGGCACGTGTATACCTATGTAACAAAGCTGCATGTTCTACATGTGTATTCCAGAACTTAAAGTATAAAAAAGTAATAATAATAAAAAAATAAAGTTGAATATTGGCCTCCACTGTCTTCTGGCTTGCAGGGTTTCTGCAGAGAGATCCACTGTTAGTTTGATGGGCTTCCCTTTGTAGGTAACCTGATGTTTCTCTCTGACTGCCCCTAACATTTTTTTTCTTCATTTTGAGCTTGGAGATTCTGACAATTGTGTGTCTTGGGATTGCTCTTCTCGAGGAGTGTCTTAGTGGTGTTCTCTATATTTCCTGAATTTGAATGTTGGCCTGTCTTGCTAGGCTGGGGAAGTTCTCCTGGATATATCCTAAAGCGTGTTTCCCAACTTGGTTCCATTCTCCCCGTCACTTTCAGGGACCTCAATCAATCGTAGGTTTAGTATTTTCGCAAGGAAAGTCCTCTATTTCTTGGAGGCTTTGTTCGTTCCTTTTCCGTCTTTTTTCTCTAATCTTATCTTCCTGCTTCATTTCAGTAAGTTGATCTTTAATCTCTGGTATCCTTCCTTCCACTTGATTGATTCAGCTATTGATACTTGTGTTTGCTTCACAAAGTTCTCGTGCTGTGTTTTTCAGCTCCATCAGGTCATTTATGTTCTTCTCTAAACGGGTTATTCCTGTTAGCAGTTCCTGTAACCTTTTGTCAAGGTTCTTAGCTTCCTTGCATTGGGTTAGAACATATTCCTTTAGCTCAGAGGAGTTTGTTATACCCACCTCCACTTCTGACAATTCATCAAACTCATTCTCTTTCCATTTTTATGCCCTTGCCAGAGTGGAGTTGGTGATCATTTGGAGAAGACGCCTTCTGTTTTTTGGAATTTTCAGCCTTTTTGTACTGGTTTTTCCCTCATATTAGTGGATTTATCTACCTCTGATCTTTGAGGTTGATGACCTTTGGATGGGGTTCCTGCGTGTGGGTCCTTTTGATTGATGTTATTGCTTTCCACGTTAGTTTTTCTTCTAACAGTCAGGCACCTCTTCTGCAGGTCTGCTGTAGTTTGCTGGAGGTCCACTCCAGACCCTATTTCTCTGGGTACTAGTGGAGGCTGCAGAACAGCAAAGATTGCTGCCTGCTTTTTCCTCTGGAAGCTTCGTCCCAGAGGGGCACCAGCCTGATGCCAGCCAGAGCTCTCCTGTATGAGGTTTCTGTCAACCCCTTTCAGGAGGTCTCTCCCAGCCAGGAGGCACAGCGGTCAGGGACCCACTTGAGGAGGCAATCTGTCCTTCAGCAGAGCTGGAGTGCTGTCCTGGTAGTACCCTCCTTGTCAGGATCCACTGCTCTCTTCAGAGCTGGCAGGCAGGAGCGTTTAAGACTCCAAAGCTGCACTCACAGCTGCCCCGTTCCCCAGGTGCTCTGTCGCCGTGAGGTGGGAGTTTTATCTATAAGCCCCTGGCTGGGGCTGCTGCTTTTCTTTCAGAGATGTCCTGCCCAGTGAAGAGGAATCTAAAGAGGCAGTCTGGCCACAGCTGCTTTGCTGCACTGTATTGAGTTCTGCCCATTCTGAACTTCGAGGCCTTTTTAGTACTGTCAGGAGAAAACCGCCTACTCAAGCCCCAGTAATTGTGGACACCCCTCCCCCGACCAAGCTCAAGCA
>NW_012108697.1:6366763-6419578 GCF_000951045.1 Mandrillus leucophaeus
CTCCACTTCTGTCAGTTCATCAAACTCATTCTCTTTCCATTTTTATGCCCTTGCCAGAGTGGAGTTGGTGATCATTTGGAGAAGACGCCTTCTGTTTTTTGGAATTTTCAGCCTTTTTGTACTGGTTTTTCCCTCATATTAGTGGATTTATCTACCTCTGATCTTTGAGGTTGATGACCTTTGGATGGGGTTCCTGCGTGTGGGTCCTTTTGATTGATGTTATTGCTTTCCACGTTAGTTTTTCTTCTAACAGTCAGGCACCTCTTCTGCAGGTCTGCTGTAGTTTGCTGGAGGTCCACTCCAGACCCTATTTCTCTGGGTACTAGTGGAGGCTGCAGAACAGCAAAGATTGCTGCCTGCTTTTTCCTCTGGAAGCTTCGTCCCAGAGGGGCACCAGCCTGATGCCAGCCAGAGCTCTCCTGTATGAGGTTTCTGTCAACCCCTTTCAGGAGGTCTCTCCCAGCCAGGAGGCACAGCGGTCAGGGACCCACTTGAGGAGGCAATCTGTCCTTCAGCAGAGCTGGAGTGCTGTCCTGGTAGTACCCTCCTTGTCAGGATCCACTGCTCTCTTCAGAGCTGGCAGGCAGGAGCGTTTAAGACTCCAAAGCTGCACTCACAGCTGCCCCGTTCCCCAGGTGCTCTGTCGCCGTGAGGTGGGAGTTTTATCTATAAGCCCCTGGCTGGGGCTGCTGCTTTTCTTTCAGAGATGTCCTGCCCAGTGAAGAGGAATCTAAAGAGGCAGTCTGGCCACAGCTGCTTTGCTGCACTGTATTGAGTTCTGCCCATTCTGAACTTCGAGGCCTTTTTAGTACTGTCAGGAGAAAACCGCCTACTCAAGCCCCAGTAATTGTGGACACCCCTCCCCCGACCAAGCTCAAGCAACCTAGGTCGACTTCAGACTGCTGGGCTGGCAGCGAGAATTTCGAGCCAGTGGTTGCTAGCTTGCTGAGCTCTGTGAGAGCGGGACCTGCTGAGTGAGACCACTTGGCTTTCTGGCTTCAACCCCCTTTCCAGGAGAGTAAATGGTTCCGTCTCACTGGGGTTCCAGGTACCACTGAGGTACAGAAAAACCTCCTGCCTCCTGCACCTAGCTTGGTGTCTGCCCGAACAGCCACCCAGTTTTGTGTTTGAAACCCAGAGCCCTGGTGATGTAGACAAGTGAGGGAATCTCCTGGTATGCGAATTGCAAAAACCATAGGAAAAGCATATTATCTAGGTTGGATAGCACAGTCCCTCATGACTTCCCTTGGCTGGGAAAAGGAGGGCCCCCCACCCTGCTCCCTGTACTTCCCCACTGGGGCAATGCCCCACCCTGCTTCTGCTCACCCTCTGTGGGCTGCACCCACTGCCTAACCAGTCCCAATGAGATAAACAGGCTACCTTAGTTGGAAATGCAGAAATCACCTGCCTTCTGTGTTAGTCTTGCTGGGAGCTGCAGACTGGAGCTATTCCTATTCAGCCATCTTGCCAGCAGATCTCGATTAGGGAAGTTTTCTTAAATTAATTTCTCAAATACATTTTCTAGGTTGTTTACTTTTACTCTTTCTTTCTCAGGAATGCCAATTATTCATAGGTTTGGTCACTTTACATAATACCATATTTCTCAAAGACTTTGCTCATTTTCAATATCAGTTTTTCTTTATTTATGTTAGATTGGGTTAAAAAGACCAGTCTTCGAGCTCTGAAATTCTTTCTTCTGCTTGGTCCAGTCCATTGATAAAGCTTTCAGTTGTATTTTGACATTCCTTAAGTGAGTTTTTCCAATTCCAGATTGATTCTCTTTTAAGATGTTTATCTGTTTCCTGGATTGCTTTAGAAGTTTGTTTGTGTTGTTTTTATTTAAGTAATAAACATTTATTGAGAATTTTTAGGTGAGTGGTTATCTCCTCCCATTCTTGAGGGAGGAACCAACACTGTAGGAAATCATTGAGAAATCACACACTGTCACAACACCCCTGGCCAACAAAGGGAGGAGAAAAGTAATTCCATAGAAAAAGGGCTGGTGTTTAGCCTTTCTTTATTCAGGAGGAGTTGGGAGGATAGCTGCAGGTATAAGAAACTTTCACATGATACTGGGGCAGGGTAGGGCTGTGCTGGGTTCCTAACTGGCTTCTCAAAAAGCAGATTCACTTTCTCTTTGGGGGTAAAATTCTTGGTTGCCAGGCTAATTTCTTACCCTTAATGAGAATGCCATTACTTCCCCAGGTGAAAGTCTCATCCCGTAGGTTCGGCACAAGATTGTCATCAGTGAAACAGATATGATTCTGTGATATGATTGTCTTAGAGATGTTCTGGGCTGCCTAATCTTGTTAATTTTGATGTAGCCAGGGTTCTTGCTCAGTGCTTCTCCAAGCATCTTAGCAGCCTCGGCTTCATACTTGGCCTGGGCAATCTTTTGCTGGTGTTCTAGTTTTGCTTTTTCTGCCAAGAACTGGGCCTGCTGGGCCTCCTCCTGGACCACTTGTTTGGCCTCTACAGTAGCTGTGTACTCTCAGCTAAAGCTCATCTCTGTGATGGCTACATCATCCAAGACAAGACTGAAGTCCTTGGCCCTCTCTGGCAGCTCCCAGGGATGAATCAACAGGGATACCTGGGTCCACTGGGTAATCAGCTATGAGGCATTGAACTTACCACACTCTTGAGCACTTTTTTGACAATGGATGGCAACACTCATTCTTTATTGCCTAGCCCTAGGTGATTGTGCATGCTAGGAAACTCCTGAATGTTGGGTTGAGACACCACTCACAGGGATATGTTCACCATCTGCAGGTCTTTTGAGCCTGTTAGGGAGGAAATTTTTCAAGGTCTGGCCAGAATGTCATCCTTAATGGGTTACTAAGACCAGGGGATCCTGAAATGAAGGCTTTGGCCAAGATAGTGTCCTGCTGCATGCCACCGATATGATTGAAGAAGATGGTTGTGTTTGCCTTCCATGGTGAACATGGATTTCTGGACACCACAGGCTACAGTGCTAGCCCCTAGCAACAGCGTCAGTGCCATAACCATGTCCTAGGAGTCAGTATGCAGCCATTCCTCTAAGTCCTTCAAGTTCTGGACCGTGTCTGATTCTGAGGCTGTTGCACCAAAGGTCAGAAGGGAGTGCCAGCCCATCACTGCCCAACTCCAGTTTAGGGATTGTACCCTTCGCATGAGGGTTCAGGTCAATAATTCTGGCAGGAGAATGGTGTATTGATTTTCAGCCTTGCCTTGGATCTCAATGAGCTTCCTTGCAATCCATGCTTTACATTCTTTATCTGTCATTTCCGTGTTTCCATTTTGGCTATGGACCATTGCTGGAGAGCTATTGTAATCATTTGATAGTATCACTACTTTCAGATTTTTCATGGTGCTAGAATTCTTGCTCTGGTTTCTTCTCATCTGGAGATGCGAGCACTTCTAATTTTTGTAATTATTTTCATGCAGGTAGGATTTTTTTCTTTTTTTTTTCTGTCCTTTTATCAGCTGGACACTACCATGAGGGCTGTTTGTCAGTGTTTTCTTCTCGGATCTGGGTTATTCTTTAAGATTCTGGTAGATTACCATTTGCTTCTTGAATTAAAGCTCACAGACTTGATCTTTATATACTATCTTGCTATTTGCAAGTGGCTGAGGCATGCTGAATGTCTCTAATCTACCAATATTGGGAAAAAACAAACAACTACTTCTTGTGTTCTATGGTTTGTTAGAGAAGGATCTCAGTGACCTGTGAGGCAGTATCAATGACTTCCAAGTTAGAAAATTAAACTATTCCTTCCTCCAGTCATCCTTTAAAAAGCATTTTGCCCCTTTAAACTGGCATCCCGATTTTAGACAACACCCCACAGAAAACTTTTAAAAATTCAGCTCTCATTCATCTTGTAAAGGTAAGAAAGGTGGTGGATGGGGAGGGAAAGAGAAGACAGGGAGAGGGAGAGAGGGAGAGGGAGAGAGAGGGAGAGGAAGGGAGAGAGAGGGAGAGAAAGGGGGGGGAGAGAGAGAGAGAGAGAGAGAGAGAGAGAGACTGACTGACTTGTAAATGATCTTGCTAAACTACATGCCCAGTGTTGCAGAAAAAAACTAGAGCACTTCTTTCCCCAAGAGTCAATGGACAACAGAGGGATTGCTTTAAAAGACTTTGTAATGTGTCTTTTTTTTTTTTTGAGACAGAGTCTCACTCTGTTGCCCAGGCTGGAGTGCAGTGGTGCAATCTTGGCTCACTGCAAGCTCCTCCTCCTGGGTTGATGCCATTCTCCTGTCTCAGCCTCCTGAGTAGCTAGGATTACAGGCGCCTGCCACCATGCCCAGCTAATTTTTTTGTATTTTTAGTAGAGACAGGTTTTCACCATGTTAGCCAGGATGGTCTTGATCTCCTGACCTCACGATCTGCCCGCCTCGGCCTCCCAAACTGCTGGGATTACAGGCGTGATTTGAGTTTGTTTTGATGACTAATTTGTCTTCTAATTCTATTCAGCTTCTATGAAAACAGGAGGAAAATAAAAAGAAAATATTTAAACCTGGGTATGTTTTAGTTGGAGTACTTGCAGCTTTCAAAATTCCAGAGTAAAATTGTGACATTTCAGATTTTCACTGCTTAGGGCACAGACAAAATGGAGGAAAGCAAACCAACAAAAAAACCCAGGGGTTGACTTTTATTCTGAGAAGCTGTTAACCCCACATGTTGAATTTTACAGTTGCCAATCTCCGCAGTCTTTCAACCATCAAAAGACCTATTTACAACCAAGGGAATATTTAACATCTTTTATTAATTCGCTTTCTATCTAGGGCTCAGCACAATGCATGCTGGAGGCTCATAAGCGGATTCATGGCGGAAGGGAAGAGGCTTTATTTCATACAAAGAAATTGACCAGGCTGAAGGCTGTGTCCTTTACACAGCTAGTATTCTACTCTACTGTGTCCAACTCAATGAACTGCTGGCATTCTAATTATTTGGGCCTGAAGATTTGGCCACTTAGGTTAAATTTCAGACAGGATTTCTTTTAAATGGAGTAGATGGTCAGACATTTGAATATGGCAGCAGAAGACTAGGAAGCAGAGCACCCTAATTCCGGTGGGCAGAGGGGTATGGCTCCATGTAATTGGTCCACTTATAACAAGATGCCAGTGATTAGTTGGTAAGTACTAGAACAACATTCAGAGGAGAATTCTGAGGGCATATCCAAGAAGGTCACTTCAGGATCTGGCTGTAGTATCAATAGGTAACCTTGGTTCAGGGCAAGCAAGCAAAAAGGCTAATGTCCAGTGATAAAGACTAAGTAATCTAGCAGAAAGCTGGAGTTGAGAAGTACACTTGGGTGTCTAGAGTTCTAGATTCTAGATTTCAATGTGGGCACACCTGATGCCAAATCTATGGTTGTGAGATCCATTCCATACTCTATGACCTGCTGGGCTAAAACTGTTGAAACAAAGTACTGTGTAGTTCAGGACTGAGTGAGGAATAAGCTGGACAGATCCTGGGGGGGTAGAAAGCCCAAGTAATTCCAGATAGAGTGATTGGGCAGCTACAGGCTGAAGCAGTGTTCTCCCTGACTAAATACTTTGAGACGGTAAAGGAATGTCAACTAAGCTACCCCTAACCCCATGCCATAATTATAAGGTGCTTATGCTCTGTCAGACACATGGATTTTCTGACTTGATCCACCCCTACTCCACACAACATCCTCAGCCATATGTGCTATTGTTACTAAGATGAGGAAACTGAGACTTAGAGAAGGGAGATGATGGGTCTAGGATGCCACAGCTAGGAAATGACAGAAAATGCTTCAATGTTCAAAGTCGAGCAGTTTGACTCCAGAAAGTATACACCTAACTGCTATGCATACTCCCTCCTATTTACTGGGACAACCTTAGTGAGCACAGAGCAAAAAGTTGCCCATCCCTCTGGTGCTGATGAAGATCCACCCCTCTCACCACCTATTATTTCAAACTAGGCGTTTTCTTTAAAAAGAAAACAGCTTTATTGAAAGATCATTCATATAACATTCAATTCATCCATTTAAAGTGTACGATTCAATAGTTTCTAGGATAGATATGCACAGATATGTGAAAGCATCACCACAGTCAATTTTAGAGCATTTTGATTACTTCAAAAAGAAACTCTCATCTTTTAGCTATATCTCCCAATCCCCATCTAATTCCTCACCCTTAGCCTTAACCAACAATGAATTCACATTTTATATCTATAAATTGGCTTGTTCTAGACCCTCATATGAATTGAATCATACAATATGTACACATTTGTGACTTTTTTTTAACTTAGTATGTTTTGAGGTCTCATTTAAGTGGTAGCATGTATCAGTACTTTATTCTTTTTGATAACTGAATACTATTTTATTGTAGAAATATATCACATTTTGTTTCTGTTTGGGTTGTTTCCACGTTTTGGCTATCATAAGTAATGCTACGATACATATTTTTGTACAAGTTTTTGTGTGAACATGAACAAAACATTTTGTTTCTCTTAGAAGAGAAACGAAAACACCTAAGAGTAGAAAATGCTTTGTCAGGTGGTAACTCTAGGTTTAATTGTCTGATGAATGGCCAGACTGTTTCACAGTGGCTGCACCATTTTACATTCCCACCAGCAATGCATGAGGTTCCAATTTTTCCACATCCTCACCAACACTTATCTGTCTTCTTGATCCTAGCCATCCTAGTGGGTGTGAAGTGATACCTCGTGGTGTTGATGTGCATTTCCCTGATGACTAATGGTGTTGAACATATTTTCATTCATGTGCTTAGTAGCCATCTGGAGAAATGGATATTCAGATCATTTAAAAAATTGATCTGAATAAACATTTCTGTCATTTTATTAAGCTTAATATAGTATTGATACAAGTCCCTTAGATATATAATTTGTAAATGTTTTCTTCCATTTGGTGGGTTGCCTTTTTATTTTATTGATGGTGTCCTTTGCAGCACAAAAGTTTTTAATTTTGATGAAATCTCACTTATTTTTTCTTTTGTTGCTTATGACTTCTATTTCGTATCTAAGAATACTTTGCGAAATCCAAGTCATGATTTGTTCCTATGTTTTCTTCTAATTTTGTAGTTTTAGCTCCTACATTTAGGTCATTGATCCATATTGTTTAAATCTCTATATACAGGGCATGTTACTTTTCCTGAGTTCTAAGAGAGTCCCTAAGTTTTTATAAATAGCAAATACTACCCACAGGCAGCAGTTCATGCCTGTAATTCCAGCACTTTGGAAGGCCAAGGCAGGAGGATTTCTTGAGCCTATGCATTTGAGACCAGCCTGGGCAACATAGTGTGACTTTGTCTCTACAAAGCATAAGCAAAATTAGCCAGTGTGGTGTCATGTGCCTGTGGTCCCAGCTACTTGTGGGGCTGAAGTGGGAGGATCGCCTGGGCCCAGGAAATTGAGGCTGCAGTGAGTCATGATCATGCCACCAAACTCCAAATATAGCAGACACTATATTTTCCTTTGAACACTAGACCAATTTATAAGATGATGATTTCTCATATACTGGAGTTTGGTTAGGATCTCAAGAAAAAGACAAGTAATAAAGCCAAGGTGGGCATGTTACCTGAGGTCAGGAGTTTGAGACCAGCCTGGCCAACATAGTGAAACTCCATCTCTATTAAATACAAAAATTAGCTGGGCATGGTGGCAGGCACCTGTAATCCCAACTACTCTGGATGCTCAGGCAGGAGAATTGCTTGAACCCAGGAGGCAGAGGTTGCAGTGAGCCGAGATCACGCCACTGCACTCCCGACTGGGTGACAGAGTGAGACTCCATCTCAAAAAAAAAAAAAAAAAAAAAAAAAAAAAAAAAAAGAAAAGGGCTTTAGCTCTCTATCTTTCACACTATTATTTGTGTTTATTTTGAAATACACTTGCAACCACTTGACTACTGAATTCAGCATAATGGAGGTATATAACATGGTGAAGAGCTATAATTGTGTTTTCTGTAATGTACAGTTTGAGATACAAGAACATTTTAAAATTTTATTATGAGATTTTATTTATTATTTTTCAAACAAATTAGAGTTTGATAAAATATTTAGAAAGAGCTGGATAACTATACCCAGCACACCATGCACCTAAAGTGAATTCGACTCAAATAAGTACAGTATTTTTTTTTCGACAAATGACCTCTGCCTGCAAGATTTATCAAATTAATGTGGAACAGCTCTACAGGAGCAAGGTAGTAGTCCTGTTTCACAATTTTTTGGACTTTTCACTGTAGGCTGAGGGAAGTATGGAGAGGAATATATTTCATTTCCAAGGGGAGGTTAAGGAAAAAAATGAGTTTGTTTTAGGTTGACAGTGTATGACTCAAAAACTGAAGCTAAAAAATGTAAAAGGCAATAAAAACAAAAATTTTACTTGAAACTACGATTGTGGAAATTAACTCTGGCTAGTGAAGAACTAAAAGAATCCTTTAGAGTTAACTGAGTTTGTTCAACCATAAACCATAAAATGACTTCTCATATCATAAACTAATTACAAAAGGGCCAGAGTCATCTTGGAATTTTAAGGGGATCTCCACAGATTAACTGATTTAGGTGGGATTTGGAAATATGAAATATTATTACTAAAATCTATACTGAGTAGTGTACCTGAAAATCACAAACAAGTGATATTTAAGTGGTAAAATGTATATTCAGTGCTGGAGTAGATACAGGTGGAAAGGGAGAAATAATGGTCAATGGTGATATCTGGGTTTCTAGATTGCAGTGCCGTTCCTCAAGATATGGGAGAGAACCTGTGCCATGGGCTGAATGTTTTTGTCCCTCCAAAATTCATGTGTTGAAAACATAATCACCAATGTGATCATACTAGGAGATAGGGCCTTTGGGAGGTGATTAGATTATGGTAGAGGAGACCTCATGAATGGAATTAGTGCCCTTTTAAATGGGACCCAAGAGTGCTGCCTTTTCCCCTTCACCATGTGAGGAAAAAGCAAGAAAGCATCTTCTGTGAACCAGCAAGGGGGCCCTCACCAGACACCAAACCTGCCAGCACCTTGGTGTTAGACTTCCCAGCATCCAGAACTATAAGAAATAAAATTCTGTTATTTATAAGGTATCCAGTTTGTTTATTTGTTATAGCAGCCTGGACAGACTGAGAAAACCCATTTGGGGAGAAATGACCATGAGTTTACTGGAATTTATTGGATTTGATATGAATTTTAAACATTGAAGAAGAAATATGTGGAAAACCTGTATATCTGGAACTCAGAAGAGGATTTTTTAGCTGGGAATATGTCTTGGAGTCCCATCACGAACATAAAATTACCTACGGAAAAATATAAACCAAAAACAGGGTCTGCATTTAAGCCTTCATATTTTTAAAATATTTAAAGCCAGATAGAAAAGTAAGAGCTAAAAAAGAAGATTTAGAAGAAGTGGCCAGCAGGGTAGAAGAAAAACCATGAGAGAGTGGGAAAAGAGAAGTCAAGGTTAAATGTTACTGAGAGGCCAAGTAAAATGAGGTCTTAGAAGTGCTCACAAAATGCAAGGGAAGGTCACTGTTGATCTTAGTGAGAGCCATGTTGATGAAACACAGCATGTTGAAGACATGCTGGAGCAATTAAGAAGTGGAGATGGTAAAGTCTGTAATTTGCTCCAACTGAATGGCAATACCATTACCTAAGATGGTAAAGAGGTCCAGATTGGGTCCTCATTTGAGATGATTGGTTTGAAGAAAAGAAGACAGAGCAATAGCTGGAGGAGAATATTTGATTCAACTAAGTTATTTTGATTTTTTTATTTGAAATATGGAAGCAATTTTAGCACGTTTGAAAGCTCATGGGAAATGTGAGGTAGAGAAAGAAATTAAAGACATAGGCAAGGGGATTATTAATAGGTTAAGAGACAAGCAGTTATGGGATTCAGAGTACAGGTAGGAGAATATGTATTTCATAGTGGGAACAGCTCCTCCATGTAATGGGTGGGATGGGGGATAGAATGAAATAGGGGATGAAACGAGAGGAGAGATAGAAAGGAGGATGAAATGTGTAGGTTTACAAATATGGTGGTGGGTGGGAGTTCTAAATAGAAAACTAGGTTTAAGCGGCTGGGCCTTTTGATGGCGTGTTGAAGGCTCACTGATCATACATTTACAATACTTCTGAGCTGCCTGGTTGGATCATTTTCCTCAGCAGTGCTCAACAATTTGAGTGCAGACAGAGGGAAGACAGAGAAAGAAGTTCAACTAGGAGGGAGTATGGCATGACATTCAAGAGAATCCAAAAATTAATATTTTTGCCTCCAATACCACAAACTGTATCTTAATCTAGCATTATGTTAAGGGTGCTATAGGAATAAACTTTTCAGGGTTTATAATTTGTTGTCATTTTAAACCAGGTTTTGTCAAATCTGGTATTTCTAAGAGGCCCTGATAGTCCCTATAGACTAGCATAGACATGTTGACTGATTCTGTTATATAGAAAGAGTATTGTGATATCATCATAATTATTAATAATCATAGGCACTATCTTCAATTGATAGCTTATTCTGTGCCAGACTTTGTTGGATCATTATAGATTTTTCCTTAACTCTCCCAATGACATTATGATTATCTCTAACTGAATTCAAGACATTTTTAAATAATTCAAATGATTTTTCATGATAATGTATCAAAATGGTAGCAATGGAATGCATCCAGGTGCATGTGACACCATGTTCAAAATGCAAAGAGGGCATTAGATCACCAAAACTCTACACGCAGGAAATAAACTGAGAAAGCTATTCAGCTGAAATGAAAGGAAAAATAACTCAAAGGATGAAATCAGGAGCACAGAGGGTAGAGCCAAAGTCATGGAGATAGCAACAGATGCAAGTGGGGCAATGGATAGGGCTATCATCTGGCTTGATGGAGAAGTGTGTTGTTTCCATCAATAATATAAGTGGAACTCCTGGCTGACAGATTAATTTCTCTCTACTTGCTAAAAGAAATAAAAGTACTTCTTACACTGTGTAACCATGTCTGGATGATACATAAGTCCAACAAAAAATGGGTCGTTCCCACCTGGTTATCCCCCAACCTGAAATACTCTTTCTTCTTCTTATAGAATCAATGCAAACACGACCTCCTCTCACACCCCTTTTCTGATTCTTTCAGGTAGAATCAGTTTCTCCCGCCTCTGTGCTTTCTTGAAACTTTGTACAGAGTTTTATTGTTGTACTAACCACATTATTGTAAAATTATACATACACTTGTTTCTCCCTTCTTCTCCTTAAGAAAGAATGCATTCTTCCTAAGGTTTCATTTTACTCACCCAAAACTGAGTCTCTTTTGTTCACTTCATGCCTGGCATCAAGCATGGTGCCTGGACATGGTCATAGTTTGATGTTTATGAAATGAATGTTCACAGTTAACTGCATTGACTCTGAAGACAGACAGGCCCCTAAGAAGAGAATATATTGAGGCCTTTCTCCACCAAGACACCAAATATTTTTCTAGGCATTGTTCAAGTTGTTTCAGAGTTCAAGTCATGTACAAAAAGAATACCCAATCACTTAGCAAGAATGATAAAGAACCCAAAGAAAAATTCTGAAGCTTTGTCTTTTCACCTTATGATAAATGTAACTGAAAAGACAGTTTAAAAATAGTCCAGAATTCAAAATACCATCTTTTCAGGCAAGCAAATGCTGAGGGAATTTTTTAACACCAGACCTGCCTTACAAGAGCTCCTGAAAAAAGCACTAAATAAGGAAAGACTCTTAGCAGTCATTGTGATAACACACTCAAGGACACAGACCAATGACACTATAAAGCAACCACACAAATCTGCATAATAACCAGCTAACAATGTGATGACAGGACCAAATTCACACATATCAATACTAACCTTGAATGTAAACAGGCCAAATGCCCCCCATTTAAAAGGCACAGAGTGGCAAGCTGGATAAAAAAGCAAGACCCAATGGTATGCTGTCTTCAAAAGACCCATCTCACATGCAATAACATCCATGGGCTTAAAATAAAAGGATGAAGAAAAATCTATGAAGCAAGTGGAAAACAGAAAAAAAAGCAGGGGTTGCAATCCTAATTTCAGACAAAACAGACTTTAAACCAACAAATACAAAAAATAAAAATAAAAATAAAGATGAAGGGCATTACATATTGGTAAAGAGTTCAATTCAATAAGAAGACCTAACAATACTAAATAAATATGCACTCAACACAGGAGTACCCAGATTCATAAATCAAGTTCTTAGAGATCTCTAAAGAAACTTAGATTCCCACAAAATAACAGCAGGAGACTTCAACACACAACTGTATTATATCATCAAGGCAGAAAATTAATGAAAATATTCAGGACCCAAACTCAACACTGGACCAAATGGACATAATAGACATCTGCAGAATTCTCCAGGCCAAAACAACAGAATATACATTCTTCTCATTGCCACATAGCACATACTCTAAAATCAATCACACAATTGGACACAAAAAAATCCTCAGAAAATTAAAAAAAAAAAAAAAGAAAATCATACCAACCACATGCTCAGACTACTATGAAATAAAAATAGAATTCAATATGAAGTAAATCACTCAGAATGATACAATTTCATGGAAATTAAATGACCTGCACTTGATTGACTTTGGGGTAAATAATAACATTAAGGCAGAAGTTGAGTTCTTTGAAACAAATGAGAATAAATATATAACATACCAGAATCTCTGAGAAACAGCTAAGGCAGTGTTAAGAAGGAAATTTACAGCTGTATACCCCCACATCTAAAAGTTAGAAAGATCTCAAATTAACACTCTAACATCACAAGTAGAAGAACTAGAGAAGCAAGAGCAAACCAACCCCAGAGCTCCCAGAAGATAAGAAATAATCAAAATCAGAGCTGAATTGAAGGAGACTGAGACATTAAAAACCATGGAAAAGATTAATGAATCCAGGAATTGGCTATTTGAAAAAATTAATAATATAGATAGACTGCTAGCTAGACTAATAAAGAAGAAAAGAGAGATCATCCAAATAAACACAATTGAAAATGACAAAGGGGATATCACTACAGACCCTACAGAAATACCTATAACCATCAAAGACTACTACAAACACCAGTATACACACAAATTAGAAAATGTAGAAGAAACAGATAAACTCCTGGACATATACATCCTCCTAAGACTGAATCAAGAAGAAACTGAATCCCTGAATAGACCAATAATGAGTTCCAAAATTGAATTGGTAATAAATAGCCTGCTAATAAAAAAAATCCCACAAAAAACAACATCCCAGGACCAGATGGATTCACAGCTGAATTCTAACAGATATACAAAGAATAGCTGGTCCCATTCCTGCTGAAACTATTCCAAAAAATTGAGGAGGAGGGACTCCTCAACTCATTCTATGAAGCCAGCATCATTCTGATACCAAAACCTAGCACAGACACAACTAAACAAACACAAAACTAAGCATCAAAATCCTTGATGAACGTAGATGCAAAAATCCTCAACAAAGTACTAGCAAACTGAATAGAACAGCACATTAAAAATCAAATTAATAATGATCAAGTAGGCTTTATCCTTGGAATGCAAGTTTGGTTCAACATATACAAACTAATAAATGTGATTTGTCACATAAACAGAACTCAGGAGAAAAACCACATGATTGTCTCAATAGATGCAGAAAAGGCTTTTGATGAAATTCAACATTCTATCATAAAACCCTCAGAAACCTAGGCATCAAAGGAATATAGTTCAAAATAAGAAGAAACAGCTATGACAAACCCAGAGCTAACATCATACCAAATGGGCAAAAGCTGGAAGCCCTGCCCTTGAAAACAGGCATAAGACAAGGTTGCCTTGTCTCATCACTCCTATTCAACAAAGTATTGGAAGTAGGGGCCAAATCAATCAGGCAATAGAAAGAAATAAAAGGCATCCAAATAGAAAAAGAGGAAGTGAAACTACCCCTGCTTACAGATGACATAATTCTATATTTAGAAAGCTCCATAGCCTCTGTCCAAAAGCTACTTGAGTTGATAAACAACTTCAGCAAGGTTTTAGGATACAAAGTACATGTAAAAAATCAGTGCATTCCTGTACACCAACGACATCCAAGCTTAGAGACAAATCAAGAGTACACTTCCATTTACAATTGCCACAGAAAGAAAATACCTAGGAATATATCTAACCAGGGATGTGAAAGATCTCTACAATGAGAATTACAAAACACTGCTCAAAGAAATCAGAGTCAACACAAACAAATAAAAAAAATTACATGCTTATGAATAGGAAGAATCCAATACCATTAAAATGTCCATACTACCCAAGGTAATTTACAGATTCAATGTTATTCCTATCAAACTATCAATGACATTCTTCACAGAACTAAAAAAAACTATTTTAAAATTCATATGGAACCAAAAAAGAGCTCAAATAGCCAAGGCAATTCTAAGTACAAAGAACAAACCTGGAGGCCTCACATTACCTGACTTCAAACCAAACTGCAAGGTTACAATAACCAAATCAGCATTATACTGGTACAAAGACAGACACATAGATCAATGGAATAGCATAGAGATGCCAGAAGGAAAGCTGCATACCTACAACCATCTGTTTCCTTGACAGAGCTGGCAAAACAAGCAATAGGGAAGAGACTCTCTATTCAGTAAACGGTGCTGGGATAACTGGCTAGTTATTTACAGACAATTGAAACTGGACCTCCTCCTTATAGCATATGCAAAAATCAACTCAAAATGGAGGAAAGACTTAAATGTAAAACCTAAAACTGTAAAAATTCTGGAAGATAATCTAGGAAATACCATTCTAGACATAGGAACTGGCAAAGATTTCATGGCAAAGATGTCAAAAGCAATTGCAACAAAAGCAATTGCAACGAAAGCAAAAATTGATAAACGGGATCTAATTAAACTAAAGAGCTTTTGCACAACAAAAGTAACCATCAATAGAGTAAACAGAGAGCCTACAGAATGAGAGAAAATATTAGCAAACCATACTTCTGAAGAAGGTCTAATATCCAGAATCTATAAGAATCTTAAACAGATTTACAAGAACAAAAACCAAACAACCCCATTACAAGGCAGGCAAAGGACATGAACAAATACTTTTCAAAAGAAGACATACATGCACCCAAAAAGAATATGAAAAAATGTTCAACATCACTAATCATTAGAAAAATTCAAATCAAAACCACAGTGAGATACCATCTCACACCAGTCAGAATGGCTATTACTAAAAAGTAAAAATACCACAGATGCTGGTGAGGTTGTGGAGAAAAGGAAACACTTATACACTGCTGGTGGGAGTGTAAATTACTTCAGCCATTGTGGAAAGCAGTGTGGTGATTCCACAAAGAAGTAAAAACAGAATTACCATTTTTATTAGTCTGTTTTCACACGGCTGATAAAGACATACCAAGACTGGGCAATCTACAATAGAAAGAGATTTAATGGACTGACAGTTCCACGTGGCTGGGGAGGCCTCACAATCATGGCAGAAGGTGAAGGGGACTTCTCATCTGGTGGCAGACAAGAGAAGAGGGGTTAAATTACATACCTAAGATCATACAACTGTAAATAGCATCTGGATTTAATCTTAGACATAAGATCTGCCTCTCACAGTTTCCATGTTTCTAATGTTTATCAGAACCCTAAGAATTGACAAAACTGGGACCAGAATGTAATGGAAAGACTTCATGGTGGAGGTAATACTCAGACAAAATTTTATAGAAGAATGAAAGTTTACCAAGCACAGCACAGTAGATACCCATAGTATTTTCCAATTAGTAATCAGTTGAATTATTAATTAAGCTATCTTCAGCAAGCATGGAGTTTTTAAAGACTCTGAGTTAGTTATGACTGTTGGTTATAAGACTCATAAATGCAAGTCAAACTGAATTGAAGAACAAAAAAGAAGTAGGAGTTATTTATTAGCTCACAGTCATGGTAAGATTCACAGACTATAACAATGTGAAGAACAAAAGCTCCCTGTCTCTGCTTTGTTTCCTTCTGTGATGGCTTCATTCCTAGTCAGACTCCTTCCACATTTGTGGAAAACTGAACACCAGGTACCCCAGGGTCTCACACTGTAAGAGTAGCTATCCAGGAGATAGAACTCTGTGGCTGGAGCAATGCTAGGCAATCCCTGTATTATTTCCTCTTTCAGGATGAGGAGTTGGGTTGTGGCCAAATGGTTGAGTTCTGGCCAAGAAAAGATGAGTAAGAGGGATTAAAGCCACTTCAAAACCACTTTCATAAACCACTCTTGATGCCTTCTAGCTCTCTCTCTTCCCTTTATCGTGATGTCTTCAAGGCCCCATGATTCAGATGGAGAAGCTACAACATAGTAAAGTGGAGGCCAACCAGAATTGGACATTTTGTGAACCCAAAAAATAAAGTTGGAACCGGCCCCCAAATCTGGCCATAAACAGGCCCCAAACTGGCCATAAACAAAATCCCTGCAGCACTGTGACATGTTCCTGATGGCTATGACACCCACGCAGAAGGTTGTTTGTTTACCAGAATGAGGGCAAGGAACACCTGGCCCACCCAGAGTGGAAAACCTAAGGTGTTCCTGAACCACAAACAATAACATGAGCGATCTGTGCCTTAAGGACATTTTCCTGCTGCAGATAACTAGCCAGAGCCCATTCCCTTGTTTCCCATTTTGGTTAATCTATAATTTATAGAAACAATGCTTATCACTGGCTTGCTGTCAATAAATATGTGGGTAAAACTCTGTTCGTGGCTCTCAGCTCTGAAGGCTATCAGCCCCCTGATTCCCACTCCATACTCAGTATTTCTCTGTGTATGTCTTTAATTCCTCTAGCGCTGCTGGGTTAGGGTCTCCATGACCGAGCTGGTCTCGGCAGTTTATTATCTTAAACCACTGAGATGTGAGGTTTTCTTTGTTTCTTCAGCATGGTCTAGCCTATCTAGATTAATATAAACACAATTTTCCCAATTTTGCAAGGACTAAATCTCTACTAATTTGGACTTTTGCCCAACTTTGCAATAGCTCCAGCAAAGCTAATCAAATATTAGGAGAGGTCATTCCCCATATGGTCTGAAATGGGAAAAATAAAATTGCCCTACATTCTTCCATGGCCATTACTGATCTTTTGAGAGATGAATTACTATATATCGTGCCCAATTTCCTGGATCATTGATAGAACACATGCTCACAAGTCTACCAAGAGCTACAAGAATTGTCATTCTGAAAAAAGAAGTTTGGTCACTTTTGCCAACACAAATTTATTGGACATTTGTTAGTCCAGTTATCAAGTATTTTATCAACCTAAAAAATTTTCTTTTATTCACAACATTTTCATGTCTGGGAATTTATGCTATTCAATTTAGTGTGTTTGTTCAAATATAGATGGGCTTTATGTAAATTCCTTATTTTTCAGTAGCACTGCAATCTGGCTTTGTTTCTTTATTAAATATTAATACATTTATCTTGGGGAAAAATTAATTTTTTTCTTTGCAAATCCTACAGAATTGAAAAGTTAAACTCCAGAGATTATGATTTGTATTGTACTTGGGCAATCTCATCTATAATAATCCAACGCTGGAACCAATTTTTATTACAGAAAATCTTTCTTACACTGAAGAAATAGGGCTGGGAATGTTAGCATACTGAGATCATAGGAAAATCCATTCTATTTTCCATACTAGAGTTTTTACAGTACAAACAGAGCAGACATAGGTTTTCTTTCTTTAGTGACATAGGTTTTCTCTACTTATGAATTTCAGATATCTCTGGAATGTTCTATTTCCGCAGTTGGACAAAATTTAAAGGCAACTTCTTTCAAGATTATTGATTTTTTAGGGGGGCAATTGCATAGTTTTGCACTTCGGGTGTTATGGTGTAGACATTTTACTAGGGCTGGACAGAATTTTACAAAATACATGAGACTCAAAAAAGCAGATTTTTGTGCAGAAATAAATGCCCAGATTAGTAATATAGGTGATAAATGAGTATTGAAAATTTCAAACCCATAGGAATTTGAAAAAAAGAAGGATACTTGTACCCCCTTCATGTAGTTTTATTACTCTTAACATCTGCCACAATGGCTCTGTCTGTGTATGTGTATGTGTATGTATGTGTGTGTATACAAGTACATACATAATATTTTTTAAATATTATATATTAATATATAATAATATATATTATATATTATAATTATATATAAATAATAATATAATATTATTATATTATATATAATATATAATATATATAATATTATAATAATATAATAATTATAATATATAATATATAATAATGTATAATAATATATATAAGCAATATATATAAGCTTATGATACTTCCCTTTTTCTAAATCTTCTGACAACAGCATGAGGACATCAAATCATCTATCCACTAAATACTTCACTATGCATAACCCAAGACCAAGAATATTTTTCCCCTTAAACAGACTTAATACCATTACCACACTTAGGAAAATAAACATTAATGCAGGAATATCATCAAACAAGTAGTCCATACACAACTTTTTAATATTGTCCCCCAAAAGTCCCTTATAGTTTTACTCACTTACAAAATAAGAATCATTTTAAGATATAGACATAACATTTACTGTTGTATGTTTTTAGTCTCCTATAATCTAGAACTTTCATTTCCCTTTTTTCTTCATGATACTGGATTTTTTGACATTTCTTGGCTAGATGTCCTACAAAACATTCCAACTTTGGATTTTTCTTGCTGCTAGATCTTGGTTAAATTCAGATCACACATTTCTGGCAAGAATGCCAAAAAGATGATGTGTGTCTCATACTGCCCATATTAGAAGACACAGGATATCAGGGCATTCTACTATTGGCCATGGAACCTTGACCATTTGGTGAAAATGGTAACTGTTGGATTGCTCCATTGTACAATTTTCCCTCTGTAATTTGTTGGTAATCTGTTGGGTGACATTTTGAGATAATGTGAATTCATTGTCCAATGCCTTTTCATCCAGTAGTTTTAATATATATTGATGATTCTTGCTTGGATCAATCATTATTATAATGGACGTTACGAAATGTGATTTTCTAATTCCATTATTCCTTCTACTTTTGCTATTAGACATTCCTTTTTTAAAAAGTTTTCATTTGTTTTATCTTTTCTTTCTATGCATTATATATATTTATACAGTGTTCATGTTTAATATCACCATGGACTCATGGATTATTTAAGTCTAGTTGTTCTTATACATTATGATTTTATTTGTGTTGCTTAAATTATTTCAAATTTGGCCAGGGGCACAACTTCAAGCAAACTCTGCATTTACTTGACAGAAAAACAATATTTTAGCACTCACTTGATTTCTGGTCTAACAAAATGCTTAAATTACCCTCCCTGCTCCAGCCACGGAATCAGTCATATACCAAAGAACAAAACAAAACAGTAGTTTTATTGAGATGTATCTTTCATATCATACAATTTGCTCATTTAAATACACAATTAATTTATTTTGATGTATTTAACATAACAAGTTAATTTTTTAGTTTTGTCTTCCCAAAAAGAGGCTTCTAGCCGTCAGCAACACTTGCTATTCTCCTTCAGTCTCCAAGTGGTTGTCTCCTCCAAGACAGCTCTAGGTGACTACTAATCTACTTTCTGGTTCTATAGATTTAGTCAGTTTTGGGTATTTCCTATTAATGGATTGATACAATATACGATCTTTTGTGATTAGCTTCTTTCACTTAGTATAGTTTTCAAAATTTGATCATATTATAGCATTTATTGGTACATCATCACTCCTTTTAACCTAAGTGAGGTTTATATTGACTTAATTCCCAAAAAATATGAGACTATGTTCCTATATAGCTCCATTCTATCTTCTCTTTTTGTGGTATTATTGTTTGCATATTATGTTATAATAAAAACCTGAGAACAGATTATTGTAATTACTTTATATTATCTTATATTTTTCATGAAAATGAGAGAAGAAAGTAGAACAAGCAAATATTTATAGACATTATAACATCAACTTTCTTTACTCTTTCTGCTTGTCATTTCTTTCTGTGAATTTGTGTCACCATCTAATGAACATTTCCCTCTTCTACACTTGTTTCTATCCACAGTTTTGTGCTTTTATTGTCAAAGATATTATATATCTAAATGTTATTGGGCTCAGCAATGTAATTATATACATACCGTTTTATAGGTGGAATGCATTTTTCCAATCTGTCCTTGCTTTGGTCAGTTGGAAGTTAGCAGGAGTATCTCAAGCAGTAGCTTCAGTCATGCTTGCACAACTGCTGTTCCTCTTATATACTTCTTTCATCACCATGAAAAAAGCTTCCCTGATAGCTGTTGTCTCCAACCTAGCCCCACAAGTAAACATTGTGTCCAAGACCAGCCTTTTCCTTGTTCTGGAAAAGGTTTTTTGTTGGGACCATACTCTGAGGAGGCAGAAATAAGGGAGATAAGAAATTCTCAATGAATTATTGGGTTAAGAAACCCTTTATCCCTCCTCCTAGTAGAACATCAACAATACCACTTTTTGGATATTGCAAACTAGTATATTGGATCTTCTCCCTTGTTTACTGTTTCAACCTCTGCAATGGAGACAGTAACATCCAGTACCAGTACTCTTCCCATCTAGCCCCTTGACACATGTGCTCACTTGTAGAAAGCTTTCCCTGAGGGTCATTAGAAACCTTGGATGAGTGCCTGAGAAGTTCCAGTTTTTTCTTTGATTGCTCTTCACTGAGCTTCTTCCACCCACCCACACCCACACTATGTGTAGTGCTCAGAATTTAGCCCAACCAGCACGTGCCTTTCTCTACCACCTGGTCTTTTCCTCTATTCATCACATAAACATTCCAGCAAATATCCCCGTTACACAATTATCTCCATACCACCAAGCCTCAAGTCTGGTTTTTCTTTTGTTAGAGGGGGAGAAAATACTATATTCTGACAAAACACAAGTCTTTTTGCTCTTTAGCTAAATATCAAGTCCTCTTTTTTATTCCTGAAGTCTTTAGCTGTTTGAGTTTTAAAAAAATCAGGTTCACAATGAATAAATCCATATTAAAAACAGTGTTTAGGGCCAGGCGCAGTGGCTCACGTCTGTAATCCCAACACTTTGGGAGGCCGAGGTGGGTGAATCATGAGGTCAGGAGTTGGAGACCAGCCTGGCCAACATGGTGAAATCCCTCTACTAAAAATACAAAAAATTACCTGGGTGTGGTGGCGGGTGCCTATAACCCCAGCTACTTGGGAGACTGAGGCAGGAGAATTGCTTGAACCTGGGAGGCAGAGGTTGTAGTGAGTTCTAGGCAAGGGTACGGGACTCCGTCTCAAAAAAAAAAAAAAAAAAAAGAAAAAAAAAAAAAAAAAAAAAGAAAGAAAAAGAAAAAAGAAAACAGTGTTTAGCTCTAATTAAAGCATTTTCATTATCAGCTTTCTCTTTTAAATTCTCTTGCTGTTTACAACAAAAGAAACCACTGCCTTTCATCTGAGGCAGATTTCTATAAAGGAACAATTTATTTCACTTCTTAACCCAACTCCATGAATTCCACATTTATACAACATGGTTCATCTCAACATATCAGATCATGATATTTTCATGGTTCATCTCAACATATCAAATGATGATATTTTAAGATTCCACTTATCTTAGAGATGACTAAGCCTTGTTAGAATGCACTGAGGATGGCACCAGGAAAACTTCATCTTTCATTTTGACAGTGTGATATAAATTTCTAAGAAAAAGTACAGCACAAATTTATAAATATCTTTAAGAACTAGAACTTAGGGTAAAGCTAATGGGTAATGGAGCTGGAAAGAACAATGAACTTATTACCTATAGGTTGTTTCATCACTAACTCTCCCTAGTTGTTTGTTTAAACTGAAGTCTTTATTTTGTCGTAATTCGAGAGAATAGCGAATTATAATGTGTCTGGGTTGTCATGTTATTTGAAACATTTCAATAGGTTACTAGCTAGCATGGTAATTACAGTTACATTTCTAAGGATAACTATGAAGAGAAATTCTGAGTTACAAATGTACATATGGTGTTTACTGACTGTTGGTGGTAGCCTCTGTCTAATGCCTTAAAATGTTGTATAGGTTTTTCATTATGGTCACTAGCTATGTGACTTTCGGCAAGTCATTTACACTTGTTAAACAAGAGTTTCCTCATCTGTAGGAATAGAATAATAAGACAATTCAATTGTTATAAGGATGAATTAAGCCTGGCATATATCAGAAATCAATAGCTGTTAGCTAAAATTATTATTATCATCACATATAAATACTTATTGGGTATCCATTTCATGTCTAACGCTAGGCTAAGTTCATTGGTGATTGTCAGAGAAGCAAGAGACGTGATTCCGACTTTCAAGGAACTAAACCCTCTGTGAAGAGAACAAGATGAGACCAGGTATATTAGAGCCCAGTGCTCTCTGCAGGGTTTCTAGGAGTTGAGAGCAGGAATAGATCAGTGAGTTGGAGTAGATAAAGTGGAGGATGGAGACCTCTATGGGCCTATCATGAAGCATAAGTTTCTCAAAATCTTAATCCTCCTCGTGCATTTATGAAAGCAAGTTATACTATATACAGCAGAGATGATAGATTTGGGGCTTACTACCAAGACAAGAGAAAAGAGAATATTTAACAGGAGCTGGTGATACTTCCAGAGATGCCGTACTGACAGTACTGCATAGGGTCTTTGCAACACAAGTTCAGTCCTTTCCAACTTTGCTATGAGATTTACAGGTAACACTAAATTTTAGAATAACATTACTGGAAACTTTATGGTACATGCATTAAGAGAAGCTGCTATTGTAGTTTTTCCCATGATATGTATGGAAAAGGAAATCTATTGTCATTCTATTAGAGCTATTTTAATACTCTAAGCATATCATTTGTACATTTGATTGTAAGCCATCAATAGGAGCTTTCAAGAATGATTTTTCTCAGCAGAAAGAAGATGCAGAAGTGTTATAGTAATTACGGAAACCTACACCCTATATTTTTCACATGTAAAAGATGCATGCTTTCTTAGCGTGTGATAATGGAAATGTAGGCATAACCATCTATTTCTTATTATGAATCACCATTTTTATAAGGAAGATAAATGGAGAATCTTATATAGAGGTATATCTTTAAATAGCTGATTAAAAGCAGTTATGAAATTGCTTTGAAGTCTGGATGCAATTGAAGCTAATTTGGATTTTCTTATCATCCTAAGATTTCAGAAGTGAATGAAAAAGAATAATAGGCCCTGTTACAAACAAATGACTTGATTCACACCTAAAAGCAATGTAGAATTGTTCCCCAGAATAATGTGTATAGGACTTTGTCTAGTGTTGTGGGAAGTGAGGGACCCTAAACAGAGGGACTGGCTGAAGCCATGGCAGAAGAACATAAATTGTGAAGATTTCATGGACATTTATTAGTTCCCCAAATTAATACTTTTATAATTTCTTACGCCTGTCTTTACTGTAATCTCTGAACATAAATTGTGAAGATTTCGTGGACACTGATCACTTCTCCAATCAATACCCTTGTGTTTTCCTATGCCTGTCTTTACTTTAATCTCTTAATCCCATCATCTTCTTCCTAAGCTGAGGAGGATGAGGAGGTTGCCTCAGGACTCTGTAATTGTAGTATCAACTGCACAAGTTGTTTGTAGAGCATGTGTGTTTGAACAATATGAAATCTGAGCATCTTAAAAAAAAAAAAAGAAGAGAACAGGATAACGGCGATGTTCAGGGAGCAAGAGAGGTAACTTTGAACTGACCCACGGTGAGCTGGATGGAACAGAACTATATTTCTCCTCTTTCATAAGCAAATAGGAGAAATACTGGTGAATTCTTTTTCTCAGCAAGGAACATCCCTGGGAAAGAGAATGCACCCTGAAGGTAGGCTTACAGACGGCCCCTTTTAAGGCGACCCGTCTTTTATGGTTGAAGCTGAAGGGATGAAATAAGCCCCGGTCTCCTGTAGCTCTCCCAGGCTTATTAGGAGGAGGAAAATTCCCACCTAATAAATTTTGGTCAGACAGGTTATCTGCTCTCAAACTGTGTTTCCTGATAAGATGTTATCAACGACAATGCGTGCCCGAAACTTCATTAGCAATTTTAATTTCGCCTCAACAGGTGGTCCTGTGATCTCGACCTGCCTCCATTTGCTTTGTGATATTTTATTACCTTGTGAAGTATGTGATCTCTGTGACCCACACCCTATTCGTGCACTCCCTCCCCTTTGGAAAATTGCTAATAAAAACTTGGTGGTTTTACGGCTCGGGGAACATCACGGATCCCGCTGACATGTGATGTCTGCCCCGGACACCCAGCTTTAAATTTCTCTCTCTTGTGCTCTTTCCCTTTATTTCTCAACCCAGCCAAGACACTTAGGAAGTAGAAAAGAACCCACGATAAACATCGGGAGTGGGTTCTCCCAATAGTCTAGACCAGTCAGAAATGAATGTTCAGGAAAATGCACAGATCTACCCGTTTTAGTGTTAGCTTGGAAACAAATTTCGTAACAGTAGTAAAGACGAGCCTTCCAGACGATTAATCTCCCCTAAAGACAGAAAAGAATATAGTATCTTGAGACTATCATAGATGGAGGATGGTTGGCTTTGAAGTATCTAGATATATGTATCTAAGAATCAAAAGTGGACTCTTATCTCACTCAATACACAAAATTTAATTTGAGATGAATCATTGACTTAAACACTAGTGCTAAAAATCATAAGACTTCTAAATACTAGCTGAATATTTTCTATGACTTTAGGATAGAAAAAGATTTATTAGAACACAAAAGGCATTCACAAAGGAAAAAACAATAAATTAGATTTCATCAAGATAAAAAAACTTTTGGTCATAAAAAGATGATGAGAGGGCGAACCACATTCTGGTTGAGAATATTCGCAAAATATTATATCAGACAAAGAACTTGTTTCATGAAACTATATGGAAAGGCTTTTAATTGTGGAGTGACTCAGTCATGTTTTTGTTTTAATATATCACTCTGGTAGCTGTGTTGGATGGGTTTTTAAAAAACAGGATTGGACACAGGTGGAGAGCAGGACACTGTGATTGTCATCCAGGTAAGAGATGACAAGGGCCTGGGATATTAGATACAGTTTCATGTAGAAAATTCTCTGAAGTTTTCAATGTAGTGAGGACCAAGAGAAAATCTAATATGTGTTTTTAATTCCTTCTTATAGACTGGTGTTTGGGAAGCTCGGTATGATTTCCGTTACGTGAGGGTTGCAGAAAGGTCTTAACTCTTTACAATTGTAAATTTTAGTTTTTGCCCATTATTTCACCAATTTTTTTCCGTAACAGTGTTTTTCTTCTTCCTTTGTGGGACACAAATGACAAGACCATTAGGTCCTTTTAATATTGTTCCACAGTTTACCAAGGCTCTGTTTTTTTAATCTCTTTTTCTTCTTTGTTTTTCAGATTGGGTAATTTCTATTGTTCCATCTTAACAGTTTAATAACCAATTTCTCTGTCATCTACATTATTCAATTGCACCCACTCAGTGAATTTTTATGTCAGATATTATAGTTTTCAGGTTTGAAATTCATATTTGATTCTTTTTTATAGTTTCTAGTTCTCTACAGAGAATGTATATATGCTTCCATCAATTTTAAGCATTTACCTTTATTCCTAGAGCTGATTATAATAGCTGCTTTAAAACCTTTGATAATTTCAACATCTATAATATCTTGTGTTGGCATCTGTTAATTGTCTTCTCTCTTGAGACTTGGGTACTTTTTGATGTTCTTTTCATTTTAGGTAACTTTGAATTATATCCTGGGTGTTTTGAATATTTCATTGTAAGACTCTTGGTCCTGTTAAAGTCCTCTGGAGAATGTTGCTTTAAAAATAATAAGGAAATCAAACCCAGCAATGTTCAATTCATGAGTTCTGTTTAGCTTTTCTTCATGTGAGGATTCCAACATCGGTTCAGTTTTCAAAGCCTTTGCCATCCTGCTTGTGGTCTGTCCCATCATGTGCAACTTGGTGATGAGCCTGGGACTTGTGTTGGTTCCTAACAGAATGAAGGGAGAGACACTTTCCCAGGTCTCTCCTCTGGAATCCCCCTCAGCCTCTCTTACTCTGTGTTCCATTTCCTACTCATCTGACAAGAAAGACTGGATTCCTTTTGGAGCTTTATCCACACTTATTTCTGCACAGTTCCACATGGCTGGCACCACTTTGGGCACAAAGTAGTGAAAGAAAAAGAATGGAATTTCTCTACACTCTTTGGACCACAGGGGTCCCTCTCCCGAATTCCTCTGGACTCGAGAGACAGGTTTTATCTTGGTTTTAGATGACTGTTCTGTTGCCACCTCTACCACTATGGTTAGGGCTGCCTTTGAACTAGGGTTGGGAGTAAGAAAGAAAAAAACAAAACAAAATGAAAATAATTCCGTCTATACTCTCAGACCCACAAGGACTCCTTTTTCTTGTCTTCTGACCAGAAAGACAGGGTTTTACTCAGGTATTTTTTTGTGCCTGCTCCCTACACAGTTACACGCTGGGATTGCCTTTGAGTCAACTCAGGGGAGAGAAAAAAAGAAAAAAGTAAGAAACTCATCCCATGCAGATCATTCTCCAAGTTTTGTCTCCTTTCTGCATTCTGCTTGCTGTTTACTTTTCGGAGTTCTTAGGTAGTTGCTTTTTGTATTTTCCGACTCTTTAGTTGCAATTAATATAAGAGCCAGGCTATAGCAGGCTTGTTCCATCTTTGTTGGCACTGGAATTCTCCATTTGTGCATTCATGACTGGCACTTTTAAAAGTTTTAATTGACGTTCCCCTTCCTGTGTCCAAGTGTTCTCATTGTTCAATTCCCACCTATGGGGTCGGGGGAGGGGGAAGGGATAGCATTAGGAGATATACCTGACGTAAATGACGAGTTAATGGGTGCAGCACACCAACATGGCACATGTATACATATGTAACAAACCTGCACGTTGTGCACATGTACCCTAGAACTTAAAGTGTAATAAAAAATTTTAAAAAGTTTTAATTGACATGAAGTATAGGGTATAGGGTACAATATAGGTGAGTGATGTTTTGATACATATACACAATATGTAATGATCAAATAAGGATAATTAGCATATTCATCATCAAAGATATTTATCATTTCTTTGTGTTGAAAACATTCAAAAATCTTTTCTAGACGTTTGAAGATATACAACAAATTATTAATAACTATAGTCAACCTAGAGTGCTTAAGAGCACCAGAACTTATTCCTCCTATCTCGCTGTAAATTTTTGGATTTGTTAATCAGCCTTTCCCTGTCTTCCCCTCCCCATTACCCTTCCTACCTTCTATTGATAACGATTCTACTCTCTACTTCTGTGGGCTTAGCATATTTTAGCTTCCACATATACATGAGAATGTGTGGTATTTGTCTTTCTGTGCCTGGTTTATTATAGTTAACATAATATTCTCCAGTTCCATCCATGTTGTTGCAAATGATAAGATTTCTTTATTTTTATAGCTGCATTATATTTAATTATGTATATGTACCACATTTTCTTTATCCATTCATTTATTGCTAGACATTAGGTTGATTCCATCTATTGGCTACTGTGAATACTGCTGCAATAAACCTGGGGTGCAGATATCTCTCTGATACATGGATTTTCTTTCTTTTGGATGTATACCTAGCAGAGGAATTGCTGGATCATATAGTAGTTCTGTTTATAGTTCTTTGAGGCATCTCCATACTGTTTCACAGTGGCTGTACTAATTTACACCCTCACTAACACTATATGAGGGTTCTGCTTTCTCCACATCCTCACCAGCATTTGTCTTTTGAATATAAGCCATTTTAACTGGGGTGAGATGATATCTCATTATAGTTTTAATTTGTATTTCTCTCATGATTAGTGATGCTTGTTCTTTTTTCCTAATTCAAATTTCCAACCTACATTGATGCTTTTATTGAGAATACACACAGAATTGATGTTAAGTATGAAGCAGATTTGTTTATTTAAGGTTGGGTCTAGTATGACATACAGTGGAGGATTCCATTTTTAGGAAAGGGATGGACTTAGGATTTAACCCAAGTTCTGCTGTTTTCTTCTGCTTTTTGCTATTCATCATCTAAGTTCTCTGAATCTTCACTTCCTTCATCTGTGCAATGGAGATAATAACCTGTGCTATGATAATAGGAAGGTTAAATAAGGAATTGCATGGAAAATGCTGGTATAATTTCTGGGAACAGAGTAGCCCATCAAAAATATTTATCCTATTAGCTAAACATACTAAGCAATTATCATATTTCAAAAAGATTTCTTCATAATCAATATCTCCTCTCCTCCTCAAATGAGCCCAGAACTGTAATGATCTCAGTTTTATAGCTGAAGACCCAGACTCACTGGGGTTAAGAAAAGACCACACAGAAAAAAGGCAACAGAATCTGTGTTTGAATAAGTCTCTCAGACTCCAATGGTGGGGTCTATGACTGCAATTCTATGGTGTCTCAGCATGACACTATTATTTAACTTCCTCCATCATCCTCTCCTGTGGATTGTAGACAGATCTCACTGGCCAGAATCCTGCTCCAAAGCAGATGGGATTCTTGAAGAATCTATTATCTATCCACTGACCATCCATATTATCTATTCACTGACCATCCACTATCCACGGACCATGTATAATTTTTCACATGGTCTACTCATGTCTTGCAGAGTAATTCTTCTCTTCCCCTGATTTAGTCCCTTATTTTTATTTTCGTCAATCCTCAATCTCTCCCCTTTCCATCTATTGATATCTTCCAGCTCCAGCCATGCCTGCAGAGAAGGCTGTGTTCTAACGAGGGACTTGTGGCCACTTCCATTTACACCTGAGGAGAGGGAGCTTCTGATTTCTGAATTCAGCACACAGGTGCTCTGAAGTCAGGAAACAAAGCATTCATAAATCTGGTTTGGTGCTGCTGTGGTTATAGAGAGAATCACAGATATTTACTTGCATGAAATCCAAACAAAAGAGATGACCTGTAGCATTTTTTTTAGAATAAGAAACCAAAGAACACGTAAAATAATAAACTGGCAAAACGTAGAAATGGTGTTCTGCTTGTCTGCAGAAAGAAAGTGTTTTAATACCAGTTGCTTGGGGACACACACACACACACAAATACACACACACACACACACACACTGAAAATACTGCCCAACTAACCCAACTCTAATGAGCTGTCAAGAAAGAAAAAGCATCAGAAGAACAAGAAAACAGTGAGGCTGTCTTGGAGGTCAATGTAAATGTCTACTGTTTTCAAGGTTCTATAAATGCTTTGAGGTTATAAACAATAGGTAAATTTTAAACTTTTCTATGGAAAGTCAGTTTGGGGCAAAAACAAGATGAAGACAGAATGAGAGACGACAAAAAGCTGCAGCTTGAAGCTGAAGAGCAGCCCTAAATGTACTATTTATTAAGTACTTGTTAAGTTTCAGGCACATTTTGTTACCTTTTATTCATTCTCACTCAATCCTCATGACCACCTAGTAAGAAAGCATTACCCATTTTACAGATGAGAAAATTGAGGCTCAGACTACTAAGTAACAGGGCCATGAACATATGCCTAATTATTCTTTCCATAGCCAGGAGTTCATCTAGCTCTGCAAAATCTTAAAGTGCATAATTTTTTTCTTTTTTTGAGACAGGGTCTCACTCTGTTGCCCAGGCTGGAGTGCAGAGGCGTAGTCATAGCTCACTGCAGCCTTGACCCTTGGGCTCAAGTATTCCTCCTGCCTCAGTCTCCCAAATATGTCTCTTCTAAGAAGCCATGTTTTGGCTGGGTACGGTGGCTCATGCCTGTAGTCCCAACACTTTAGGAGGCTGAGGCAGTTGTATCACCTGAGGTCAGGAGTTCGAGACCATCCTGACTAACATGGTGAAACCCTGTCTCTACTAAAAATACAAAAAATTAGCCGGGTGTGGTGACAGGTGCCTGTAATCTCAGCTACTCAGGAGGCTGAGACACAAGAATCGCTTGAACCCAGGAAGTGGAGGTTGCAGTGAGCCGAGATTGTGCCATTGCATTCCAGCCTGGGCAACAGAGTGAAACTCTGTCAAAAAAAAAAAAAAAAAAAGCCATGTTTTGTTGTCACTGCTCTGTTGTGGAATTATTATCTAGCGGTGGTGGGTGAAAGTAAAGCTTCCCACTCTACAGAGGGCTGGCCACCATTGAAGAGCAGTGGTGCAGTCTGTTGTTTTCAACCATTTTCCTGTTCGTGGCCACATGACTTTTATCCATGGCTTGTTAAATATATACGCTTTCTGTTCCAAAAAATGGAAATCTATTTAAACATGAAATTGAACTTTGTTTTCATTTTATTTGTGCCAATCCTTCTAACCCTCATTTTAAAGCAAAAAAGGCAAAAACTATGTTAATAAACTTTAAAATATATAAAAATATTTATTCTGACTAGAGTGAGCAGAAATAAAAGTGTTGTTTCCTTTGGTGATCAAACCTCTTCCTGTTATGGTATCCTTATAAGAACTGGTGTATGCAACTCAATTCTGGTGCTAATCCCCTTGAGTTAGTGCAGACTCCACAGGTTAAAGACTCAGTCCTCCATAAGCCTGTCCTCACATTAAAAGCCATGCTTCAGAGAATCTCAGGCCAACCATACTTCTGACCTACTGGCTATAAATTCAGGAGTTCCCACAACCTTTTCAGGTTTTGATAATTTGCTAGAGCAATACACAGAACTCAAAAAAGTACTATACTTATAATTATAGTTTTATTGTGAAGGATAAAATTCAGGACTAGCCAAATGAGAGATACATAGGGTGAGACCTGGGAGAGTCTCAAATGTAACACTTCCATGCTCTTTCCCCATGGAATCAGGGCCTGTCATCCTCATAGCACTTCAATGTGCTCAGCAGTCAGAAAGCTCCACTTCTGTGTCCAGAGTTTTTATTAGGGTTTCCTTATATAGGCATGATTGATTGAACATTGACCATGTGATTGATCTTTATCTCCAGCCCCCAGGACTCCCTGGAGGCTGAACTGGCTCAAAGCTCCAACCCTATAATCATATAATTAATTTTTTTGGTTACAATTCTCTATCCTGAGTTATTTAATCTCACTAGCATAAAGTCAGATATGATCCAAGGGGTTCATGAGCAACAATGACACTCTTATCACTCTGGATATTCCAAGGATTTTAGAAGCTCCATGTCAGAAACGGGGGACGAAGGCAAAATAAATTCTTTATCATACAACAGATGGGTTGGAGTACTTAATTTGGAACCAAATGGATGTAAAGAAGTTCTATTGATTAAATTCAGATGGTTGCATAATTTGTTATTCAAATGGCAATTCTCTTTGGAAAGAAAAGTGGGGTGCTAATTGGATGGGGATGCCAGACTGCAGGCATAAGCAGGACATACTCAGAGTGAACTGAGACTTTTAATCACCTTAGGTCTTATTTTATTCCCAAGGAAGTGTGAAGGGTTTGGGACCAATTTGTAAGTTCTTGGAGTCCTCCTTGGCAAGACAAGAACTTCTTTTGCCTCTGCTAGTTACATACATGAAACTGAGGGAGACTGTTCAAAGGGAATGACAGTATGTGTAAAATTAGAGAAAATTTGACATTGATAATAGACTGTGTCTCTATTTGAATAGAAAAGTAATTCCATAGCAGATAACTCAAATTATTTTTATTACACATAGGTGACAACATATGTACCATTCTCTTTTTTACTTATATATTCTGAAATTTAAGGGTATGATAAGGTCTTCCAAATCAAAAGGCCCACCCTCCCCATTATCACCCCACCTATAAAAGTAAACTTTATCCCCTTTCCCTACAAAACCAGTCACCTTATATGCTTCAAAATTTGTTGGTTACCAAATACACATAGTTCATGACCACATCTCCATTCTTTCCTACACATAAGTTCCTGAAGGCTCCTGATTTCCTGTCATTACTTTTTCATACCAAAAATATATCAAGAATGTTCAATACCACTGTGTTAGTCAGTTCAGGCTGCCATAACAAAATACCACAGGCTTAGTGACTTAAACAACAGAAATTTATTTTCTGATAATTCTGGAGGCTGAAAGTCCAAGGTCTAGCCTGGTCTGTTTAAGTTTTTCTGGTGAGGGCTCTCTTCCTGGCTTGCAGACAACTGCCTTCTTGCTATGCTCTCAGATGGCCTTTTCTTAGCGTGCACGTGTGCAGAGAGAGAAAGCTCTGGTGTCCCTTCCTTCTCTTATAAGGACACAGTTCTGTTGGAATAGGGTCTTATCCTTATGATCTCATTTTATCCTAATTACTTCTATAAAGGCCCTATGTCCAAATCCAGTCACACTGGGGATTGAGGCACCATCATATGAATTGGGAGGCATAATTCAATCAACAATAGTCACTCCAGTTCTAGAACTCTGCATGTTTAAAAACCATGCCAGTTCTTTAAAGGCATGACCCTTTAATCATTTCTATATTCTTAGGGCCCAGCATGTAGTATGCAACCAGACACATTATTATTAGGATAAATGTATTTATGATTGAAAGGAGCACTGGCAAATCAAATTCAAGAGAGACTTGAGTTGCCTACTGACACCTATTTTCCAAAATGTTATAGAGAAAATACACTCCCAAGTTCCTTTCTTTCTTTCTTTTCTTTCTTTGGAGATGGAGTTTTGCTCTTTTGCCCAGGCTAGAGTGAAGTGGTGCGATCTAGGCTCACTGCAACCTTTGCTCCCTAGTTCAAGCTATTATCCTGCCGCAGCCACCAGAGTAGCTGGGATTATAAGCGCCCACCACCATGCCCAGCTAAGTTTTGTATTTTTAGCAGAGACGGGGTTTCGCCATGTTGGCCAGGCTGGTCTCAAACTCCTGACCTCAGGTGTTCCACCTGCCTCGTCCTCCCAAAATGCTAGGATTATAGGCATGAGCCACCGCACTGGCCTCTACGTTTCTTTTATGCCAGTTCTAGTATTGTCATTTTTCCCATAAGGAGAAGGAAATCTTTAGGCATGAAACTCCTGAAGAAAAGGACATTAAGTAAAGAATTCATCAAAGCCTTTTGACCCAGATGGGTAAATTGCTTTATTTCATGGCAATTACTGAAAAGCTCTCAATAATTTCTGATGACGGCATTTGACTCTAATACATTGAGTCCTGGCTAATTGTCTCAACTGGTCGCATTGGTCTCAACTGTGACAGCATAAGAGAGCAAGCAAGATGGCAGGCCACTAGCAGTCCAGCTTAGGTGGAAAGAGAAGGCTTGGGGGAAATCGTGTTGGCAGAAACACTGTTGCAGAAAGCCTCCAAGTATTCCATAGCAGCCTGACCTTGCATTTGTGGCCATTGGTAATGATAATCATGTAATGGCCTAATGGGTTTTTTCTGCTCACTGCTTAGACAAAATCAATCTACTGAGATGATGGCATTGCAGTGGAGAATCAGTTCGATTGACATGAAGCTGGCCTATGCAGGAGAACTGGAGTTATCACTCAAATCAGTCTCCCTGGAGCCCTGGAGGTTAGAGTTTTTATGACAATTTGGTGGGAAGGGGGCTGAAGAATGGGTTGATTGGTTGGAGATGAAATCAGAAGTGTGTGGAAAACTGTCCCCCTTCCCTGAGTCTGCCTCTAGGTGGGGCCACAGGAGTCATGAGTTGAGTCATGAGTCATAAGTCTGGGTGGGTTCAGTCTTAAGGATATTTTATAAAACAACCTTAGGTTCTACAAGGGTGATGCTATCTATAGGAGCAATTGGAAAAGTCACTGATATGGTTTGTATTTGTGTCCCTGCCCCAATCTCATGTTGAAAAGTAATACTCAGTGCTGGAGGTGGGGGCCTGATGGGAAGTGATTGGATAATGGGGGTAGCTTCTCATGAAGGGTTTAGCACCATCCCCCTTGGTACCATTGTCATGGTAGTGAGTGAGTTCTTATAAGATCTAGTTATTCAAAAGTGTGCAGTACGTCTCCCCTTTCTCTTCCTCTTGCTCTAGCCATGTGAAGTGCCTGCCCCTCCTTTGCCTTCTGCAGTGAGTATAAGCTTCCTGAGGTCTCCCCAGAAGCAGAAGCTGCTATGCTTCCTGTACAGTCTGAGGAACCATAAGCCAATTAAACCTCTTTCCTTTATAAATTACCCAGTCTCAGGTATTTCTTTATAGCAGTGTGAGAACATACTAATACAGTCACAGATCTTGTGACCTCCACCACATGATCTCTGAGTAGTAAGAGATTATAGAAAGTAGGCCTATCTTATGACCTCTGACCTATGACTCCCCCAGTAAGGGATTATAGAAATTATGTTTGTCTTGTCATAATTCAGCTCCCTCTCATAATACTAACCTTGTGGCCTTTCATTAGTTTTATGAAGGTGATTTAGTTTTGGGAAGGGCTATTAACATCTTTGCTTTGACGTAAAAGTATAAACTACATTCCTCCCAAAGTTAGCTTGGTCTATGCCCCGGAATGACCAAGGACAGCATGGAGGTCAGAGCAAGATGGAATCAACTATGTTAGATTTCTCTTACTCTCACAATTTCACAAATGCAGTTTTGATAATGATATAAATAACAATAATTAGTGGAAAAGGAATTCCAATTAAAGACATGAAATCAAGAGGCCTTCGTGAAGTGGCTTATTGGTAGTTTGAATTGGAAGCAGGAATTGCAAAGATACGTAAAGTGGTTTAAATTTTCATGGACATATAGGTTTGGGAGACTAAACTGAACTTAGAGTACAAAATCTTCATTCCATAGTTCAAGAGATTGAGGCCCAAAGAGGGAAATGCCTTCTCTATTTCTCATTCAGTACTCCACAACTAAGCGAGTAAGGTCCAATATAAGCGCAGCATCTCTTTATCATCACTAGAAGGTAAACTCTATGAAGACAAGGTTTCTGTCTTGTTCATTCATTAAATTTTCCCCAATTACCTAGAACAAAGTCTGTTGCACATTAGGCAGGAACTCTGTTGGATGACTCTCAAAGTACAGCATCGTGGTTATGATCTTGAGTTTTGAGTTAATGGATGTAAATCAAAATACTACTACCTACTAGATATGTTACTTTGGACAAGTTATTGAACTTGTATAAGCCTTAAATAAGACATCAAACAAGATAATTCATATAAATCAACTTGACCAGACCAGTACATAGTAAGCACTTAATAAATGCTGAATATTTACGATAGTAGTAGCCATAGTTTATTCTTGCTGATTACATTATAAATTCTAAGATATTTTATTTCACGCAACTTTTTTCCCAAGTTCAATGTTTTAACATTTTGCTTTTATAAATGAAATGCTAGGGTATTCCCATACCCAGTCATTCTTAAAACGTTTTATTTTGATTTTCTTCCTGAAAATACATTAAAGAGATGTGTCAAAAATTAACATTCATACTACAATCTCATTTCTCCTGCTGAGCAGCCTATCAATTACTGTTGTTGTTTTTTTTAAAATCATAATTGCTCCCTGATTGCTCATACATTTAAACAATCAATGCTGCTATTACATCCTCAGTCATGATTATCAAGATGAAAACTATCTGGTGGGAGAGGCAATTTCTGAGTAATATTTCCAGTTGTATACAGGATGCTTGGAAATTTAAAATAGTGTCCCCCAGTGTTTATGTTTATTAACTGCAAGAAAAAGAAGAAAACTCTAGGACCCTATTCACCTAGAAATCACTATAGCACTAATAAGCAAGGGAAAACAATTTCAGCCCAAGATTGCCAGAAACTACATTTGGAGTGAGTGAGAAAAAGGCCTGGTGGAGTAATTAACAAAACCAGACCCTTTCAATGCACTATTCGCCATTCAGCAGCATTGGCATCACCTGGGATTTTGTTGAAAATTGTAGGTTCTCTGGCTCCACCCGAGACCTACTCAATCAAAGCATACATTTTAACAAGATTCTTTAGCTGATTGAAGTTTGAGACACACTGGTTTAGTTTAAAAGGCACAGAGAGGCCAGGTGCAGTGGCTCATGCCTGTTATCCCAGCACTTTGGGAGGCCAAGGCAGGCAGATCACCTGAGGTCAGGAGTTCGAGACCAGCTTGGCCAATGTGGTGAAACCCTGTTGCTACTAAAAATACAAAAAGTAGCCAGGTGTGGTGGGGTGCCCTTGTCATTCCAGTTACTTAGAAGGTTGAGGCAGGACAACCACTTGAATCCAGGAGGCAGAGGTTGCAGTGAGCCGAGATCATGCCATTGCACTCCAGCCGGGGCGACAAGAGCGAAACTCTGTCCAAAAAAAAAAAAAAAAAGGCAAAAGGCACAGAGAATCGAAGTGCTTTCTTGTTTCAAAGCATTTTTTACAACATATTCTTATTAAACCAATTTAATATTAAGTCAAGGGAATAGACAAAAGTAAAAAAAATTCTTAATCTCATCATCTAGCCAAAACTGCATCATCTATGAATGCAATGTGACATTTAATATACAGCAAGCGATGTTATACATGCTGTTTTGTAACATGCTTTCATCCTTCTAAACAATAATACATCATGTTCATCTATCTAGGACAATACACAGAGCTCTATATCATCATTTTGAATAGCTGAGTAGGATTCATGTTTTTTACGCACTCTTGTTTATCAAATGTCCTATTGATTGAAATTTAGGTTGTTTTCAATTTTATGCTATTATAATCTCTAAGTGAAATGTCTTTGTGATACATCTCCTTGCTCTTTTGTATATATCTCCTAAATCCAAGAATATTCATCATTTGTGTCACAAGTTGCAAAACGTTTTAGCAGGAAAATACTGGACTGGGAATCAAGACACTTAGATTCAAATCCTAGGTTTGGTCTCTATTAACTTCTTCATTGTCATCTCAGTTTGCATATTCATAAGTGAGAAGTTTGAAAATTATCTTTAAGGCACTCTACAGTTTCAAACTTTCAATACAAGTGGTGTCAAATCTATCATATTTGACATTATAGTGCATTTCACAGGGAATTTCTGCCTTTGTTTTTCAGAAATTAGTAAACTCTGTTAACTGTATTTAGTTCAGTCTAATATCTAATTTTATTTGCATGTCATGATTTCACATTAACTTTACAGTAGGAAAAGACGGCCTAGGGAGATCCTGGGTGCCAGAAAGAACTTAATTACATACATACTGCATTTGAAAAGTTATGGTGCATTGCTTTTAAATCAGGCTTTGCTACCAAAATACTCAGAACAAGTATTAGTTGGTGTCAGACAACCAGGGTTTGAGACCCAACTCTGTTATTTACTAACTACATGAATTCAGGTAGATTACGAAAAATTCTTTTAGCCTCACTTTCTTCATCTAAAAAATGATCTACGGAGATCATAGTTCCTTTGTGTGTGTTATGTGAAGATAATGCATATAAAATCCTTAGTGCAGGCCGAGCGTGGTGGCTCATGCCTGTAATCCTTTGGAAGGCCAAGGAGGGCGGATCACTTGAGGTCAGGAGTTCAAGACCAGCCTGACCAACATAGTGAAACCCCGTCTCTACTAAAAATACAAAAATTAGCTGAACATGGTGGAGGGTGCCTGTAATCTCAGCTACTCAGGAGGCTGAGGCAGGAGAATAGCTTGAACCCAGGAGGCGGAGGTTGCAGTGAGCCGAGATCATACCATTGTACTTCAGTCTGGGCAACATGAGTGAAACTCCGTCTCAAAAAAAAAAAAAAAAAAAAAACCCTTAATGCAATGCTTGGCACACAGAAAGTACTCAGTAATGTTTTGTCATTTATGAATACTAGAATTCTAAACTTCTTCCTACTTTGAAAGCTTTCAGGACTATGAAAAGACAAAGAAATATGCCCAACACAGTAAGGATATGAAAATAGCTGAGGCCTAAGAGGATCTGAATCATAAACTCATTTGGTATATTCACAAACAATATATCCGACAAAAGTCTAACATCCAGAATCTATAAGGAACTTAAATAATTGAACAAGCAAAAAGCAAATAGCCCTATTAAAAAATGGGCAAACGACATGACCAGACACTTCTCAAAAGAAGACATATATGCAGCCAACAAATGTGATAAAAGTAGTCTCCATATTATTAATCACCAGAAAAAAGCAAATTAAAACCACAATGAGATATCATCTCACATGAGTCAGAATGGCTATTGTTAAAAAGTTAACAAAACACAGATGCTGGTAAGGCTGGGGAGAAAAAGGAACACTTATATACTGTTGGTGGGAACATAAATTCAGGCACTGTGGAAAGCAGTTCGGAGATTTCTCAAAGAACGTAAAACAGAGCTACCATTTCACCCAGCAATCCCATTACTGGGTATATATTCAAAAGAAAGTAAATCAGTATAACAAAAAGATCATGCACTTGCATGTTTATCACAGTCTTATTCACAATAGTAAAGATACAAAATCAATCTAGGTGCCCACCAACAGTGGACTGGATAAAGAAAAATATGGTACATACATACCATGGAATACTACGCAGCCATAAACATAAGTAAAATCATGTCCTCTGCAGCAATATGGAAACATCTGGAGATCATTATCCTAAGATGAACTCAGGAGCAGAAAACCGAATACCACATGTTCTCACTAATAAGTGGAAGCTGCATATCAGGTTCTCATGGACATAAATATGCCAACAGTAGAAACTGAAGACTACTAGGGGAAGAGGGTAAGCGTGGAGAAACTAACTATTGGCTACTATGCTCAGTATCTGGGTGATGGAATCATTTATACCCTAACCTTAGTGTTACACAATATACCCAGGTAACAAACCTGCACATGTACCCCCTAAATCTAAAATGAATGTAGAAAAATTTTTTTAAAAAAATAATTTTATAAATGTGGAGCATAGTATTTAGATTAGTGTTACCCTTTCCAAAAATGTAAGATTATATGGACTGTAGAATTTAAATTATTCTTATTCAGATGAAAAATATAGGGAACAGGGAAGAATTAATTTGTGCAGATTATGTAGCAAGCTGCTCTCAGAGCTGTGGCTGCTTTAGCCACCAGCATCTCCATTGACTACAGAGGAGTGTGGAAGTCAGTGACAGCTGGGTGCTCCAGTCCAGTGACAAATTACAATTGTTCTGTGGAGTATGAAGGAGCAGCTTAGAAAGTGTCCAAACAGACAAATTATATAGTCATCCTCACTAGTAATTACTAGGGAAAAACTGTATCAAATGCTGTTTTTGACCCATCAGATTTCTGTTTTCAAAAATGCTAATACCAAGTTTGGCAATAGATCATAGAAATATCCATTTGACAATAAGTATTGAAAACTAGAGACGTTCATCCTCTTTTATCCAGTATTTCTTCATATAGGGATCGATCCTGAAAGATAGTCATAGATACACACAATATTTATGAAAAAGGATAACATGAATAACAGAAAACCACATAAAATCCAGGACATTGACTAAACACATTGCAGAAATAATGCAGCCATGGAAAATCAAATTTTAAAAGAATATTGAATGACATGAAAAATGTTCATGATGTATTAAGTGAGAAAGCAGGTCACAAAACAATAGATCCAATATACCCCTAATTTTATAAAATATGGATGAATAAGCAACACAGATATTAAAGAACTGGAAGGGCTTACAGCAAAATGTTATCAGTTTTTGTCTTTGGAGAGAGGAGTTAATAAGTAAATATTATTTTTTGCTTGATTTTCCCTTTTCTGTACTGTTCCACTATCCCTATTGGATTACCCTAACATAGTCATGCTGCAGTAAATATTCAGGTGCTTCTTTTCAGTAAGCAATTCCAAACCCAAGTGTTCTTTATTATTATTTATTTATTTATTCTTAATTTTTATGGGTACTTAGTAGGTGTATACATTTATGGGGCATGTGAGATATTTTGATACAGGCATGCAATGCATAATAATCACATCATGGTAAATGGGGTATCTATCACCTCCAACATTTATCATTTCTTTCAGTTATAAATATTCCAATTACATTTGTTATTTTTAAAATGTACAGCAAATTATTGCTGACTGTAATCACCGTGGTGTGCTACCAAATACTAGATCTTACAAACCCAAGTGTTCTTAAACTTGAGTTGTAATGAAAGAAATGCCTTTCTTAGTCATCCCCTCCATAGGCTTTCATATTTAAACAGTTGCTCCATCTGGGATTTTCTCCATGCCACAATGTTACCAGACAACATAAAAGGCAATGTCGATCACAAGACATTTGTTTTTTTAATCTATACTGACCATAAGCAAAATTTGCAAGATATCCAATAGGTCTGCAATACCCAAGAAGTTCCCTAACACATGGCTCAGTGCAGCTCATCCCAAATCAAAATCTACCCCCTTGTTATTTCTTTTTCTACTTAAGAAACCTTTCCTAAACTCTCCCCATGTATTTCTCCAAGTGAGCAAGCTGGGATTTTGCTCTGTCAGACTTGATGCTCTATTAGCCCCTATTTACTATACATACATGTGTCTTTTATCATTATCCTATTGTTTTCAGAGGCAGGGGCCCTAAGAATCACTGAGAAAAAGCAGTTTAGCTGATTAGGAATAAGAACCCAAATATATTTGGTTTGAACCACTCTTTTGGTGTCCCAAATTCGAGAATTTTGCAGTATGTTTCTCCTTCGTTGTCTGTTTTACTAGAGTATCTTGATGACCTGTGCAGATTTTTCCCCCACATTTGCTAAATTCATTAATTTTGTTTCTTCTAACATGGAAACCTTTCCCTGTTTAAAGTACAGTTCCTTTCTGGATATTAGCCCTTTGTCTGATGAGTAGATTGCAAAAATTTTCTCCCATTCTGTAGGTTGCCTGTTCACTCTGATGGTAGTTTCTTTTGCTGTGCAGAAGCTCTTTAGTTTAATTAGATCCCATTTGTCAATTTTGGCTTTTGTTGCCTTTGCTTTTGGTGTTTTAAACATGAAGTCCTTGCCCATGCCTACGTCCTGAATGGTATTACCTAGGTTTTCTTCTAGGGTTTTTATGGTATTAGGTCTAACATTTAAGTCTCTAATCCATTTTGAATTAATTTTCATATAAGGAGTAAGGAAAGGATCCAGTTTCAGCTTTCTACTTATGGCTAGCCAATTTTCCCAGCACCATTTATTGACTGATTCTGCCTAATTTTGTTTGCTGCAGAGCATAGTTCTTATTAGCTTTCATCACACTTATTCCACTCATTTGACCAATATTCTATTCTCTCTTCATGAAATAAATCACCATGACCATTACACAAGGTGAATCATATTGTTCTCAGCAACCAAGCAGCCATTTCCCAAAGGTTTCCCTAAAATCAGTCTCTAAGTGCCTTTCACTATGACTTTCCCACTAAGAGCAGACATGCTGAATAAAGTTGTGACTTAGCATATCTTGAAGAATTTTAATGTTCTTTACATTATTGACCAATGAAGTGACAAACCAAAAATTTCCAGCTTAATGAGGAACTTGGACCCATCTCATACAGTCATACTTTAGACAATTTTGGAAAAAGGTATTTGGGTATATTTTTTAAAAGTCTGTAGCAGGGATTAAATGATGGAATTTCAATATCTGAAGATTTTTCAGGTAAAATTTTTGAATTGGAGTGAATATTGAAATCACCTAATCTATCATTCTTTCTGATATCTCATAAGTAGGCTTTTGTGTACAGTACATGGAAGTTCTAAATCAAGGTAAAGAAGAATCAACTTTTGACTCACATTAAGAAAAAAAATTCTTAGACTCACAATTTTCCAAATATATAACAAAGCAATCCATCTCCAGCAATATTTAGTAAGAGGCTGGTGATAATTTTTCAGATATAATGTAAGAGATATTAGGTAAAAATTGCATTAATGATCTCCAAGTTCCATCCTAAATTATGCATCTGGGATATTTCACTTGAAAAGCTGTTCTCTGCTTTCTGAAGTCAATGTTGAATGGAGAGTTAATAAGAAAAGCATCAATGACAAGCATGTCTGCGCTCCTAAAGATCATTGTTTCAGAGTTTGAATGTCTATTTTACGTACCTTAAATAGTACGCCTGTTGTCCAGAGACACAATGTGGTACTGGTAGATTAGAAAATAAAATATACTTCAGGTCAGAAGGTCTCAGCTTTTCTACCACAGAAGAGCTGTATGACTTTAATATTAATAGCTACATCACCTCTCTGAGAATTGTATCCCCAGGATTGTATATATTCATAACCTTTTGAAAGCTATAAAATAATTTTGATTATACAAGTTTTCTGGAAATTATTTCAAAGGGAATTCTCATTTAATAATGTAATTATTAAACTCACTTACAAAGTCCTAGTCTTTCAAACAGCAACAAGACCACCTCCTCATCTCATATAATTGACAGACAGTTCCTAATCCCCCAGAAATACTGAGTACATTTTCATGATGCCTATAGTTAATACACCAAATATACTTGTTTTGCACTGTGAGTAATCAACTGAAATAGCTCCCTTTTATTAGTTGCTATATACAATGTTGGCTTACATTCTGATCTTTCTCTACATTTGGCAAAGTAGAGAGCAGAGCTTAAAAGTAGTAAAAGTAAATTATGTAAGTCATCTAGAGTAAGAGCAGACTAAAATAGTTATGCGCAGAAAATCCCTTGAATAACTGGTACTGGCATAAATGGCACAAAAGAAGGAACCTTTTAACAAGTAAACTATTTTTAAGGGAGGAAGAAAAAATAATTATGGCTGTTCAATACCAGATGTTAACAGTGGAGTTACATGACATTTCATTGCTGAAGTAGGCTGAGCATTCTTCTCCATGGTTTGCTTGAGGCACAAGCTTGAGGCTTTTAACTCATTTATCATGGGAAACAGCTGGGCTTACTGGACTGCATGGGCTATATGGAGTGTTGACTGATTTAGTAACATTGGGTGGGATACTCATGCCCTTGGAACACATGATTCATTCATAAAAAGTGGAAATATTATTTTACCACGAACAATCACAGTCGGATTGGTGCATGGCAGCAAGGTGCTTTCAAAGGTGAGTTTATCATCTTTTTGAAGTTGGGGGTATATTAGTCCATTTTCATGCTGCTAAAGACATACCTGAGACTGGGCAATTTATGAAAGAAAGAGATTTAATTGGACTTATAGTTCCACGTGGCTGGGGAGGCCTCACAATCATGGTGGAAGGCAAGGAGAAGCAAGTCAGCAGGCAAAAAAAAAAAAGCTTGTGTAGGCAAACTCCCATTTTTAAAACCATCACATCTCGTGAGACTCATTCCCTATCATGAGAACAGCACAGGAAAGACCCAACCCCATAATCCAATCACCTCCCACTGGGTTCCTGCCATGACATGTGGGAATTGTGGGAATTACAATTCAAGATGAGATTTGGGTGTGGACACAGCCAAACTGTATTAGGGGGGAATAAAAAGAAAAATGAAAATCTACAACCCAGAATCTGTCCTCAGTAATATCTGAGTATTCTCTAGCCAACCTCATTGTTTTGGATCAATAAGAAATAATAGTGTTTGGTGGTTAAATGTTAATATTTGGCATCGGACTACCTAGTTTTGATTCCAAATCTGCTACTTTATATTGGATATTATTTAACCTTCTTGAGCCTCAGTCTTTTTACCTGTGGATTAGGATTATTATGCTAAAAGATCTGTAGGCTTGTTTATACTCATTAAATGAAATATGCATTTTGTGGTGTGTGCCAGTAAATGTTTAACAATCAGCTCTTGGGGTGAAGGGGAGGTCAGTATCTGTTGATTTCCATGGTGTAAATGCTCCCACCTGGGCCATTTCAAGCTGGGAAGATGTGCACATGGTCAACTGTGTAGCCACAGCACATATTGCTGATGGAAATCAGTTAGTGCTTGGAATATCCAAAGACTCAGTTATTGTAATTGGCTATTATCATATATTTTATCATTATTTTGTTATGGATTTTATTGTTATTGAAATTCACTAAACAAAATTTGTACTCCTCTCTTGCCTTCCTACAAAATATAACAAATGTGCAAAAATTATAAATTTGGGAATTATAATGACAAAAAATAAAACATAGACAACAAAAATCCCCCTTCACTTCTCTTGTTTAGAGAGAAAAGCCAATTACCAGAAGACTCTTATTTGGGGTCTCGTTATAGTTTATTTGATTTGGGCTAGCCAACCTCTCTTAGGCTGCTTTTCTCCTTGTAAAATATATGAAATAATCTGTGTTTTGCACACTTTACTGGGAGGTTTAGTATTAAAATTTAAAACTTATGGGGAAATTCCTTGCTAACTTAAGTCTTATTTTGTATTCAGAATCACTGTTTCAGTAATCCAATTTATGGGATTTATTCTAAGGAAAGAATTACAAAGAAATAGGAAGCCTCTTAAAAATATCAAACAATTGGAAAGAACTAAAATTTGCATGAACATACTTAATCTATTTTAGTAATTTATCTTCGGTAAATACAATTGAATGTTATATTGGTATAAATGACTATTATGTTAATATACAGGATTATTATGCTAATGTTCTATTAATGTTAATATAATATTAACTTTGTCACAGAAAATGTCTTCATGAATATAAAAAATTGCACTTTTCTAGGAGAAAAGCCTTATGACATATAGCAAAAAGTCACAGAACTATATTATATTACAAATGTAATAATGTAATATACAGTACATTTACAAAACACGAGAAAGGAATACAAGAAGAATTAAAACCGGTGTTAGTAATGAATTTTGTAGCATAAAAGTCATGAGTAAAAATCAAATTATAAAAGTGCATTATGAAAGTAGTTATAGGGTAACAAGGCATTAATGGAAATCCAATAAATAGAAAAACACCAGCTCAGAGAATCATTTCTTTCAAACTGGCTCTTTATATTTTTCCCGAGAAATGACCTAGTTATTTGACTAATTACACCACAAAAGTGATTTTTCTGAGACCTGAGAATGGAAAGAGCAGCAGTTTCCTTAAACCAGAGAGATATTTAAAATTGGAGCTAGTGACAGCTCTTCTTTTTGAGATAAAACTCATTAAACTTACCACTGCTGCAATGTTTTGCCTGGCATCGCCCCTGCGCCTGTCGAGAGAATAGTACATAAGAGATTTCTGATTGAGGCAGGACTTGTTTCCAATCCTGGCCCACATCCTCGTGCTCAGATGACCAAGTTTTGACTTATCATAAGCCACGACTTCATGGTCTTAGTCTTCCTTGACCTCCAATTTGGGCTGCCCTAAACGCTTGTCTTGCTTGTCTGAGTTTGAGACTACTTTTGCTTGACTTCTTACAAGAGTACACTTCTGTACAACTCCCTGGATCTCCACTCCCATTCACATCTTATGGCATATGTCCCAATGCTACTGGGCACTCTGCAACTTATGATAACTTAGAGTAGGAATCGAATCTTTGCTTCCTCATTGGTCTGAATGACTGTTATCTTTGTGTGTGCATGTGTGAGGGAGGCTCTTAAAGAACACTGGAGTGAAACTTGGAATATGCAGTACAATGAAGTGCAGCTCAAATGCCTGACAGAGACAACAGCTGGCCTCCGTGACTATCAACAGGTTTTAACTCACGGTTTGCAAACACAAAATTATATAGGGGCAGGGTCAGAGGGCATAAAAGAGGGGAAGGTTGGTAAATTTTGTTAAGATCTAGAGCAACACTCTTTAGTGGCACTGTACACTGTGCAAATTCTGTGTGGAGTAGATAAGTGAGCTGCATAGAATGGGTCTGCAGGCTGCTAGTCTGCTCTAGCTCATGCCTGCTGTCAAACATAGGATGGAGAGTAGCAAGGATGCTCGTGCAGTGATGTGGCACGTCCAGCAGAGAGTGAATGCAGCCCCTCTGCCTGACCTCCCTTGCTTTGTTTCTCCTTCCTTGCCTCAACTGGCCCCATAGGTTGCTCTGTTTTACTTCTAAGAACAATCTGGGCTTGAGTCAGAAAGGTAGTTCCTTGCAGGTCTGACAAAGTAAAGAAAACCTTCTGATTCCTCACAGTGTTTCCAGTGTCCCTGTCCATTCCTTCTTCATAAGCCCATTCAGTTTCCAGTTTCATTCACCAAGGAGAAAGAGCTAATACTTTCTCCTCTTCTTTCCATTAGCTCCAGTTTCTGGAGCATGACACCTGCATTCATTCTTTCAGAAATGAAAACCAGCTCTGCCTTCATGATTTATGCACAGCTTCCTTCCTTCACTCTTATATCAAATGAAATGCTTGGGGCAAAGATGACTGTCCTCTAAGTGCAATATCTAGGCTGATGGGCTCACGGTTTGATTAGGAAAAAGATTTTCTGTGGCTTGGACTCAGATGTTCAAGTACCCTTAGGATCTTATCAAAAGCTGTAGTGAATCTACGAGGGTGTAGTTTTGATGTTTTTAAATATACTTAGTAGAGCTTAAAATAATTTTGCATTTCCTTTCTGTTAATATATTGATCAAAAATAATTGCTATAGATGTTACATACCCATTTACTATATCGTTAGCACTTTGTTGGGAGCTGTAGGGGATTTAGAGAAAAGGTAATCTAGTCTGTTCCCAAAAATTATAATACAGATGTGAACACACACTTATTTACATCTCCCCCACACACATACAATCACACTCAGGAAAAGAGTACACACTAAAAGTCTGTATATAAACAATAACAGTTATCTTCTGAGCTTCTACTAGGATGGACAATTTAAGTGATCTTATGACCTCACAACAATTCTGAAAGTTGTCATTTCCCCCTTCTCCCATTTTCACATTATGAACTGAGGTTCAGAGACTTCAGTCCTAGGTCGCTCAGGCAGTGCAATGGTAGAGCCAATGGTGTCTGATTCCAAAGCTGGTGCTCTTTCCTCTATATGCATAGTTTTCATTCTTCACTGAGTATATGAATCAACTGAGGCACTTAAAAAAAATATGGATGTCTGGGCCATGCTGTCAGAAATCCTGCACATTTGTCACCTGGGCATTGGTAGATTTAAAGAGCTCCAGGTGATTGTAATGTGTGGCCAAGGAAGAAGACCTATTATGCCGTTGTGCAGTCAAATACTGGGGGGAAAAAGTATAGTCTGAAGAGAAAGTTCAGTGGGTAAGAATGTACAGCACGTGAGCTGGGATGAGACCTTGTCCCCTAAAACAAATGCTCCAAAACACATACTTACAGGTTAAACATTTTGCTCCAGATTTGCAACAATAAGTCTTCCTGACTTAATCAGATTCTGGTCTTTAAAGGAAAGGTAAGTGGATGAAATTCGTAATATGTGCATATTGCTCATTCCTGATTACACTGTGTCTTGACCTCTTTATCTCATTTGAGCATTAAAACAATCTGGGGCGTGATGGGTCAGGGAATTTATTTTGCCAATGAGAAAACTGTGGTTCAGAGTGAGGAAGTGACTTACTGAGCATCCCTTGGCCAGACAGTGACCCCATCCAGTGCTCATTTCATTGCACTACACAGATTCTGCTGCTCCCACAGCACTGGAACTTCGTGGCACTTCTGCAAATTGAACGGTGAGATCAATAATGGAAGAAGCTACTAATTGAATGGTGTGAAGGATATGGCTATATTAAAAGACATCACCACTCTCTCAAGCACTCCTTAAGTTCCTAAGACAGATGCAGCTCAGGCTGTATTATCATAATCATCCCTCTAAATAAATTATTCAGATTAGGCCATGAATGCTCATGAGTTTGTGAAATGTAGATAAGCACATTTCCCCCCAAGCTACTTGCTCAGGCGTTAATATGCCTTCCTTCGCCCCTTTCCTCTCCCAAATATAATGGACTGAAACACTTCAGACCATGACCAGGTGAAGGAACAGGGATGCCCATTGAAGCACTGGTAAAGCATCAAATTAGTAGTTTTCAGCAAAGCTACTTTATTTGGCCAGTGCTTCCAGAAAAACAAGTTGTTACAGAATAATTAATTTGAAGCAGGCAGCTACATGAAGCTGCCACAACAGAACAAGAAGCTAAAATACCAGATGGTGCTATCAATGAACAGCAGATGTTTGCCAGTGAGCTGGGATCTGTGGTTTTAATTCCCAGAGTGAAATGATTTTCTAAAACAGAGAAGAGCAGTGTTATGGGTCTCATTTGTGGAACTGCCACACACTGTGAAACTCACTGGTTGGGAGACCCAGGTCGTTCTGTGCAAGGTGGCGGAGAAAAGTCAGCATAGCTGTCTTCTTGGCCTATTGTAAATCACTTTAAATTTCTAGGAAACTTTAGGGAAAATGGGGACTTCTGGTCCTATGACATTCAAGAAATCTGTTAATTGGTTGTGGAGAATAAAGAAGGAAAGATGATAAAGTTTCTAAATGATTAAGATGTATCTTCTATGGAATAAAATAATAATATTGAAGACAACTAAAAAATACATAAACCAAAAATGAAGAGGTAAAAATTACCCACATGTACATTTAATTCTTCAAAAAAGTATCTATTGCAAATATTTTCTTAAAAATTATTAATAATATCATTTACATATTATTTGCACACGAGAACTTAGAATTCCCATCTTGGAGCCACCAGATCTGAGCTTAAATTCTAGCAGCAACTCAGGGTTGCATATTAGGCGATTTTATTTTCACATAATAAATAGTTAATTGAATAGGAAATGATTGAATCCAAGAAAGAGTTGGGAAACTGGGCCTTGGAACAGACAATTCCTCTTCTTCCAAAGAATTAAAGGTGATCAAGGGGCAACTTGGAAAACCTTATCAGGATAGAAGCCATGTGAAGCTCAGATAGGAAGGGGCCGGCAAGCCTGCCGCCATTCCCATACAGCATACATCCAGAGAGCCTTCTGTGTCAACATTTCTCAAGAGAGAGCAAGGAAGCACCTGGGTTTATGTGCCTCTTAAGCCTTTGTGGTTTGTGACCTCTATTCTCTCTGGTTCATTTATCTGGAAGCATGCTGCCATCTCCTAAGGAATGTGAACGACTTCTGACAGGCAGCTCTTTTTCAACGTGTAGACAAGAGAGACGACAAGCAGATAAAATGCTGGGAAGCTCATACATACTTTCCCTCTGGTTTATAAAACTGCTTTATTTATATCAACAAAGGAAAAAATGTGACTGAGAATGGGACTTTTTTCACTTCTCATGCATCTTTTTTTTTTTTTTTTTTAAAGACGGAGTCTCGCTCTGTTGCCCACTGCAAGCTCCGCCTCCCGGGTTCACGCCATTCTCCTGCCTCAGCCTCCCGACTAGCTGGGACTACAGGCGCCCGCCGCCACGCCCGGCTAATTTTTTTTGTATTTTCAGTAGAGACGGGGGTTTCACGTGGTTAGCCAGGACCGTCTCGATCTCTTGACCTCGTGATCCGCCCGTCTGGGCCTCCCAAAGTGCTGGGATTACAGGCGTGAGCCACCGCACCCGGCCTCTCATGAATCTTTTCTAAGTGGCAAGAACTGATTGCTCATGGAAAATGTTGGGGAAATAAAAACAAAAGCGTTTCCCAAACCGGATATCTTCTCCATAAAGGTAGTAGAGAGAGAAAAAAAGAAGTTATGTGATGCGCATCACAGGCACTCGCTAAGAGATTTGAGAGAACTCTCACCCTTTAGTCAGTCAAGTAATAGAGACAACCCACTGCACACACGTTTTCGATATAAACAATAACTGGTCGTCAAGTACGAGGATTCGCCAGCACCAACTGTCGCTCATTTCATCTTAGAGTCACCTGGCGATTGGAGTGACCACCTGTGTTGGCTAATCGGCTTTATCCAGAGGAGAAACAAACTTCTCATATCCGAATGACAGGAGGTAGTTTTGCAACTGGGGACAAAGTGCCTAGTTAGGCTCCTAACCTCTCACAGAACCATAAGAGACGTTACACAGATCCCGGAGAAAGACGTTCCTGAGTCATAAAGCTGGCAAAAGGCCTATCTAGTTTTCAACAGGATATACATGCATTTCAAAGAGAGGAGAAAGGACTTACGATTTTCTAAGGTAAATACTCTGAGAATCTCTTTGCTTATTTTCACGGGGAGGATTAAACCTCTTAATTTAAATTTTTAGTTGTCTTTACAAAAACTAATTTTCACTATTGTCTAGCATCTGTCTTGACAAAAAATGTTAAGGTTTTGCTTTCAGAAACTTTCTATTGTGCTAACATGAGACAAGGGGATTCAAGATGAAGCAAATAAGAAAGCCACAGGTAACTCAATGAATAAGAAACCAATTGTGTATGATATTTTAGCAAGATTTTCTTCATTTCCTTCCTACCTATAACCTTCCTACCTGTAACCTTGGCATCTAAATGCTGCTGTTGCTCCCCAATCTCAACTCAACCACTGAAGAACAACAAAAAAGGTGGGGAGGGTGCTGGGGAAGGGGGAAGCCAGACTTTTCTTAAAGGGCTATTAGCATAGCTCTGACTTGGACAGTTTTGAAAGTCAACTGGAGGTGGGGTGTGGTGGCTTACTCCTGTAATCCTAGCACTTTGGGAGGCTGAGGCAGGCAGATCACCTGAGGTCAGGAGTTCGAAGCCAGCCTGGCCAACATAGCGAAACCCCCATCTCTACTAAAAATACGAAGATTAGCTGGGTGTGGTGGCACGTGCCTGTAATCCCAGCTACTCAGGAGGCTGAGGCAGGAGAATCACTTGAACCCGGGAGGCGGAGATTGCAGTAACCCAAGATGGCGCCACTACACTCCAGCCTGGGTAACAGAGGGAGACTCTGTCTCAAAAAAAAAAAAAAAAAAAAAAAAGAAAAAAGATGGTCAGTTGGAGTTCATATCTGGTTAACATTATCTTCTGCTGTCATTTTGACCTAGTAATTTGAACCAAGTTGCTGCAAACTCAACAGGTAATAATAAAGGAAGTGTAAGGCAAGCTGAGTATACTAGAGAGGCAAAACATACAGTGAAGAGCGCACGCCCATTTACAGGAACAGCAACTACTCAGCTTCAGCTCATTGCTGTAGGAAGTAGAGTCTGATGTTGTGGAATATTAACATTTTCATATAGAAGCTGGAAATCTGATTTTTTAATCTGAAATTTTCTGGTGTTTAAATGTTGGAAAATAATTTAAAACATTATGTGGGCCAAAAAAAAAAAAAAAAATGTATGTTCTGAATTTAACCCAAGCCAAGTCCTGACTTTAATGGGCCATAAGCTTCTGAGGACAGAAGCTGTCTTCGGCTTTCTTTTTGTTACCTACAATCTGCACTACAGCGTGGGGACACCTAGACCTTCAGAAAAGACTGACAGGCACAGGAGGCTGGCATCTCCCATCCTGGACCAGGTCAAAATAATCACATTCACCAAATAGAAATAAATAGATACTATCATCTGTGCCTGTATTTAATGAGGGTTTGTTTGACATTTGTCCTTCTTGCCCCCTGAGGATCTGAGCTCTGTGGAGAAGATAATCCTTCCAATTCTTTTATTCAGGTGTTTCCCTCCCGTCTCTCAATCTTTACCTGCTTACCCAGATTCAGAGTGGAAGGACTAGAAAATTCTTGCCTTTCCAAAGGTAGTAGCCCTTAACTCACTGGCAGATGTCATGTTGGTAAATATTGAATAGTTTGACAGTAACCAGTATATGGAAATGGATTTCTTCCTGCATGCCTAAGCTTAATCTAAACTTGATAATCAGTTTCTCTTTTATTCATGCTTTGAACCTTTAATAGAAGGGTACAAGAAAATATGTATATTTAATTCCTGACTTAGAATACTATAATTTTCTGGTGTCTAGGCTGGGATGAGATATGGGTGTTGTGGATAGCCAGTGGTCTTCAATAAATGCCTATGATGATGCTAGTGTTCCAATATCGGTCATGTATAGATTGCTAATTATCAAATGCTGGGACTACATTCATTAGACACAGTACTATGAGCCTATGGATGGTAACCCATTAGCTCAGAAATGCAAGAATGTCACATTCATTTAAATTAACATAATTTTAGCTCCAAGCATCATTCATCTAGACTGTATATCAATTCTGTTTCACTTTTATGGGGACCTTTCTATCTGCAGGATGATGCCAGATCTTGAGTTACAGGTAGCATCCAGAAAGGAGAGACAGAGCCTCTCCTTTCCTTACATACTTGCTGCTGACATCCTCATTGTCCAAGTCTCCTGGGGTACTCTTCTTATCGATTCCTTCTGTGGAATGGGAGACTCAATGAAACACATGGTACAGGTGGTCTCGTTCCCAAGTGACCCTCATGTCTAGATGTCTAGTCTTCTCTGGAGGCTGTTTAGGAGCTGGCTTAGGACCCTGTCCTCTCACCTGCTCAGGGTGTGGCACTCTCTCTCCTCCCCCAGTGCAGGGGCACTACTTCCTTACCTTCAGAAAAGCACAGCCTTGTACCTCGTCCACTCTGCTGCAGAGACAGCAAAAACTTATGTGCATTTATCTTTACCACATCCTTGCATTGCTTCAAATCACAATCGTGAACCCAGAGCAACATGGATTGTGAAATAAATCCAGGTAGTTAGAAATTTACAATGCTCAGTATTTATCAGACTATCTAAGGATAGTTTTTTCTTCCATGTAGTTTCTGAGAAGTTACGAACTTATTTATTTTATGCAGACATCTGATTTATTGACCTTTACAAACCTGTATGTAGACATATTTATACTTGTATTTTGGCAATGCTGAAGATTAGCGATTCAGAGCAGTTCAGCCGTTTGAGTGAGGTCTCAGTAGGGCTTTCTAATTAAAAAGGTTAAATGCCATTTAGAACACACACAAATACACGCACACCTTCAGCTGGCTATCTTTTCACCTGAGTATGAGCCATCACAGATTAAATGTCACTAGGAGTGATAATTGGGTTCATACTTTATAAGAACAAAGCATTGAAATGTAAAACACCAAGGAAGACTAATACATCTATTAGCCACAAGACTTGTGTTTGCAAGTATCAGAAACCCAACTAAAATTTTGTTTTATAGGAACATAAAAAATTTATTGGCTTGAACCCCAAATTTCAGAACAGATGGATGTAGGGGCTCAATTTATATTCACCAG
>NW_012108697.1:6419708-6442837 GCF_000951045.1 Mandrillus leucophaeus
CTCCCTCTCCCCCTCCCTCTCCCCTCTGGATGTTTTCATTCTCTGACAGCCTTCCTCTTCTTTGTGTAAAAGAGTGAGATCCGGGCTTACGCAGTCATTACAGCTTGTGATCTCTTAAAGAAAGACACCTTTCTTCACCCAGCATCCAAAGTTAGTCTTTTAAAATGGTCTCTGGTTGGTCCTTGTTGTCACCTTCCCAGACTTCTGGTAGACAGACAGTATCCCTTGACTGACAGTCCCCAACCCTGCCCCAGGTCACAGAGATTCTGGGAGAGGATATTCCTAAAAGAAAGGACACTGGAAAGCAAACAAAGTAACAACAGGTGGTGACAATGTCTGACATTCAAACTTTGCTACAAATGAATGATTTTGACAGTTTCCTGGGAACAGGTTTGGACAGGGTTTCTTTCTTGCTTAGAGTCTTTGCCTAAAACCGTGTTGACTATGCTTAGGTCCTGAAAATGTAATGTAAATCAACATGCCTGCTTCAAACACACTCCCACACTTGAGAGCTCAAGAGTTAGCACCGTATTATGATGGATGACATGGATGCAGATGATTGAAATCATAATTAGTAATTGTGATCAAGAATTACTTATCCTATGATTTTATTCACCTCTTCTAGATTTTTTTCTAGCTCTTCCAATGGTTTTTCTCCTCTGTTGCATCATTCCTAACCAGGGAAACAGGAATGAGGTCTGCTATTGCTTTTAGATTTATTTCGTAGCTTCCACCCCATACACACAGAGCCCTGAACTGTGTCAGGATCCTGACTCTAATGTAAGTCCATGTAGAAAGCTCTTGAGGGAACAACATGCCTTGGGGCTTTAAATTTCCATGAGCATCAGCTGCCCTGGGCACCATCCAGCCACTGCACCCTCTTGATTAAAAATCAAATTACCTATTCCTCTAAAGATAGAGTGACCAAACAGACACTGAATTATTTCTTCTCACCATTTGAAGCCTAATTTGAGGTTCTCATGAGTTTACAATGACAGGAGAGAATGAAAATAGTAGTGATGAGTTTTGAGGTACTAAGAAGTGACAACAGAAAGATATATGTAAACTGAAGCATTCAAATCACTCTTCTAGTCTTAACTCATTAACCTTCTTGCCATCTTACAGAGAGAGGCAGCAAGTTATCAAGCAGCATTTAGTCAGTATCTACCTAAATGTACAATGCTGTACTGGAGGCTTTGCAGAATGAAAAATAATAGAAGGCATCACTGGTTTCCTTTGCACCATGGTCATTACCATTACCATAACAGTTAACATTCACTGAGGGTTTAGTATGTGCCAGGCACAGTCTTAAGCACCTTATATATATTGCCTCATTTAATTCTTATCACAACTCTACAAGGTAGTACATCAGTCATGACTCTTTCAATTACAAATAAGCAAAGCCCAATTCAAGCTATCTTAAGCAATAACAATAACAGCAGCAGCAGTAACAACAACAGCCCCTTGAAATACTGGGAAGGGTTGGTGAGGCTATGTGAATCAGGTATAAAAAGCTCCAGCCCTTATTCACTTGTCCTTTTCTATCCCTCTTTAACTTGGGCTTCAGGCCCTCCATAAACATGCTTCCCTATTATGGCAGAACTGCTTGATGCCTGCAGCCATAAGCAGCAATCCAGCCTGCTTGCTTCCCCTGTGAAATCCCAAGGAAAAACACTGATCAACTTGACTTAGGTCACATGTCTGTCCTTAATCAATTGTAAGAGTGTTCTCATTGGCCAGTTCTGGGTCATATTGAGGTCTAAGGAAAGAAATCTCATGACTAGTAGCCCCACTAGAATTTGCACTGTGTGGTAGAAGGGGCAAACACAATAATCAGACATCTACTCCTGGTAAATTTCATCATAGACATACCAAACTTAGGGAAATCATCCGTATATAAGTGGCTGAAGGGCATTTGATTGTAGGTTTGACAGTTTGAAAGCCCATGCTCTTAGTTACTGACCATAGAGACCCACATTGCTTCCTAGTTCCTATCTTAAAGGTATTTACTTATCTGGGTGTGATGGTGCACACCTGCAGTCCCGGCTACTTAGGGGGCTGAGGCGGGAGGATCAGATCACTTGCATCTTGAGAGGTCGAGGGTACAGTGAGTTGTGCTTGTGCCACTGCACTCTAGCCTGGGTGACAAAATGAAACCCTGACTCAAAAAAAAAAAAAGACTATTCAGTATATTTTGCAATGACTGTTACTATTATACACAACTCTAGGTAATGGATACACAATAATGTAAAAGCAGATAAAGGAGAACCAGATTCTTCACCTAAATTCTCTAAGCCTATAAAGTAGGGAACCCTAGAGTGGGGTAAAAATGAATTATAAAAGAGTTTGTAGAGGAAAAAGAATTTAATTATGTGGATTGGAAGAAAGGTATGTGATTGGTTAACTAGAAAAGAGGGAGAAATGCTGCTTTGCTTAATTATGTTTGACAATAAAATATTATTTTATAGTTCCTGCTAGATCTTTATTTCTAGCACAATATTATGAAACTTAGAGTTAAGGAGAAGTGGGTCAAGGCCTGGCGTGGTAGATCACGCCTGTAATTCCAGCACTTTGGGAGGCCGAGGTGGGCAGATCACCTGAGCTCAGGTGTTCCATACCAGCCTAGCCAACATAGTGAGATCCCATCTCTACTAAAAATACAAAAATTATCTGGGCCTGGTGTTGCATGCCTGTAATCCCAGCTACTTGGAAGGCTGAGACGTGAGAATCACTTGAACCCAGAAGGCGAAGGTTGCAGTGAGCCGAGGTGGCACTACTGCACTCCAGCCTGGGCGACAGAGTGAGACCCTGTCTCAAAAAAAAAAAAAGAACCAGGTGTGGTGGGGTGGCTCATGCCTGTAATTTTTCTACTTTGGGAGGCTGAGGCAGGTGGATCACCTGAGGGCAGGAGTTTGAGATCAGCCTGGCCAACATGGCCAATCCTGTCGATATTAAAAATACAAAAATTAGCTGGGCTGGGCGTGGTGGCATGCACCTGTAGTCCCAGTTACTCAGGAGCCTGAGGCACGAGAATCGCTTCAACCCGGGAGGCAGAGGTTGCAGTGAGCCGAGATTGCGCCACTGCACTGCAACCTGGGTGACAGAGCGAGACTCTATATTTAAAAAATAAATAAAAATAAATAAATAAATAAATAAAGGGGATCAAGCCCCAGTTTAGCTGCTCACATTTAACTTTGGACACATCATTTAAACTCTGGTCTCAGTTCCTTGTCTACAAAACAGCTGCTAACACCTGCTTCCCCATTCCACAGAGTTCTCAGGGGATTCAAATACTAGAGCAAATACAAAAGTGTTTTGTAAAGCTAAAAATACCATCCAAGTGGATGACTGCATCATTATTTCTTATTACTTGCTTCCTCCTAGACATAAAATGGTCAACTTTTCCTCTGACAGATTTTCTAAAATTAGAGGGAAAGCGATACCATATTACAATAGTAGTTTTATAAACAACTCTTTCTGAATTTTTCTTTGCTAGCCAATCCTCCACAGCAAGACTATTATAGAATAAATTCTGTGTCCAACAAAATGTTTCATTTGCAACTAAATTAAAAGAGTTCCCTTACGTTTACACATTTGGTAAGCAGGACAGCCTTCTTGACAGCCTTCTTCCAGGTTATTCATTCATACTTTTATGTATCTCACCTGAATATTCACATGCTTAACAAAAATTCCTCTTTGTTAACACTCAAAGTCATCCCTAAGCCTTTTCTTAGTAACTCCAAAAGAGTTTGAGGCTTTTGATGCAGGATTTTTGTTCCTTTAGCTCAGCTAGGTCCAGGTTCTTGTCTCATGACTAGGAAAAATTAGGCATGCAGAAGCCATCAAGTGAGTGGAGTAGAATTTATTAAGCAAAAGGAAAACTCTCAGCAAAGAGAGCGGTCCTGAAAAGCAGGTTTCTGGTTATCCCCTCACAGTTGAATACCAGGACTGGGATTTTAGGTGAGGAGTCGTGGGATGGAAAGCTGTTGCTTTTTATTACAAACCTATCTTGAATTTTTGTTTAATCATGAACGTGTATTACTTTGACATAAATACTTTGATATAAATAATGAGAAATAATATAAATATGGCATCAATTAAAATAATTTGAGATGAGACAAAATGTGAATTAAATCCTACAACGCTGGTATGGGCTTCATGGATTGGCAGTTTATAAAATTCCCCAGAAAGTAACGATAGTCTAAAGTTCTTACTGTGTATCAGGAATTATTTTTAGAGCTTTATAAATAGCAACTTACCGAACCTTCACAGACTCCTTAGAGGTAGGTACTACTATCCCCATTTTACAGAGGAGGATGCAGAGTAACAGAGAGTTAAGTAAGTTTAAACCAGTAGCTTCAGAGTTACTACACCCATGCGATTCTGATACACATAAGATCTGAGAACATTGATTTACAGGATACAGAAATGTGCTATAGTGGCGAGTGTAATATTGAAGAGTTATGGCACTAAGCATCAGATAAATAGAAAAATGACTAAAACTGATGATTTCCAGGGGTGGAATTTTAGGTGAGGAGTCATGGGATGGAAAGCTGTTGATATTTATTATAAACCTATCTTGAATTGTTTAATCATGACCACGTATTACTTTGATGTAAATGCTTTGATATAAATAATTAATGAGAAATAATATAAATATGGTATAAGTAGAACTTGAGTTGAGACAAATTGTCTCTACTACGCCCACATGATTTTGATACACATAAGATCTGAGAACACTGATTTATAGGATAGATTTGTGGAGGCTTCTGATATAAACTTTCTAAGATACAGCTTGGGAAATACTGCAGTAGCAATTTACTGGCCCTTACTTTTGCTTCTAAACCAAGATCTTAGGCCAAGGTATTTCCATCAAACTCTGGATCTGTATATCTTACTTTTTTTTTTTGAGATGGAGTCTCACTTTATCACCCAGGCTAGAATGCACTGGTGTGTGGTGTGACCTTGGCTCACTGTAACCTCTCCCTCCTGGGTTCAAGCAATTCTCCTGCCTCAGCCTCCTGAATAGCTGGGATTACAGGTGCCCACCACCACGCCCAGCTAATTTTTGTATTTTTAGTAGAGATGAGATTTTGCCATGTTGGCCAGGCTGGTCTCGAACTGTTGACCTCATGTCATCCACCCACCTCGGCCTCCCAAAGTGCTGGGATTATAGGCATGAGCCACTGTGTCTGGCCTTGGATCTGTATATCTTACTATTAATATCTGTTCTGCATGTCTCAAATGCACCTTGCTATGTCCTAAAACAGACTGACACAGTTCTCCTGCTAATGGTTCTTCTTTAAGTGTTCCCTATTTCAATAAGGTTATCACCTTCCATACACTTAAGTCTGAAAACCTGGAAATCACCTCAAATCTCCCTTTCCCTGGCCACCTGGCATCACTCTGCAGGAATAAGTGATGCCTATCACTCTTACCTACTACATGTCTCACAAAAGCACATGCTTTTCCCTCCCCTGAGCACCCACAATCTTCCAGGGACCATAATCTCCCAAGAACTATTGCAAGTGTCCCTGCAATCCATTCCTCACACTGCAGTGAGTGTGAGAAATACATGATGAAGTCCCAGATCTTTAGCATTTGCTGCAAATCTCTGCCTGCCTCTGCCGGTGCTGTCCTGACTGCCTTCTGGGCCTCAGCTCTGACCACTCTTCCCCAGCTCCCCACCTCTAGCCATAATGCTTCTCTTTAGCTCTTTGAACTCTCCATGTTCCTTTGGCCTTAGCCTCCACACACCACATGCTGTGCCCTCTGCCTGGAATTTGTCTCCAGGCTTAATCACTCAAAGCCTCAGTTATCTCATCCATAAATGGGAATTAAAATGCCACAGATCAGAGTTGCTAACAACATGGGCTGGGTGCGGTGACTCATGCCTGAAATCCCAGCAATTTAGGAAGCCCACGCTGGAGGGTCACTGGAGCCCAGGGGCTCAAGATAAGCTTGGGCAACACAACAACTCCGTCTCTCTCTCAATCTCTTAAAAAAAAAAACAAAAAACAAAACAAAACCAAAAAACAACTAGCTGTGTGTGGTGGCGAGTAACTGTGGTCTCAGTAGAGGCTGTAGCAAACCGTGATCATGCTACTGCTTTCCAGCCTGGGTGACAGAGTGAGACCCTGTCTTAAAAAAATGAAAGAAAATAAATACATAATGTGTTAATGGCACAAAATATGTTTTCAATACATTTATTTCCCTAATATATCCCAGAATTTTAAATTTGTTCAATAATCCTATATAATAAATTTATTTACATTTGTTTTCTAATAGTGATTTATAAAACTTTGATGCGAGAGGTAAAGTTTAAAGGATTTATTTCATTTTAGAAATTTCTTGAAAGCATAATGCATCTTGCCATGAAGTATTTGTACTGCAGTTTTTAATTACTGTCAAGTTAACAAAGTCCCCCAGAATATGGTGCCTTTGTTAAATGTAGGTGTTAGATGGCTATAATTTTCAAAATTACTGCTTTGTTCTACAACCCATTAAAACAGTCAGCAGAACTAATTAATGAAATGTACATACTTTTAGAGGTAATGATATGAAAAAGGATGCCAAATAAATGAGTAAATAAAAATCAGCATCTAATTCATAATTAGAGATTGTAGTCCTTGATAATTTGAAAATGAGTTGAACGTTTATGCAAATGTATGAAGTGGAAGCACAGCCATATTCTCATTGAGATTAAAATTACTTTAATAAAACTGTTCAGAAAACTGACATAGTAAAAGAACAAAACTATAATTATATGAGGAACATCAATAACAAGAAAGACTCAAGTTGCTATAGCCAGAAAGGGGACATTTAAAGTATAATATATTCATGTAAAATGTGGAGGTGCAGTGAGATGCTGGAGGAAGCAAACAAAAGACTTCATAACCTAACAACAAGTTTATCTATAGTAAGTTGAAAAAGTACATTGTGATGGGCAGATACTTAGAAAATCAAAATAAATGTGATTTTGATATTTTTGTATTTTGAATATTAGAGGTATTCTAATATTTAAAATGAGAAGTTCTGGGTATGTCATGGCTATATTTTAAAAAGCTATCTTCCTGGAATTGGATAACTCTTTGAACTCAACGCTAAGCAGTATATCTAGTTGCCTTTGAGGTGATAGTATAATTCTCAGTCATGCTCAATATTAAAAGTTTCAGCTAGTAAACATTCCAGAGTTTAGAGAGAGAGAGAGCTGTCATACTCAGATGAGAGAAAAAAAAATGCATATGTGCCTGTGGGTATGTCAGATCTCATTTGTAGATTGTCCCTTGCTGGCTATATACATGTGGGAAATTATGTAATCTTCATAAACCTCAGTTTCCACATCTGCAAAGCAGATATAGTATGTGACTCACAGGATTCTTACGATGGCCAAGAAAATATCAAGGCAAGAGGTAATGCCAAGATTCTCTTAAGAATTTTGACTCAAGAGTTCCACACTTTTAAATTGTTTTAAAAATTTTAACATATGGTACAATTTGCTTTTATTTTGGTGCAAAGCTCTATGAGTTTTAACACACGTGTAGAGTCACATAGTCAGCAACACAATGAGAAGACATAATAGTTCCATCATCCAAACAGCTCCCTGTGCTTGCTCTTTGGAGGCCTGTCCTCTCCCCATCCCTAACCTTTGGCAACCATGAATTGATTCTCTATTACTATAGTTTTATCTTTTTGAGACATCAGTGGAATCATGCAGTACATAATCATTTGGGATTGACTTTCTTCACTCAGCATAATGCCTTTCAGGTCCATCCAAATTGTTGCTTGTAACAATAGTACCCTCCTTTTTCTTGCTGAGAAACATTCCATTGAATAGCTGTACCATAGTGTGTTATTCCTTTCACCCATTGGAGAAGTTTTGTGTTGCTTCCAGTTTGGGGTAATTACAAATATGTTTCTGTAAGCATTTATGTACAGGTTTTTGTGTGAGCATAAGTGTTCATTTATCTAGGGGAAATATCTAGGAGTGGAATTGCTGGATCTGGCAGTATTTTTAGCTTTGTACATACAACTTTGCATATTCAACTTTATGAGAAACTACCAAACCATTTTCCTCAGTGGCTATGCTGTTTTGCAATCCCAGTATCAATGTATGAGAATTACAGTTGCTATGCAGTCTTGCTAGTACATGCTGTTGTACATATTTTTAAGAAATAAAGCATGCTTCATGCTCTGTACTTCCACCCATGGATTATTTCAGCTCATATGACAAGGACTCTCCTCTTGGATTTTAATTCCTCTAGTCCTATTTGCTTTCACAGCTCTTCAATGTCTTTAAAAATAAGACTACAAAAGTTACATGAATATGGTTAACATCAATTTTTTTCTAGTTCTGGCAATAGCAATAGTATTGGCAGTATTATTTCAGACTTCACCATTTCAGTTTAATTATAGAAGTTATTCTTCATAAATCTTAAATAATTATGCAAATAGTACATAACAGGTGAAATATAATATGTCATTTTAACACACCAACACACACACACAGAGCAGGGAAGCAATTAGACCAATTGTGGTTAAAAAATTATAGAGTTCCATTTAAAGATTCTGTCTCTAAATGTGCGAACATGGGTAGGTTTCATTATACTCTATGAGAGTAAAAAATATTGTCCTCTATCCATCTTTGGCACTGCTATAAAATTTATCAATGTAAAAATCTAGAAATCATTTAGCAATCTGATGAGATAGGTGTATCATAAATACAAGGCAGTATCATTGATATTGGCAACAAACTTACAAAGTTGAATTAACTTTTATGGCACTTTTTGAATTGAGTAGATAACCTTTCTTCCATTTTACAGAAGAGAGTTCTTAAATCCTTCATCCAAAGCCCCTCAGAGAAGGTGAATAAGCTGAGACTTAAAAGAGATGAGAAGAAACCAGCCATGTGAAAAGAAGGGATGAGCATTCCAAACAGGTGGGACAGTATGCACAAATGCCATGAGTTGGCGGAAAACAACTACATGATGAAGTGTTTGTGAGACCATAGCGGCTGAGGAATAACACGGTTAAGACATAGGCAGAGGCTAGCTCATCCAGGCCTCATGGTCCATTTCTAATGTTGAGTACAATGGGGAGCTATAAAAGGGTTTTAAGTTATGTGATGTTTTTATGCTTTAAAAAATACTTTCCTACTTTGTAGGGCAAAGATTTCTATACTGTTTGGATCATATATCTCATATAATAGAAAGAATTTTCAGCATGTACTTCTAAAATGGTCATATTTGTTTATAAATTATTTGTGTTGCTACCCTTCAGTAAGGAAACATTACTAAAGATAAATTGATAGATTTTGAATATAAAAATTTAGTATACATAAAAGTGAGGCCAGGCACAGTGGCTCACACCTGTAATCCAAGCACTTTGGGAGGCTGAGGCGGGCAGATCACCTGAGATCAGGAGTTCAAGACCAGCCTGGCCAACATGGCAAAATCCCATCTCTACTAAAAATACAGAAATTAGCTGGGCGTGGTGGCACACTCCTATAATCCTAGCTACTCAGGAGGCTGAGGCAGGAGACTCTCTTGAACCTGTGAGGTGGAGGTTGGAGTGAGCTGAGATCATGCCATTGCACTTCAGCCTGGGCGACAAGAGAGAAACTCTGTCTCAAAAAAAAAAAAAAAAAAATTATCCTTCTTCTCTCGCCATTGTGGCTGGTGCCTATGGGTATAAAAACTCTACTTTGATTGTGAATTTTATAAAGAAGAGATAGGAAGGGAGTGCCTGAGAAGCTGAAAGAGTAGCATGGAAGTTGCTGGGATAGACATGATGAGCTGTAGAAAGATTCGAGATATAGTTTTCACATTTAGAGTCTTCAGGCTTCTTGTAATATCTACCCATCTGCTCCTGACATCAATTCTCCCCTCCTCCACCTACTGGATAGCTCATCCTTTAGCATCCCATCAATGAAACCTCTTGGAAGAGCTTAGGAGTTTGCTGAATTGGAAACCAATTGAATTAGACGAGTCCAATTCTCTATCCAATTAGGCTATTTCTTTGTCAGTTTGGTTAAAGGGGGTAGGTTTAGGGTTTAGTGATTTTTTTTTTTTTAACCTTCTGCCTGTTGACAGAGGACAATGGAGAACAATGCTCTATCAATTAGAAGAAAATGCCATAAAACAAACCACCACCACAACCAGGCAACCAGTCTTGGAGCCATCTTAAGATCTTTCTGATTAAGCCCTTCCTCAAAAGGAAAATTAAAATTGAAGATTTACAAAAAATCAGGCATCAGCAAATTATTCTCAAATGAATTTCAAACATCTCTTCTCCAAGGGGGTGACGAGGAAAGTCAGATCAGGAAGGAAGGAGTTGTAACCTATGTGAATTCCATTTGGGTTTCTGACTTTTTAATTTGGTTTTCCTTTCCTGGAAGAATTCTCACATACTGATTCAAGATGGAAAGAAGGTTAGTAGAGCATGAAGAGAGGGCATTAAACAAACAATACTGTCAAGCTCTGAAAACTTACTGAGAAGAGAGAAATGGCTTGCTTGAATTTCACAAAGAGCACTTTCAGTATGGGATGAGGGAGACACCAATCTAGTAAATATCCACAAACTCAACTTCAGTGACTGAGGCGGCTGCTCTCCCTCTATTCTTTCTTATTTTGGAGTGGTTTTAAGAATTATCACTCAGAGTACTTTGTCATAATTCTGCCTCAGGAAGGATTTGTGTAAAAGAAGTGTTTTTGGACCTGTTAGAAACATTGATGAAGTACTATTCCTATGTTGTCTTCCAGGGAGGCTCATCACAGACCTGGGAGTCAGATTTTCAGTGATCTAATCATGGAAGCAATGGAGCAGATACATATGTGTTCTGGAATCAGTACTATTTTTATTGTGATAGCCATTATCCTGAAATTTAGTCATGAATACATATTATGTAATTACAATATACAAACAGCAATGTTATTATACTAAGTCCGTGAGAAATAGAATGAGGACATTATAACCCTACTTTTAAAAAGAAGAGACAAGCTATGAAATCGGAGAAAATACTTGTGAAGCAAACATTCAATAAGGGATTAATATCTAAAATACAGAGGGGATTCATACATTTCAGTAGCAAAACAAAACAAAATAGACAAAAGACCCCCCCCCCCAAAAATGCCAAATTACCTGATTGATAAATGGGCAATGGACCCGAATAGAAAGGTTTCCAAAGAAAACACACAAATTGCCAACAGGTATATGAAACAATGCTCGATATCACTAATCAGCAAGGAAATGCAAATCGAAACCACAATGAGATGTTACCTCACACCTGTAAGAATGGCTATTATTAAAAAAACAAGAGATAACAAGTGTTGGTGAGGGTGTGGAAAAGAGGGAACACTCTACACTGTTGGTGGTAATGTAAATCTGTACAATCACTATGGAAAACAGTACAGAGGTTTCTCAAAAAATTAAAAATAGAACTAACATACAATCTAGCATTCCTGCTTCTGGGTATTAAAATAATATGTTGCAGAGATATTTGCACTCCCATGTGTATTGCAGCATTACTTACAATAGCCAAAATATGGAATTAACCTGAATGTTAATTGACATAAGAATGGATAAAGAGGCGGAGTGCGGTGGCTCATGCCTGTAATCCCAACACTTTGGGAGGCCGAGGTAGGTGGATCACCTGAGGTCAGGAGTTCGAGACCAGCCTGGCCAACATAGCGCAACCTTGTCTCTACCAAAAATACAAAAAAAAAGTAGCTGCATGTGGTGGTGCGTGCCTGTAGTCCCAGCTACTCGGGAGGCTGAGGCAGGAGAATTGCTTGAATCTGGGAGGCGGAGGTTGTAGTGAGCCGAGATCGTGCCATTGCACTCCAGCCTGGGCAACAAGCAAAACTACGTCTCAAAAAAAAAAAAAAAAAAAAAGGATAAAGAAAATATGGTGAATGGAATATTACTCAGCCTTAAAAACGGAAATCCTGCCACTTGAGACAACATAGATAAACCTGCAGGACATTATGCTAAGTGAAATTAGCCAGGCACAAAAAGACAATGCTAGCTGTGGCTTAAACATATCCCCACCAAGGTCATGTGTTGGAAAATGAATCCTCAATGCAGCAGTATTGGTAGCTGGGACCTTGAAGAGGTAATTAGGTCATGAAGCTCTGTCCTCATGAATGGATTGATGCTCGTATTGTGGGAATGCATTAACTATCAACGGAGTGGGTCCCTGGCAAAAGGATGAGTTTAGCTTTCACTCTCTGGAGCACACTCTCTTACTCTTCTGCCTTCTTCCGTGGGATGACAGTGCAAGAGGACCCTCATCAGATGGTGAGCAGATGCTGGTGCCATGCTCTTGAACTTCCCAGCCTCCAGTACTGTGAGCCAAATAATTTCTTTATACGTTACTCTGCCTATGGCCTTCTGTTATAGCAATGCAGAGATTCAGACAGACTAACACTGCATGCTCTCATATAAATGTGGAATCTGAAAGTGTCAAACTCACAGAAGTAGAGAGTAGAATGGTGGTTACCAGGGGCCAAAAGTGGAATGAAGCCATGTTGGTTAAAGGGCACAAAATTTCGCTAAGACAGGATGACTAAATTCTGGGGATCTATTGTATGGCACGGTGACTGTGGTTAATAATGATGTATTGTCTACTTGAAGATTGCTAAAGAAGTAAACCATAAACACTCTTACCACAAAAAAATAAGTATGCCAGGTAATGCATGTGTTAGTTTGATGTAATCATTTACAATGCCTGCAGGTATCAAAACATCACTTTGTACATCATAACTATCTACAATTTTATGTGTCAATTATACCTTAATAAATCTGGAGGAAAAAGGTTTGGCTTTAAAGGAAAACCTAGTAATTTAAAACTCACCCACCAAAGATCTTCACCTGAACTTTTTACGTAGCAGCAGGGGGGTTGTACAGATATTACCACATGATTCAGAGTTTTAAGTACCAAAGAGGACTTTCTCATTTAACCAACTCCTTCATTTTAAAGTTCCGCTGAGAGATACTTGAGCAATGATCCTCTACAAACTAGTGGCAGAGTATGCAGTGCTAGAGTTGAAGTTAGCTAACTTTATTTGGTTTTATTCCAAGACATTACAAGGGACATGTCACCAGTTCCGGGCTAGACCTGAAGGTGAAGACAAGCTCAATCTTGATGGGTACCTGTCTCTCCGGTGATATCTATGTGTCATACTCGGTGCCAAGCACATTTCAAAGTACCAGGGCTATAATGATGAGCAAAACTCAACACAGTGCTTTGTCTCATGAAGCGTCCAATTTTATCTTCCTGCCTTCAATAAGTTTGCAGTGTTTTGAGGAAGCTAAAATACATAACTACAAAGCACGTAGAGGATGGCCAATAGGAATGTGCTCTTTTAAATAAGATAGGGTGCTGAATGAGAGAGGAGTGCTTTAGGAAGCCAGGACGGGGAGCAAAAAAGGATCAGTAATTAACATTATTTTCTGCCCAAGCCAGGGCATAACCTGCGCTCGGTCAGGTCAAGGTCTCAACGCATAAAGAGTAGGAAGCCTCCAACCCACGACACAGCGCAAGCTTTGGAATCCCAGAGTGGGCCGGATTAGAGGCACTGGGGCGGAGGCGCCAGCGAGCCCATGGGAGTCGCGGCAACTGCGGTGGCGGTGGCGCTTCGGGTCTGTCCGCAGCCGGTAGCAGTGCAGAGCGGTGGGGAGTGCGGAGCCTGGGTCCCCAGCAGTTCCGGGCCCCGCGCTGGGTGCTGCTGGCGGCCGCGCCAGGTTCCTGAGACTCCAGCGCCTGCTGGCGCGGCGGCGCCTCGCTCCGCACCCACGGCCCGTGCCCGCGCAGCCTCCGCCTGCCCCGCCGCGGCCCTACTGGACTGGAGTTGGGGTCCTGAGCTCCGGTCCCCCCAGCCGACCACGCAGAGCCCCTCGCTGCCACCTCGGGTCCAGGATCCCCTCTCCGCCGCTCTGGCTTCCGGGATGGCAAAAGTTGGCGCCAGCGGTGGCTCCCCAGACGCTCCTCGGTTGCGCAGCGCTCTGGGTCCTCCGCATCAGGGCGTCTGCGGCAGCGGCTCCTGCTGCTCCTCGGTACCAAAGCCCCGACCCCCGGGGGCTTTGTCACTTAGGACACCGAGGTGAAGCTCCTTCCACTTCTTGGCCTCTTCCTGTGCGCCCCCTATACCAAGCAGGCCAAGGTGAAGACATGAACCGGATCCCTGAGAGTGCCTGTAGCTCGACAGAAACCCCGGCAAAGCTACCGGCTTCTAGCTGGAGGAGCCGAGGCCAATCAGCGTCAGATTTGCTCCGACAGGCGACTCGGTGCACATCCAAGCCTTGGTCCACTGTTCTGGTCACAAAAGCAGCAGAAATAGAGGAGAGGTGATGGAGTTGGAGGCAAGCGAATGAAAGGAGTAAAGGGTTAAAGCCCACTGGGTGATCCTAAGGGGAATGTGGATCGATGGGGCTTTTGGACTGGGAGGTACTGCACAGGAGCCTTTGCCCATTTTTCCCACCGAAGCGATGTTCCTTCTGCAATATCTACCTCCATCCCACCAAATCTTTTCCAAATCCCAATCCTAAAATAATTTCGAAGTGAGCAATATGACTTGTCTCCCTGCTTACATGGGTATATGTTGTTGAAGACCAGGTAAAGTTGAGTGTGAAAAAGAAAAATGGAGATGAAAGAGTTAAATTTTGGCATGCGGACATTCTTCCCAGGGACTTTCCTTTTAGTTGCTAGACTTTCTGGTGAGCTCATGTTAGACAAAAAAGGCTTGTATGTTTAGGGTAATTAGATAGGGGAGCCCCGCCCCTTATTCCTTCTTCCCTGACAAGGGAGAATTTCAATGGACAATCAATGTCCTCAGAGTAGTCCCTGTTTCTGGGCACTGACCAAATGTGAGTTATGGGGAGAGAACTCACAGCATCCTCTCACAGCAATGGGGAGTGTGGTCCGACCTGGCTCTTTCCAACCTGTGGATGAGTTATTGATCTTTGATGTGATCGGTCCTAGGAAGACAAAATATCCCAGTGACGACAACTCCCAGTTTTCCCCCATTTCTTGATTCCACTAGTGAAGAGCGCACATAAAGACTTAGCCTTCTTCTGGGTTTATGGAGAGAGAAGAGGGATTGCGGCATGACAGGAGGCTGAAACTGAGGGAGTGGGTGCCAGTGGGCTTCAGCTAGACAAAGAGTGTGTGAAAGGCAGCAGTCTTTGGCCCTTTCAAGGGAGGTTTTAGGTTTTTGAGAAAATGCATCTTGTAAACCAAAGATAACTTTTATAATTTAAGCTGATCCTGGAAAATTTAGCATCCTAAAAAAAAAAAATATTGTCTGCAATAGCTGAGGACCATTTCTATAATGTCTCATTCTCCAGGCAACGAGAACATTACCACCTAGGAGCAATACCTTTCATGGGGTTTTAGGTTGTCATGTAATTGGCAGAAACATTGCCAGAGAGGTGTCGTTTTTAGTTGTGCTCATTGGCAGCTTATAATGAAATTTGTGAACATTTAAAATTAGTGGCTTGCTTTTTCTGAATCCTTTTGGTGCCCAGCCATAGACTGCATTAAGACAAATCATAATAGCAGTTCTGACACCACTGGTTAATTTTGCGTGTTTTGAACTTCATGTAAATATGTACTATTTTGGCTATTGACCTCTTTGTACTGCATTATGTTTGTGAGATTCATTTGCAGCTATCCTTTTAACAAGCAAATAGATCTGGAAAAGGGTAATGCATTTATGAATATTTATTTTATTTTGGTTGTAGCTTGTTGGCATGGTGTAACAGAAATAAAATGTCAACAATAGTTTGTCAAACTCCTATTGTGCACCCAGTCTCTGTGCTGGGTATTGAGGACACATAGATGACAACAGTACGAAAGTTTTACCCTGGGAGTTCTCAGTCTAATATGAGTGTCTTATTAACCAAAGACCATTACATTGTGATAAATATTATAGAATGAATGTACAAAAGTGATGAGAATGCAGAGCAAGTTTGGACTCACATTCCCCAGGGCATTGTCACCCAGGAGGTACATATGTACTGATCTTTAAGGATCAGCAACAGCTCATCATATAGAAACTTGAGATGGAAGCTGGGAGGTTGTTACAGGAAATCCTGGGTTCAAAGTGGCTCTGTCAACAAACCTTGAGATGTGATCTCTGAATTCAGGTTTCTTCTCTGTCCTTGGGAGATGTCCTGCACTCCCTGTCCTCACAGGGCTCTGGATGAGCTATCATGAGATGTGGTTATGATGACATCTCCTGCTAATGGCTGCATACAGAGGTAGCTGTCACATTAACTAGAAGCAGATTCATCAGTTCTTATTGTGCACAACCTCTGTGCCAGAAACTGTTCAGAGAATGGCACCAAGATTGGAAGATGTGGCTCTGCAACTGAGGGTATATTTCTATCTTGTGCTTTTTTGCGTTTGCTGTGAGAGCCTGATGGTTTGTGTGAGGAGAAGCTGAAAGAGTTAGAAAACCATCAAGGAAGGGAGGTGAGTACAGAGCATAAATATCTCAGGTACCATTAGTTTGCAGAAGTATGGCAGGAGATGGGGATAGGTGAAGCAAATACAGCTAAATAGTCCAACAGCCAAAGCAGGATGGTTTGGAGCAGAGTATGGGGTCTGTAGCCAAATAGGGGGATAAAATCCTGGCTTCAATTCAAGTTCTGTAGCCATTGAACAAATTAATGCTCTTGATTAAGTCAGTTATCCCCCTGAGCTTCTGAAATGGTACCTTGTAGTTATTAATTCAACAATGTTTGAAAATAACCCGACATTGTCTTTTACTAGCTTGTTTAACCATAGGTGCTGAGTGAAGACCATGTAGGTGCTTTGGGTGCTGCTGTGATAGTCAGGACAAGGCTACTAGTTTTGTGGAGATTCTTTTGTAAGGGCAGAAAATAAGTTAAAGATGAACTTGGGACTCCTAGTTATATGGGTTAATCAATAGAAGTGTTGATAGCAAAGAAAGATGTTGAGAAGATGAAATGAGGTGTTGCAGGATTGATGAGGAGAAATAAAAAGCACGCCAAGAAATTTCCTGCTCAGTCAGTGTTCTGTGATATAGCAGGAGTAGTATTAAATCTCCGATGACAGTTTGGAAGATGTTTAAATTCCCACTTTAGCTGTTCTAATGCTTGGCTACAGAATGTAGTAATGCTAGAAAGTGCACACAACTGAGAATGGTATTTGTAGCTTATGACCCTCTAGCTTGCCTTGCTGTTCAGCTCTCAGGCTAGACCCAGAGATGGAGCCCTTTTTGACTCTCAGGGATCAGAGTTTATTATTTGTTGGAAAACCTTACCAGCCTTGGTGATATATCCTGTTACCTCAAGGTGCGTGGAGTTGTTTGTGTTCAGAGAACACCACAGAGTCATTACAGTGTGAAGGGATTTTTTTTTTTTTTGTGGGGCTCCTGTTGAAAAGCTCTTAGGAACTTGAAAGTTCTGTAATATCACTTCTGAGCCCAATGCCTACCAGTGGATCTACTATGATTTTGGTCTCTTTTACCATGTCAACAAATAAAAGCAGTGGAAAACTGGCTTTGAAAAGTGGTTAGAGTATTTGGTAAAGATCATAGCTTCTGTCCATTTGGATGTCAGGCCATAGAGGTTGGAATCAGTACACCTGAGCCCTCTGACAGTGTTTCTCCCCAATTGTAGTTTCCTACACCAACTTTGCTAGGATACTGGATGCTGAAATTGAGGAGGGAGGGAGAAGAGACAGGCAGGCTGGAAAACACGTGACTTCTCATCTCTTCTAACTCCACGATCCTTCCCTTCTTGAAAACCATTTTCACAGCTAGGATTTGTGCAAGTGTCCTGTTTAAAATCACTGAAATGAAAGCTTTCATTGAAATAATCACAGGCTGTATAGGCTGTCACCACTTTTTCTAATCTCTCTAAATCTCATCAAGTAATAGTAGTTTTACAGTGTTACAATCCAAGGTGCTATGTCTTTAGTTTCAGCCTGGACTCTACATAGTGAAATTCTTTATTCCTCTTAGTTGGATAGGTTTTAGATAACTCACCCTCTCTGGCCTGATTCATACCATGGTTAGTCCCAGAGAAAGAGAAAAGAAAAACAAATTAGTACTTTGGTGAGTAGCACTTTTCCACTGAGCTGAGCTATCAGTGGTATAACCAGATCTCTCTTTAGAAAATAAGTTAAGAACCAGAATCATGTCCATCTTCCAGGGTAATGGAGATACGGAAAGTGACTTGCAAGTCTTTAACAAACTATATTCTGTGGGACATTAGTAGGTGTTACATAAAACAATAGATGTATTTGTATTGTGGTAATTGTTTGAACAACATTGGGTTAAACAATGCTTACTTGTTCTCCATTACCTATCATAGCTTTTAGTATTCTAATGCTCAATGAGAGTTTCCAAATTTATATAAAAATGTGAACTCCCCTTGGCCCCTAGCATTTGCTAGACAAGTTTTGCATGGAACCCATTTGAAAAGGGCTGGATTATTTTCATGTTGTGTGTTTCAAATTAATACATGATTTGGGGACACATTTCTCACTTTTTGAGGAAGGCATTATGGAGGGCCATAACCCGATCTTAAACATTTCACTTTTGTGTCCGTGTGAGAAATACTTTTTGTATGGCTGGATTAGGGGACAGAATCAAGGGTGAATGTTCTGTGGAGACATTATCTGTCTCAGATGCCACTCCAGCAAGTCTTTGGTCTGTTCCCCTTTTATTTGCTGGCACGCCATGGTTTGTATTTGAGGGTGAGGAGTGGAGTGATGGTAACAATTGGCACTGTGTCCTTTGCCATACATTAATTTTCCTAGTCTTGCTTGTAGGTAAGGGTGGCCTCATGCCCTAGTGACCAATGAGATAAAAGACAAGATCTGCTGGGGTGGTCGAGAGAGGGAGAAGGGAGACAAACATTCTGAAAAAAGTTTGGAAAAGCTCCCTAATAGCTTACAGTTGCTATAAATAAAACCGTCTATGAACACAAGCAAATTTGTCTAGTCTTATGGTCTAGTAAAGGATAATTCCTGAGAGTTTTGGAAAATGCAAATAGGCCCACAGTTCAATGTTATCTATCTACCTAATTATTCTACTTATGTAACCTGTATGTATGTATGTATTCACCTACCTAGTTACTTATCTTCCCAACCTACTCAGCACTCTTAAAAGGATAATTCCTTTACTGGACCATAAAACTAGAGACATTTGCTTAGGCTCATAGATGGTTTTATTTATATTTCTTATTAGGAAATAGTCTTTTGCCTTGAATGTGCTTGGAGCAGTGGCTGCCGTCTTGTGATGATAAAGTCACGGATGTAAGAATGAGGATGGCAGAATGAAAGGACGCAAAGAACTTGGATTTTTGAGATATTATTGAGCTGTTGCACTGAGTTACTTTTTTCAAACTCCTTGTGAAGTGAACCAAATATAACTTTATTATTTAAGTCCTTGTTAATAAGCTTTTTCAAAGTTAACTTGTGGTGAACACATTCTTATCGATACATATTATATTTCTGATATAGGCCTTCATTTTATTTTCTTTCTCTGTTGTCTGCTCTTGAACTGTGGGTGGCTCAAGGAAGCCAGGACACATCTTGGAATGTTTTGAACAGCATCTGAGCATGCTGATAACTTTGTATTGACTTCAAAAGTAATATCTTGACCTGCTTTGAATTACTTTTCTCTTTTGTTTGGTCAAGCAGAACAGGAACTTCTATGAATATATGCCCATGTTCCTCACTGGTGCCCGAGGCGGGCTGTGTTTATTAAAAATTAAGTCATATACTATTTATATACAGTTAATAAATTAGGATTGTTATTCACTGTACAAAGGTACTTACTGTTGAGTTAAACCGTGAGCTTCCTGAAAGCCTCTTAATAGGATTTCACTAGGCAAAAATGAGGTCACTCAGACCCTTTAAGGAGCTTGTCATTTGAATTGATCGATGTCTGCCCTTTTCTGTCTTTGCTGCTGAGCTCTGTTCCCAAACAGCAGGGCTGCTCCACTGACAAGAGGGCTCCCAAGAGCTGGATCTCACGTTCCCTGGGGGCTAAGGGAATTTATAAGGGATCAAAGGTCCCATCCAATGAAGGGTAATTAAGGATTTGGAGAATGCAGAACTGGAATGCACCTGTGGTAGGGGCATGCTATTTTAAATGCTTTCAATTTATGGACTATTAGTATACAGTCACTGGTGTCCTCCCTTTTGCCTTCTAATAAATTAACCTCTACTTAGATCCCCAAGCCTCAATCTGTCCCACTGTAGCCCCTTCTGATTTTGTATTTTTCTCAGGATATTGTTGTCTGAGAGTTTTGGAAAATGCAAATAGGTCCACAGTTAAATTTTATCTACCTACCTAATTATTCTACTTATCTAACCTGTATGTATGTATGTATGTATGTATGTATGTGTGTTGGTATATATATATTTGCCTACATAGTTACTTATCTTCCCAACCCGCTCAACACTCCTAAACTACTTGCTTTGCTAACCTACTTTGTGCCTATATTTACGCACCTATCTTTTCAAAACATAAAGAGCATCTACCAGTGAAATCAATGACATTCTTTCTGTATTTTACAGCTTTGCTCAATGTTACTCTGACCTTGAGTTAAACGGTTTTCAGCTTATGTTCAGGGCTTGTTATTATTCTTAGTGTTTTTGTTATGGTTCTATTTAGGAAGCAGCCTTTTTGTAACATCTATGAGGATAGACAGATGTGGTTTTGTCAGATTCTTTAATACATGATGATATCGAAATTGATCATGAGGAGGTTGTAGAAATTGTCTCTGTTGTAGATTTTAAAATTAGCTTCATATAGAATGATTTATTCATTTATCTATTTTTAATTATTACATTTTCCTTCCATACATGGTATCTTCCTTTACTCTGTCATTCATCAAGTGTTTAATAAATGCCAGTACATACTGAACCTTATGCTAGGTGATATAACAAAAGCCATATTTTGATTCCAAAGAAATATAGGCCAGTCCCTTATAACACATATTTGATCTTTGTCTCAACAAAAGGAAGAAAGCTCTAAAATATTGTACTATTGAAGAGTATCTCCCAAAAATTCATGTCTGCCTGAAACCTGTGAGTGAGACCGTCATTGGAAACAGGGTCTTTGCAGATGTAATCAAGATGTCTGGTGGTGCAGCTGTAAACCAAGGAACATCAAAGATTGCTGGCATCCACTAGAAGCTACGAAGATGTAGCATGGACCCCTTCTTAGAACATTCAGAGGGAGCATGGCCTGGACTATGATTTTTGCATTTCTGGCCTCCAGAACTGGGAGAGAATAAATTTCTCTTGTTTTAAGCCACAAAGTTTGTGATAATTTGTTATAACAGTCCTAGAAAACGAATTCAGGTATTTTAAAAGGACATTTGATTCAGAGATTGAACATTATGAGAGAAGGGGAAAAATCACCCAAACTTCTGGGTGTAAATCCAGTCACTTTTAATTCTTCCCTAATCTAAATAGTTTTTGCTGGTTGTAGTCATAATCATAATCATAATCATAATTCTAATCATAATCTTTTTTGTTTTGTGTGTTTCTGGTGGAAAATACCATTTTTTGACTGTTTAGCATTTAAATCCTTTTTGGTAAAAATTTTCAGGGGATCCTCCTCCCGCTGTGGCAACTACAAATGCCAGGTCCTCACTGTCTCAGCAACTGCTAAAGCTCATGAACAGACACACCCACCTAAGACTTGAATTAAAAGCTGATGACCTGAGGATGCAGGGGCTACACAGGAGACAATGCTGTTCTAGGGATAGCAACATCCAGGTTCTGGAGGCAGTGGTCAGTGACTATAGACTTCAGTGCAGAGGCTGGTGGTTATGAACACTGAGATGTCTATGCTGTGTCAACAGCAGCCACACTGTCTTTCCTCTGTGATGTTCTTGACTGGGCTGCCATTCACCTTGGTTTTCCAGGTCCCGGTGACTACTTTAATATATATTTATGTGATGACACGAATGCCAGTGGATTCTTAGTGCCTAGAGGGTAAACTGTGGCTGATACAGCATCCTTCTATTTTAATTTAATATTATACTATATGCAAACTCCATAATGTTACCTATTTCTGACCATCATTTACAATTTCTGGATTCTACTCAATTGTGTCAGTGTATAATGATAGATGTAGCAATTCTATTAAAACAGTAGGTCATTTCAAAACAAACTTGCAATGAACATGCTTGGGTATATAATTATTTTTCCACTGTATTTTTAAAAATAAAAATTACAGGAAATATGTTCACTGGATCAAAGAGCGTGAACTGTGGATATATCACTGTGCCTTCCTGAAAAGTAGTAACAATTTACACTGCTGCCAGCAATGTATGAAAAAGTGCTAATTTTATTGCATTATTATTAACGCAAAGGGGTATTATCAATGAGGAAATATTGCTACTACTTTTCTGGGTGAAAAACAGTACCTTGATATATTAATTTGCACTCCTCTGATTACTAGTGAGAATAACATTGTTTCCTTATTTTGTTTACTAATTGAGATTTCCACTGATTTTTCTGTTGACTAAGTAGGAACTTAATACAGGCATGGATAAGCATGGGCTGAGCTTTTTAGTCAGACTACAAGTCCAAAATCACTACACCTGTTTCAACCGACTGAGGAGCTGCTTGTTAGTGTTGTGTTGGGGGATGGGAAATTTAAGAGGTATGGGTGCAATAAAATCTTTCAATCCTGAGATTTGTATTCTTCTTAGGAGAAAGGAGGTATGTGGCAACCTGCTGTACCTGCAAGTGCTAAATTCACAGTGGTGGACTCACCAAGGAAAAATTCTTTCCCCTTTAGGTGTTGCCCCAATGTTTTCGTTTCTTTTCGTATATGTTTTCTTTTTCCCACCCTAGGAAACTAAATCTTGTCAACACTTCTCTAATGATCACTTTCTGATTAGCACCTTTTAAGAACCAAGTTTTAACCTGACATTTTCTTTTGTCGTCTCCAGGGTCTTAAAAGCCAATATTGTGGTTTCTGAAAGCTAATTTCTCACCAGTGGGTGGCAGCCTGTTGCTTTCAAGGCAGACAGCCGCAAGTGTTTGTGTGTAGAGGCAGGGGTGGGGTATGGTGTGTCGGAGATAACCGGAATTCTGGGACAGAGAAAAGACTGTTGGATCAGCTTGATAG
>NW_012108697.1:6442887-6461609 GCF_000951045.1 Mandrillus leucophaeus
CCCAAGGGCTATTGGAATCCACCTTTTTTCTTGCCTAAATAAGAGTCTGTCTACTGGCCTGAATGAATCTTCATGGGTAGAAGACCCTAGATTCTTGTGTCGGAGATAACCGGAATTCTGGGACAGAGAAAAGACTGTTGGATCAGCTTGATAGAACCAGTTTGGCAGTTTGCTTGAACAACTTCGAATGACTGATGTAAAAAACACTGATTGCATAAACTCTTGGATATTTCCTGGGAAGTTTTGGGGGACATCCTATAAACTGTCACACAGAGATTTGATTTCATCAGCATAAACAGGCACTGGCACAACCCCCACCTCCCTGGGAGCCCGCCGCCCTGAGTCACAGGATAAATAGTAATGGAGTAGTCTCAAACTCCACTTGCTGATGATAACATTTACATGATGCTTGTAACCATTTATACTGTGTTCTAAATAGTGGGGCTGGGGCCATGGTAGTGCATGCCTGTAATCCCAGCTACTCAGGAGGCTGAGGCAGGAGAATCGCTTGAACCCGGGAGGTGGAGGTTGTGGTGAGCCGAGACCACGCCACTGCACTCCAGTCTGGGCAACAAGAGCAAAACTCTGTCTCAAAAAAAAAAAAAAAAAAAAAAAAAAGTGGTGGGGCTGGGAGGAAAGAGAGGAGTCCTTAGTCCTTAATTCCTCCAAAAAGAGATTCTGATCATTCTGTTAAAAAATGTCAGTGAATTGGGGTGGCAGAAATCCCAGAGCTATAATGGTCCATATGCTGGTTAATCAGGTCAGAATGTTTATTTTTCCACCTCCAAACTTTTTTGCGCAAGTCTTTCTGGAGGGAGGTAAAGCAGACAAGAGCATGAGAACAGCACCAGATGAGGAGTAAATAAGCTTGGTTCTCAAATGCAATCTATCACTCACTAGCTGAGGGGCTGGATGCAATCTTTTGTGTCTCTGGGCACCAGTTTTTCAACCACAAAATGAAAGGGCTGGACTGGACAGTCTCCAGAGTCAATTTCTGCTCTAAAATTTGGTGATGCTTCCATCATTCCTGTCTTCAACTTCCCCAGGTAATCCAATCTCACATCTTCTTCATGAATCTTTCCTTAAATTGTGGACTCGGGATACATAACGTGTAGTATATTTTCTTTGCATTTCTCTTACTGGGATAAGCATAGCACATTCCTTACCTTGATCCTTTTCCATGGGTACTTTGATACACAGGGGGACTTCTCTGGTGAGAAAGTTGGCAATTCCCAAAAGCATACTTAGTGCCTCTGTGTTTCTTTTAATTGGCTGAGAGAGCCCTCTCAATGTCCTGCTCAGAAAAATAAATTTGTTCATTCAACAAATATTCAGTGAGAACTTGCTGATTTTTAGGTAGACTACCAGATGCAGTAGTGCTTCCCAAGGGCTATTGGAATCCACCTTTTTTCTTGCCTAAATAAGAGTCTGTCTACTGGCCTGAATGAATCTTCATGGGTAGAAGACCCTAGATTCTCAGATACTTCTCTAGAAGCAGGAGTTGCAAGGGGAAGAATAGACTGTTCCTCGGTAAAACTTTTCCAATGGGGCTTCCACAGGACGTTAACCCAGGGACCCTTCTCTAAAAGGTAGTGGGCAACTGAATCCCGGGGAGAGATGTCTTTCTCTAATACGTACAAAAGTCCTCTATGGGCTAGGGTGGCCCTGCTTTTCAGGGTCTGAGCATCTGAAGTTTCATTGCTTTTCCTTTGTCTTCTTAGATTCTCCCTCATTTCTATCTTTAGATTTCCATTTCCACAGATGAGAGAGGTATTGTTCCATTCTAGACCTCTCTTCTTTCTTTTTATTAGTAAAGTATGCTAAAAAAATGCATTTAAATTTCTATGAAACACTTTGTTTATTATACTAATAAATCCTCCTTTGGTTTGCCAAACACTTGCAATAAATGTGATGAGTTTATATGGAAATTAAGGTAGCAGTACATCTTTTTAATTAGACAGATATAGATGTACAAAGTGAATGTCTGCTGATATGAAAGAAGGATTGGGCTCAGAGGAGAATTTTCCTCAGTTGTATCTTAGGTTAATTTGAAGAGTGTGGATTCATAGGGTCTAGTCAGGTGGGGCGCCTCCTTCCTCAGCAAGAAAGTAGGCAGGCAGCTCTGTCCTTTTCACACAGGGCAAATTATTCAAAACTCCCTCACCCTCCCCACCGATAGTATTGATGTGAAAGGCAAGGAAAGTGGTTTTCAGCTTTCCAGGGAGGATGGTAGAGATCCTGGTACAGTTCTTCTCAGCCATGGCCGCATATTAGAATCCCCTGGGGTGCTTTACAAGTCTCATGTCCAGACTCCACTGCAGAGCCATAAATGATAATTTTAATATCAACAAGTGGAGTTTGGGCATCAGTGTTTCTTTAAAAGCTCCTTGGAGCCTCAGCAGACAGGTTGGAGAACTAATGGCCTGTGTTTTCTAAGGATTGATTTGACCACGACACAGAGTAACCTAGGATCACTGATGAGCCAAGTTGAAGTTGCTCAGTTCTGTCCTTTGTCACGTAAACATACATGTACATGGCATGGGATACAAAGGGAGTTTCATTGACAGATACAACACAGACAGAAGAAAACGGACGCATACAACCCTATTAGACATACACACACACAGTTATAGACTATGACTCCTGACACAGAAACAGACACAGACACATCTCGGTGCTGAAATGCAATCCTAGAACTTGTTAGAAAAATGCACATTGAGACTGGGCGCAGTGGCTCATGCCTGTAATCCCAGCACTTTGGGAGGTCAAGGTGGGCAGATTACGAGGTCAGGAGTTTGAGACCATCCTGGCCAATATGATGAAATCCCACCTCTACTAAAAAAAAAAATACAAAAATTAGCTGGGCATGGTGGTGTGTGCCTGTAGTCCCAGATACCCAGGAGGCTGAGGCAGGAGAATCTCTGGAACCCAGGAGGTGGAGGTTGCAGTGAGCTGAGATCGCACCATGGCACTCCAGCCTGAGCGACAGAGTTAGACTCCATGTCAGGAAAAAAAAAAGAAAAATGCATAGACACAGATACACACAGACACACGTTCACAACATAGAGACAGAGTCACATGCACATGGGCACATAGAGACAGATATGGTTTCATGGATAGACACACAGTTATACACAAAATGACACACACAAAGACACACACAAGTGCTCCCATGTATAGAAATAGTCTGAGATACACAGATGTACAGGAGTTGACACACATAGACTTATATTCACGGACATACAGAGTGGTGCAGAGAGGTACATTCAGACCCCCTATAATAAAGAGATATGCACTCAGAAATGCAGTGTTAGTAACTTTTAGGACTTTTTGCCTGCAAGATCCTGAAGGAGTCTTTTGCTCTTATGCAATTGATTTTGCCCAGGCCTACTTCCAGGTGAATGTATGGAACAGGGGATGAAAGTTTTATGGCCTTAGAGTTGGCCACACACTAGCTTTCAACAAAAATAGAGCCTACTGAGAAATTTTCCTTCACATGAACTTGAAATCTTGGAGAAGGAACAACAACAACAATAACAATAATAAAACTGTCACTTTTTATGGTGTGGGAACAGCTCTAGGGAGCAGAGCAAAAGAGCCTGTAATAATGACACCATGCAGTCTACCAACTTCTCTCACACCTGTGATCTCAAACCAACAATTTGCAGTGAGCTTTACAGTGAAAATGTCATTTGATCTTCGAACAGCCTAGTGGGCTAAGTTTACTATTTGACCTCATTTTGTAGCTGTGGAAACTCAAGTACAGGGAGGTTAGTTAAGTAACTTTTTCTGGGTCTCTCAGCTAGGTTCATATTCATGACTGATCTGAGAGACTGTGCCTTTTACCACCCCAGCGCTGCTGCTTCTCCCACCGAGGAGATGCAATCTGCCTGTTCTTTCCTAAAAATGAAAAGACAGAGTGTCAGAGAGGCCAGACATCTCAGCCAGGCCTCCTCAGAGATGAACCCAGGCTTTGAATTTGAGTGTTTGGTTCCTGGTCTATGCCTGCTTTCACTAGAGAGAGGGGTCTTCGGATGATTCCTTAGGCTGTCTGTGAGCTTGATAGTGTGGGGTTGCTGACTCTGAGGGTAAAGATCCAGGATGATAAATAGACAACAATGGCCATGCCATGACTATCCTCAGAGTCAGGATTTTATTTTCCTAAAAGACAAAGGCATTGGAGGTCTTCCCTACTTCTTTCTACTCCTCTGTGCCTCTATGAGAAGTGGGCATCTGGTTTTTGTGCAACCTAGACCACTGATACTTAAAAGTTCTTAGGTTTGATGTGCCCTGGCAGAGTGTCCAGAATGTGTCCTGGCATCCCATTCCTAGGCTGGGATGACCACAGCTTTGGGAGATGTGTTTTCCATGAATATGGGTTTCACTGGAATGACAAGCACTTATGAGATGAGCAGCCTTCTTGGTCATGGTACCTCATTGTGCAAGCTAGTCCTCTCCTCAGCACTTGATTGTGGAGAGGATTGTGGCTCAGCGTACAAATATGATGTTTCCTGTCAGTCAACAGTCAATCATGAGTTTATGCAGCATTTGTCATTGACTCACCCCTGTAGGTTCTATAGCGTCTACAAAGTGAGTGTTCCTGTAATCAAGGGGTTTATAATTTAATTCAAGAGGCAAATAATGAGATTAATTAACATATTAAAAACAATTAAACCAGAGGTTAGAGATTAGAAATGGAATGACTGAATCTTATCAGGAAATACTCTCCCCTCCCCCAATATAATGCTTTAAAAATATTTTAAAATGAATTGGTAATATTTAAATATCAGAATATTTCACATAAAAGTTTTAGATAGCTAGGTTGTCCTGAAAAGTATAATAGTAGATCTGGCAACTCTGGGCCTATGCACAATTATTTGTGCCACTTAAGAAATAGTTGGCTAGAGCTGAGTAGCCACTATCCCTGAAAATGAGGCATGTGCTATTCTACTCCCTATACTTCCTATAGTCTTGATTCTCATCCTATTTACTCATTAAGATTGCCTGCCTGAGTGCTGCATATATTTAATTCACTATCATGCATAGGCATACATTAATATAAAGTTCAGTGATAAATGTCTTAGGAGGCTGAGGAGGGAGAGTCATTGAGGGCTGAAGCAGTCAAGGAAGGCTTCATAAAGGCATTGGTAACTAAGCTGAACTATAAAAAAAGTCAGGATTTAGGCAAGGGGATGGAGTGTTGGAATGTACTTGTGTGCAGGGCATTTAAAAAGAGAGGCAAAAGTGAGCACACAGTTACATAAGTTCCAAATAGATTAAAGAGCTCAATGTGATAGGCAAAAATTTAAACTTGAGGAAAAAAGTATAGGAGGCTATTATATCAGAACTGGGAAGAATTTATTTTGATGACATAAAAAACGTAAAGCATAGAGGAAAGGATTCAGAAGTTTGACTTCACTAAATTAAAAAATCCTGTTTTATGGGAAAATGTAGAAAACAAAGTCAAAAGGAAAGCTTAAGACAGGGAGAATATTTGCAGGGCTTAAGTGGAGGATTAATATTCAGAATTCATTAAGTAAAAACCCCTACAAATCAACAAAAAAAGATAAACAACTTAATGAAAATGTATAAAACATATGAACATTCCATTGACAGAAAGAAAGCATAATGGCTAATAAATAATGAAAAGACGCTCAGCCTCAAAAATTTTATCTGGGACAGCAAAGCAAAACAATCATGATATATCATTTTATACATATGGTGGCATGATTTTGGTAAGGTTGGTAAGAATGCTAAAAATTAGCCCTTTCACACTCTGCTTATAGGAGAGGAACATGGTACAAACCTCAGGAAACTATCCTTCATGTTTGTTTATTTATTTATTTATTTTTTATTATTATACTTTAAGTTCTAGGGTACATGTGCATAATGTGCAGGTTATCCTTCATGTTAAGTTGCTATTTTGGCTCCAAATCTACTGTTCTCTACTCTGCTTTGGTCCGGAACTCTGCAAAACTGTTAAGTCCAGTGGGAATCTGGAAATTAGGGTGAATGGGGAAGGAACTTGTCTTTCATATCTCTTGCTATTGCTGTAAGTGTTATCTTATGAACACCCCTTACACAGGTTTTTATCACCACTCCCAGAAAAAGCTTCATTGTGTCCTCTCATAGGAAACAGCCCATATTTACTATCTTGGAACTGCCCCATTTCTCTGTGAACTCTTTTCCAAGCTCCTAAACATGAGTACTAATGCAGCAGCCCTTCCTCAGAGGTCTCATTTGAGCTCCATGGAGCCCTTCTGTCAACCCTCAAGGTTCTGTTAATTCAAATCCCAGTCCATGGCTGGGAGACATTTGAGTTCTAACCAGTCAGAGTGGGGAGTTCTCCCTGAATAGCTAACTCATGTAGTGGAGATCCCAAAAGGGCTGTAAGTTAGTTGGAGGGACAAAGTAGCCTTAGTATAAAGACTTCTCTAAATCCAACCCTAAGGAGCTTAAAAATAAACCTCCAAAATTAAGATGATTCGTAAGTAACTTGTCTGCCTCACAGAAAAGAAGAAAATAACATTCTAATGAAAAACAATAAATGCTGGCACTTGACAACAAAAAATTGACAAAAGCCATCATTTAATCACAAATGACTACACAGGGCAAGAAGTAAGAAAGTGCTAACTGTAACCAGGAGAAAAATGAATCAATAGAAACAGACCCAGAAATGATAATAATGAAAGAGTCAACAAAGACTTTAAATAACTGCTATCAAAATGCTTGATGATTTTAAAACATGAACATAATGAATAACTTTTAAAAAGATGTAAAAAGAATAATACATTTTACAGGCATGAAATATAGTATCTCTAATAAAATATTTTACCAAATGGGCTTAAAAGCAGATTATAAAAGGTAGAAAAAAGATTACTGACATTAAGAGGGTGTAGATAGAAAGTAATTAAACTAAGAAAAAGGATGAAAAAAGACAAAAACCCACAGAAATTTAGTGACAAACAAGAGCATGGATTCTAACATGTAAATTTGGAGTTTAAGAGGCAGAGAGAGAGAGAAAAGTAAAAGTTTAAAAAATTGAAGAAATGAAGGTGACTTTTTTCCCCCTGAGTCCTGACAATTTTATGACACCAACTTGGTGTTCAATTGAGTGTTTAATTTAATTTTGACCAGACTTAGTGCAGATTCCATAGGGTAAAAGCTCAGTCTCACAAGACCTCCCCTATGTTAGACACCAGGTGCAAGTCCCCGGACCACCTGCACTTCTGACTGACTGGCTTGGTTACAAATTTGGGCGTTCCCACACCCACCACTTCAATTCAATAATTCACTAGACTCATAGAATTCAAGAAAGCACGTTATTATAAGGCATTTAATTATAAAGAATACAAATAACCAGATGAACAAGTATATAGGGCAAAGTCTAGAAGAGTTGCAAGGGCAAGAGCTTCTGTCCTCTGAAGTCAGGGTGTGTGATCCTTCAGGTAAATTAATATGCTTTCCAACCAGGAAGCTCCCAAAACCTCACTGTTTTTGGAGCTTTTGTTGAGGTTTCATTAGGTAGGCAGGATTGGTTAAATCAGTGACCATTGGTGGTTGAACTCAATCTCCAACCCCTTTTCCTGAGTGGTTGGGACCAGTCCCCATCCCAGAACGCTGTAGGGCACCCAGCCCCCTACCATGAATTACCTCATTAACATAACAAAGACATTTCTGTCACTCAGGGAATTCCAGTTGCCAGGAAAGATGTGATACAAATACATTTTTTAAAATTATACCATCCCCCACAAATTTGATGAAAATTATAAACCCCAATATTCAACCTATTGAGGAATTCCAAGCAGGTTGAGCATAAAGAAAACCACACCAAGGCACAAGAGATTGAGAATGCTGAAAACCAGTGATAAAGAAAAGCTCAAAAGCATCCAAAGAAAAATTACACATACTTTTAGATCCACAATCACTGACTTCTTGTCTGAAACTGAGCAAGAAAAAAAGACAGTGGAATGACATGACATCTTTAAAGGGTAAAGGAAAAAAAAAAACCCCAAATCCCTAGAATGCTATATCCTATGAAATATTATAAAATAGAATCAAGAAAAATATTTATTAGATGAAGAAAAACAGAATTTATTTCCACCAAAATGTTACAGTTCATAAGACTCTGTGATGCCAGGTGGAGCTATAAGGGGATGAAGATTGATGGAAAAGGTAAATATAAAGACTTTTTGTAATCATAAATTTCTTTGAAAGATACTGAATCATCAAAGAAAAAATAATGTATTGTGGGTTTACCCTATATGTAGAATTAAAATGTATGACAACAATGCACAAAGGACTCAAAGGGGAATTGAAGTACACTAAGAGTCTTATGTTATACATGAAAGGGTATAATATTTGAAGGTAGATTGTGATTAAAGATTCATAGTTTAACTATAGAGCAACTACCAACAAAAGAAAACAAAAATGTATATATAGCTAATGAGCCAAAAGTGCAGCTAAAATGAAATATTAAAATATTCTATTATCCCAAAAGAAGGAAGAAAAAAGGGATAAAGAACAGATGGTTTACACAGAACAGAATCAAAAAATAAAATTGTAGATTTAAACATTACAATGTTGATAAATAATCTAAATGCACAATTAAAGAACAAAGACTGTAAAACTAGATTTAAAAAGAAGATCCAGTTATGTTCAGCTTACTGGAAACACATCCTAAATAAAAAGACCCAGATAGGCTTAAAGAAAAGGACTGAAAAAGTATTTGAGAAAGAAAAGAAATTTTTTATCTGAGGGATGTGAGCCCCCTCAAATTATCAGGCCCGAAAAGGCATTGAAATGTGACGGGAGTTAAGTCTCACTCCCAGCTTGAGCTAAGTAAGTAATTACCCCTTGAAGCCACTTGCTATAAGACTGTAGGCTGAGTGATGCCAAGTAACCCTAAAATTAACCTAACAGTGCCATATACTGGACACTGTAACTCATACTCTATAGTTCAACAATGTATAGTTAATCACTAATGAATGTTATTTCTGTAAAGCAGTGAGGATTCTTGTTAAATAACTTTGTATCAACCCACTCTTTGTTCCCTTTTGTCTTTAAAAACCTATTGGTACACACACCTGGGCCTGTGGTGGGGGGTGGGGACAAGGGGAGGGAGATCATTAGGACAGATACCTAATGCATGTGGGGTTTAAAACCTAGATGACAGGTTGATAGGTGTAGCAGACCACCATGGCACATGTATACCTATGTAACAAACCTGCACGTTCTGCACATGTATCCCAGAATTTAAAGTAAAATAAAAAACAAACAAAAGAACCTATTGGTAATAAAGGCAGCATAGAGCACTTCTCAAGGCAACTTGGAAGTATTTTTTTTCCTAGACAGCTGTCTACACTTCAGCTCAAGTAAACTGATACAGTTTGGCTGTGTCCCCACCCCAATGTCATCTTGAATTATAATCCCCATGCTGATTATAATTATAATTATAATCCCCATAATCTCCATGTATTGAGGGAGAGACGGGGCGGAGTCAGGGGGAGGTGATTGGATAAAGACGTGGTTTCCCCCATGCTGTTTTTGTGAGCGAGTTCTCAGGAGATTTGATGGTTTTTAAGTGTTTGACAGTTCCTCCTTCACAGGCTCATACTCCCCTCTGCTGTCCTAGTAAAGAAGCTGCCTGTTTCCCCTTCGCCTTCCACCGTGATTTTAAGTTTCCTGAGGCCTGGTAGTTATGCTTCCTGTTAAGCCTGTGTAATTGTGACTACGCTAAACCTCTTTCCTTTGTAATTACCTGGTCTTGGGTAGTATTCTTTATAGCAGTGTGAGAATGTGTTAATACAACTAATATATAAACTCTTTAATACTGTATTTTGTACCTCTCCTTCTTCTTTAGGTTGACATATTTAAGACAAATAATAATCACATGAGAGCTGGAGTGGTTGTGTAATATCAGTAAAAATAGTCTTCAGAATAAGGATTATTTCTAGGGATAAAGAGGAAAATTTTATAATGATAAAAGAGTTAATTATTGTTATAATTATCAAGACAATCCAAAATATGTATGCACAATAACACTGTTTCAAAATACATAAAGCAAAATTTACCATTACTGAAAGAAGTGGTAAAATCCATTATTATGATTGAGATTTCAAAACACTACTCTAATATTTGGTTTAATGTTTATAATATAATATAATATAATATAATATAATAATTGTCAAGGAGAAACAGTAATAATATAGAAGGTTTGAATAGCGTGGTCAACCAACTTGAACTAGTTGACACTTGTAGAGCATAACACTCAATTGGAGCAGAAAATAATCCTTTCAAATGCAAAGAGAATACTTACGGTGGGCCACAGGCTGGGCCACAAATGATTCTTAGTAAATTATGATGATTGAAGTGTATATGGAGTATATTCTGTGACCACAGAAGTAAATCAGAAACCAATAACAGAAAGATATCTTTGATACCCTTGAGCCTTGTAACTAAACATTACATACTTCCCAATAGTTAATGGATCCAGGAGGAAATCAACAGGGAAACTATAAATGAATATAAATGAATACAAAACATCCAAATTTGTGGGATATGGCTAAAGCCGTGATGGGTGGTATAGTTTTCAATGCTTATGTTAAAAAACAATGTCTATAAGCAATTATCTAAGCTTAAGCCTTAAGAAAGAAGTAGACGATGAAGACCAAATTAAACCTGACAAAGTATAAGAGATAAAATAATAAAGATAAGAACTGAAATCAGTGCAGTTTTTGTTCAAGAAAAGGAAAAAAACAGAGAAAAGAAGTACTTAAAAAAAAAAACAAAAAACTTCAGAGGTAAAAAAGAAAAAACTTCAGTGGCTTGAGAGCCACTGTTTGAATAGGTTTCCACTGGCCAAATCTGGGATATGTGAGCATCAAAATAATTAAGTATAGTTATAAATTATGAGCTATTAAAAAATAGAAAATGATAATCCCACACTGGTAATAGATTGATGAATTAAAAAACAAATAGATTCTTACTTACAGTAAATGCTGAGACTTGACCAATAATTGTTGAGGTCAGGTTAGAGTTAGGGAATTGCTCATTTTACTATAAACATAATAAATATTGTGCCAGGCAAGAATCACTGATAGCTGCTAAATCTTGGGGGAAGTTCTGATGATGGGCAAGATACTTGTGTGTTTTTAAAGTATCACCTCAGAGACCGTTTATTAGTTACAAGGGTGACATAAAATGTGATATACTAAGGGGGACACCACATCACTGATTCAATATTCTTTACTAAGAATAAATAACTAATCATGATAAAACATCCAAAAAGCACAGAAGGAGAAATATATTCATTTCTAAACATCAACATCATACGAGACAAAGATTGTGGGGATGCTGCAGATTAAAGAAGCTGCTATGGATTAAATGCTTGTGTCCCTCCAAAATTTACATACTGAAACCCTGTTTTCTAATGTGATGGGATTGGGAGATAGGTCTTTGGGGAGGTAATTAGAATTAGATAAGGTCATGAGGGTAGAGCCCTCATGAATGGGATTAATATTCTTAAGAGCCCTGAGAGAGCTTGCTTCCTCTCTTCACCATATAAGGACACAGAAAGAAGTCTACTGTTTATAAGCCAGGAAGCAGGCTTCCACCAGATGCAGCATCTGTTAGTACCTTGATCTTGGACTTCTCAGCCTCCACAACTTTGAGAAATAAATAAATTTTTGTTGTTGAGACACCTAGTTTATGGTATTTTGTTATAGCAGCCTGAGCTAAGATAAAATTAGTACTGGCTGTGAGGTGCTTCCTAACAAATGACTCAGAATGTGAAAGTGGCTTTGGAACTGGGTAATGACCACAGAGTGTTCAAAAAGAAATTGTAATTCACAGACACTTCTATTAATAAATAAAATTAACGTTTGTGTAATTTTTCCTTCATTCATATTTGGTTGATTTAAATGCTTTTTTCTTTTTTACCAGATCACATGTAATTAATTTTTAAGGAAAAAAAGAAAAGATTCCATTTGGAACTTGCCTTTCCTCCTTCATTCTCTGGTGCACATTTTCTGGTTCAAAAGTCTGGACAAGATTTCTGATTTTCAGAGATCTTCTGGAAAGATGAAAGTATGGATAACAGGACAAGAAAGCAACTGTGCAGTTTCCTCCCTCTCATAAGAATGAAGGTGGCTCTCACACCTAATTAGTTTCACAGTGTGTAGGGATTCTGTAGAGATGTCTGACAACAGCGGGCTCTTATCCATACCAGATGATCGTTTCACTTTGGAAATTCAAGCCACAGATCCCAGCTCACCTGCAAACATCTGCTGTTAATTGATAGCACTGTCAGGTGCTTATTTCAGCTCTTTGCTCTGTTGTAAAAGCATGTGTGTAGCTACCTTCCTGAAATTGTTTATTCCGAAATGACATACTGGAAGCAAATAGATGGGTTTGCTGAAGTCTACAAGTTTAATTTCCCTGCTCTTGAATAAACATTCCCGATACCTTCACCTTGTCATTTTTAATGATATCAGTGCATTACATTTGGGAAAAAATCATATTAATGTGTTCAGTAAGTAACTAGGGAAGAAATGTGTTCATCCGATTTGACCAAAAGCTGATGGCCATACATTTCCTAATCTGAATAATTTTTGGAGAGGAGGGTGATTATGGATTATGATCATACAACTTGGATTGCATCTGTCACAGGTACTTTTGCAGTGTGTTCTGGAGAAGTGATAACTTTGAATACATCCATACTCTATCTTGTTCAATTAGCAACTTCTTGAATCATTTATTTCACAGTTTAATTTGCAGTGGTGTCATCAGGGCCAGCTTCATGAGCCTATGACCTATGCAGCTATTTAGGAGGCCCTGCACTTGGTTTAATAATACTCTGTGGTTTCTGTCGTGAAATTCTTCATATGTTTTGGACAAGGAGATCTGAATTTTTATTTTTCACTTGGTCCCACAAATTATGTAGCCAGTCCTGGGTGTCATTGAGTGGCAATGGCATTGGAGTGAACCAGTCAGAATTACGTAATGAAATGAGCACAAAGCTTGGTCCCTGGTTAGCTCCCTGTGACCTGTAGTAAGTTTGGTTCTTGTTTTTTGCAATGGGAAATAAATTTTAAAAAAATAACTACTCCCACTTCCTCCCAAATTCTTATGATACCTAAAATGAAATGATGTATGTGAAGATACAATATAAGCTTTAATCAATGATATGCATATAATAGTACTACCTAATCATTTACTTTTTCTTTATAGACCTGAAGTCAAGTTAAGACTTTGGCACAAGTTGATTAACAATGAAGACTTAGTGGCTGGGAAATATCTGTGATAGGGGAAATAGTGTCATCCTAGTTGGCCTGCTAGAAATGTTCACTTGCTGAGCTTTCATAATAGGTATACTTTTTAGCATTTGGGCCATATAATGACTATTGTTTTAGTTCAGATCTGCACCTGATATCCTTAAAAAAAAAAAAAAAAAAAAAAAAAAAAAAAAAAAAGGCCAGGCTTCACCTGAATAAGAACCTGAAAGAAACCTAGTATTCTGCTTTTTAAAATTTTTTAGTGGAAAGAGCATCAGCTTTGGCATGAGATAGTTTTGGTTCTACTCATTTTGCTGTGGCTTTAGGATGAGACCTCTGAACTTCAATCCGTTAAATGGAAAATTAAGTGAGAACTTCCAGAGTTGTTGTGAGGCTGCAAAAAATCACTCTTTGTAAGGTGTCTACCTCTCTAGGGCCTCAATAGGTGGCAAATATTTATTTTTCATTATTCATTGAACAAAGCTGGAGGCAGCATATTGCTTGCCTTCAAATTATACTATAAGGTTATAGTAACTAAAATGGCACGGTACTGGTATGAAAGCAGACACATAGCCTAATGGAATAGGATAGAGAACCCAAAAATGAAGCTGCATACTTAGAGCCAACTAGTTTTTGACAAAGTCTACAGAGACATACACTGGGGAAAGAACACCTTTTTAAATAAATAGTGCTGGAAAAATTGGATTGTCATATATATAAGAATGAAATTGGATCCTTGTCTTTTACCTTATACAAAAATTAGCTCAAGATGAATTAAAGACTTGAATGTAAGACCTGAAACTGTAAAAATACCAGAAGATGTAATCCTAGCACTTTGGAAGGCCAAGGTGGGTAGATCACTTGAGGTCAGGAGTTCAAGACCAGTCTGGCCAACATGGTGAAACCCTGTTCCCGCTAAAAATAACAAAATTAACCTGGCATGGTGGTTCACACCTATAATTCCAGTTACTTGGGAGGCTGAGGCAGGAGAATTGTTTGAACCTGGGAGGTGGAGGTTGCAGTGTGCCGAGATGGCACCACTGCACTCCAGCCTGGTAACAGAGCCAGACTCTGTCTAAAAAAAAAAAAAAATTGCTAGAAGAAATCCTAGAAAAAACTCCTCTAGACATTAGGCAAAGAAATCATGACTAAGACTTCAAAAGCAGAGCCAACAAAAACAGAAATAGGCAAATGAGACATAAACTGCAAAGTGTCTGCAAAGTAAAAGAAATAGCAGACACAAGTTGTAGAATGGGAAAAAGCATTTGCAAACCATATATCTGAGAGGGGACTAATATCCAACGATTCCAAGGAACTCAACCAAAAACCTCAAATGACCCCATAAAAAAGTGGGCTAAGAACATGAATAGACATTTTTCAAAAGAGGACGAACAAATGGCCAACAAGCATATGAAAAAATGTTCAACATCAGTAATCATCAGAGAAATGCAAATTAAACCCATAATGAGATATCATCTTACACCAATCAGAATGGCTGTCATTAAAAAGACAAAAAATAACAGATATTGGAGAGGATGTGCAGAGAAGGGAATAATACACATTTGGTGAGAATGTAAGTTAGTCCAACCTCTATCGAAACAGTATGCAGATTTCTCAAAGTACTAAAAACAGAGCCACCATACGATCCAGCAATCCCACTATTAACTATCTACCTAAAGAAAAAGAAATCATTGTATCAAATAGATACTTGCATTCTTATGTTTATTGCAGCATTATTCACAATAGCAAAGATACGGAATCAACTTAAGCATCCATCAAAGGAGGACTGGATAAGGAAAATGTATATATACACAATGGAATAATATTTAGCCATAGGAAAATGAAATCACGTCTTTTTCAGCAACATAGATGGAACTGGATTCTATTATTTTAGGTGAAACAACTCAGACACAGACAGATACCTTGTATTCTCATTCATAAGTGGGCATTAAATAATGTGTACATGTGGAAGCAGAGTATAGAATGATAGACAGTGGGGACTTAGAGAGGTGGGGGGATTGCCGGGGTTGGATGGTGGGAGGTTGCTTGGTGGGTACAATGTATATTGCTCCAGTGATGGATATACTGAAGGCCCTGACTTCATCACAATGTAATATATTAATGTAGCAAAATTGTACTTGTGCCCCATGAATAATACACAAATTAAAAAAATATTTTTTCATCTTTTGTTGTATGCTCTTGTTTCACCAATGTTGTGTGCATGTGTGTGTGTGTGTGTGGGTACATGTCCACACCTGGATCCAGAAGTCTTTGACATCATAGACTGTGATCTACTTTTTAATTACCTACAACTTTTAATACTGTGCTGAGCATTTAACAAATAGGTTCATAAAAACTCTTTCGTGATTGATTTTTTTGACAGAAATAAATTTAAAAATCAGCTCAGCTCTGTCTAATGTACTTAAAAACAGCAAAATTGCATCCTGGCAGACTCATCGTAATTTCAATAAGATTCTAAGAGCTTTTGCTCATCTGTATCTAGGCTACAGACACATTTTTTAATAATCATCCTGTGGAACTCGTTAGTTCAGAAATTTCATTTAGAGGACAGATGCATTTGTTCTGAGTCATTCCATGCTATATAAGACTGCAAGGAGAAAGCTGTGCATAAATTTTGAGGACAGTGCCCGGCTCTCATTTCTGAAAGAACTAATGTGGTGTCATAGTCTATAAACTGGGGGTACTGGGTAGTTAGTGATAGAAAATATTGCTCAAGAGATTGGTGCCTGAGCACAGACAATAGGATTGCAACACAGGAGGGGAACTAGAAGCCATGCAATAGTGTCAGAGTAACAAGGAGTGTGGCTGGAGAGTGAAGGAGCTTAGTGGTCAGCAATGAATCTTGCCTTTCTAGAAATTCCAATAAGAAGAATGGGCTGGTCTTCGTTAAGCTTCACTAGATTTGGGGAGGAGAATAAGCGAAAGGGATGAAAATGAATATGTTTTTTTTCTGCTAGAAGCCTAGTTTAGCATAGAGTTAGAGCAGAACTGAACCTATAGGTGGGAGACCTGTGGGTTCAGTGGTGGTGGATTAAAGAGGTGAAAAGTAAAGAAGTCAGGCAGAGGGGCTGGACTTCTCTTTCCACCAGACATACTGTATTACTGTGTGAGTTCCCCTGCCATTATCTATACTGAGATAGGAAGCAGACCATAGGCTCATAGGCGTGTTTGCATGGCCAAGGGTTTCAAGAAAAAAGAGAGGAAATATTTGGTGGATTTAATATATTTAGATGGTTATTATATAATAGTAAAATAATAAACTTAATCATGATTAGCATTTATTAACTACTTCTGCATGATGGTCACTGTGCTAAAGGCTTTAAATTAATTATATCCTTTCTACAAGCCTATGAAGTTTTTAGTACAGAAATTCCTGTTTATACATCAAGAAACTAAGGCCTGAAGAGGTAAAATAATTTCCCATGGACAGACAGCTATTGAGCAGCACAGTCACAATCCAAACTAGACAATCTGAATACATATCTATATACTTAATCTCCAGCCTCTGCTATTACCCCATTGATGATATTGCTGATAGCCAGTTGATGCCCCAGGTTTATCAGGTACAGATTCTGAAGTGTGAGTTTTGGTTGTGCTTTATTTTTTCAACTTCAGCTGCATGATAAGGATTAGCCTTGAACCCAGTATCCTTTTGTTTTCTAACAGTACAGCTGTTGCCCTGTGGTTTGGGTTTGTGTAAAATTATCTGACCGTTACGAATAAGTCTAATGTGACTGTAATGAATAAGTCTCTCTTGCCCAAAGTCCAGCTGGCATGATGCTACTCAGTCTATTAGGCTAAGCTGCTCCCCATGATGGATGAACTATGGTCCTAGCTTATGACTTTGGTAAGCAAGACTGATGAAAGTTCAGACTTTTCAAACTGTGGATCACTGTGGAACTCTACCACGGCTGATAATGAGTAATCATGATTTCCCTTAGGAAATCTTTTTCTCGTCTTCCTTAATGAAAAAGAGTTTGTTGATACCACTTATCTTCTGACATGCCATCATTCCAGTACCAGTTATTCTGGGAAAATTTTTATTTTAAATAATTACTCCTCTGTGCGCTTATCCAACTGGCTTCTAAAATTGGTTGCCAATGATCAACATTAGATCATAGCGGATAATAAAAGGGAATCTCTTACTTTATAATTCAGTTAGTAAAGTGAACATAGAGCGTAAATAAGCATAGAACATAAACTTGGTTTTTCTAGGGTAGAAATTACATGTCTGTCATGATGAGGATGTAATCTTGGTGCTTCTTAGGAAACTGGGACTTTGGAAATGAGTTTAGTAGCTATAAATCAACTCTCACTTTAAAATAATTCCCAGAAAATGGTTGTAATTGTATTCACTTGATATAAAAAATTCCTAGAATATGGTATTTTTAAAAATTTTATGGTGTTTCTTTATTGAAGTAGAATTTAGGAATTACCATAAGCTGAAAAATGTAAGATACTTCTACACTTCCATCCAATTGCGTAGAATGTCACTTACACTGAAAAATACGTTCTAATATGTTTTGCTTCAAATCTGTGTTTTCTCCAGCTGGAGATGTAATTGACAAATAAAAATTATATAGATTAAAGGCATAAAACATGATGATGTGGTATACATATACATATTACCACGATCAAATTAATCGACACATCTATCACCATGCTTTTTAAGTAAATAATACAATATTATTAACTATAATCACCATGTTGTACATTAGATCTGTAGAATTTATATGTCTTATAACTGAAAGTTTGTATCGTTTGTCCAATATTTTTCCATTCCCTGACCCCACACGCTGGGCCACCCTGGTAGTCACCTACTAATCACTTTATGTTTCTATAAATTCGACTTTTTAGATTCCACACACAATCGAGATCATATGGTATTTGTCTTTCTGTGAATTTGGAAAAAGAAAATTATTTACTGAGTAAATAACTGAAATTAATTACATAGTCTGTCTCATTCTAAAACTTATTTTGTTTGTTTTTGCTTTTCCCCATTCTATGTTATACTGTATCTGACATAAAGTAAATAAATTTATATCACGTTTGCAATAACTCAAATTCTGCCTAATTTCTAAACAGAAACAGGTGTGGTGTAGAAATTTGAATAAGCAGGAAGAACAGGGCGAGAATGTGTCAGTTGAATAGATTTAATTTGGCATTTCTAAATACCACATGGTACAAAGCAAACTTTAGGATGACTAAACTTCCCAGCAGGTTTCATAGGGGAAAGGCCTAAGAGTCATTTCTCTTTTAATCACCATACCTTTTTAAGACAGACATAGGGAAAGATTCTGCCTTGATATCAACAGTTTAAACCACCCGGGACAGTTTTTCTACCACTTTGTCACAAGTGGCCACATTCATCTGGAAATCAGACCATTCATTTCCTGACTTTTTTCTTTCTCTTTTTTTTTTTTTTTT
>NW_012108697.1:6461659-6464844 GCF_000951045.1 Mandrillus leucophaeus
TTTTTCTTTTTTTTTTCTTTTTCTTTTTTCGAGATGGAGTCTCACTCTGTCGCCCAGGCTGGAGTGCAGTGGTGCGATCTCCGCTCACTGAAACCTCCGCCTCCGGGTTCCAGCGATTCTCCTGCCTCAGCCTCCCAAGTAGCTGGGACTACAGGCGCCCGCCACCATGCCCAGCTAATTTTTTTGTATTTTTAGTAGAGACGGGGTTTCACTGTATTAGCCAGGATGGTCTCGATCTCCTTACCTCGTGATCCGTCCGCCTCGGCCTCACAAAGTGCTGGGATTACAGGCTTGAGTCACCGTGCCCGGCCCATTTCCTGACTTTTAGAAACTCCTGAGAGTGGAGATTGTGACTTTCCAGGTTTGATTCTTTAGTACTTGGCATAAAACTTGAGAAAATAGTTGTTAAGTACTGGGTGCTTCAGCCCATGGATTTCTGCAGACTCAGTAGTCTTTCAATTCTCAATGATGAGCTTGTCCCTCTTTCCTCATTTACGTTCCAAAAGGCCCCCAGAAACACTTGCCTGAGATTAAGGATGGCCTGCACTTCCTTTCCTGTCACATTTGCTCCAAGGGCTTATGAAACCTGTTTAGACAGTCATTTCAATATTCATTCATTCTAAATTCTGTGGAGTACTTCCTTAGCTCTGGCCTTAAACTTACTGCTGTGCCTCACTTTTCCTGGCTTTTAGTCTAGCACTTGCTTTTCTTTACTTAACATTAGTTTTATGGGAATAGAGCTTACTTCAGACCTTTTGTTCTCTCTCTTGCCTTCTTAAGACTGAAGTATTGGAACCTCCTTTTCCTGAGCCTTCTGGTGAGTAGGTTTGAGTCACTGAAGGAACGTAGGTTTGCTTTGGAGAGAAACTAATGTTTGCTTCTGGAGGTCTGGCTGGAATACACTCACTCTGGGCAATGTTCCTGGTGGCTGCCTGATCATTGGACTATTATACTTGCTTTTACAGTCCTTTTCTCATTCACAAATAGGGCCTGTCATATCAAGGTTACTTTCAGTTCCCTCATTTCCACCCCAACATAGCTTTGTTTTACAAGATAAGCCTTTGTTTTTTTTTTTTTAAAACTTGCATGAATATAAAGATTTCACGCTAGAACTATACCCTCTCTATCAACCTATTCCCATTCTCCCTGCCTTCCCATCAGAACTATTGGTGTGTGGGTGTTTGCTGACTTGGCCCTCACTCTTGCCTATAGGTAGGTATGGATGAGAATATTTCTGCTGATATGACAATGACTTTGAGATGACGATTTGTCATCAAGGGCTTCATAACATTTTATCTTGACTGTAGAGACTCACTGAATATCATCTGAGCCTCTGCTGTGGTTGCTGCCCATAAAATAAAAACTCATACTGTTATCAGCGGAATAAAATGGTACATATGTAATGATCTCAAAAGGCCTTGAAGGTGAATAGCCTTTGAAGAAAGGGACAAGGTCATTTTGAGTTAATATGGACTATTAAATGTATCATTGCTGAATTTGGAAAAAGAAAATTATTTCAGTCCAAGACAGACGTTGAAGAAAGCTTGTTTAAAAAGGCAAGTCACGTATTGTACTGCAAGCTCACTGCTAACAAGGTTAGAGTTAATAGATTATCGATCTATTTAATGTTTAGTAGCAAGCTAATTTTTTCATCAGCTATGCGATTGGGCATTTGTCTGTTTTAGAGGCCAATCCAATAAACACCTTTCATTTGATATTACTTTCTAATGTCTTGAAGCACATGCCTTGGAGGCAGTAAATTCTGTGCATTGCTACAGTCACCATGGGGCATCGGTATTCCTGCCGTTGTAAGCACTCTCTTTTCTGAGGTTTACCTTTCTTTGTCCCTCAGGAGACTGGCAAATCCTTTCTAGTGTAGAAAGTCTTAGGCTTGCAGGCATGGAGGAAGATAAGGGTGGAATTTGATTGTATCATCCCATGCTAACACTTGGTCCACTTGACTAAGGTTCCGATTATGTGGGATTTTATTCAATATTGTGATGAGGAACTTGAAATAGTACTTTGCTAGTTATCTTCCTGGTGCCCAAGAACTTCTAATCTTTGAATAATAACAGAGAATCTTGTGATAGTGCTTAAGCCCTGAAGTCCTTGAATTTTGAAGAAGAAAATACTAGATTTAGGAAGAACAGACATTAAACTCCGAGATACATGGTATGTGTGTGTGTGTGCATATGCATGTGTATGTGTGCATTCCAGGTTTCAGTGAAATTAAAGCCATGTGATTTTCCCCATGATTTCTATTGATAAATAATCAAAAACTTAGTAAATGAAATAAAGATGCTTAATCTGCTTCATCTCCTATGGGGATCTAACACTCTTGAAGGGCAGCATAGTGCAGAATTTGGAAGTATAAACGTTGCAGGCAGGAGCCTGTGTTCAAATATCTCCTCTGCCACCAGGGAGCTGTGAAACCTTGAATAAGACACCAGATAACTCTGGTTCTGTGTTGTTTTCTGGAAAATATGGAAAAATAATAGTTTTGTTCATAGAGTTTTCAGAGAATTAAATGAGGTAATATACGAAAAATGCTTAAAACAGTGCTTGGGTAACTCCTTGGGAAAATGTCTGGTTTTGCTTCTAGGGCTAGATATTTTTGTTGCTATCAGCCTAATATTTACTTCTTTTCAGTGTATCCCCCTTGATTTAAATGATTTCTTCCCCCTTTTCTAACTTTACTGCTTTCTTGTCTGAGTTCAGTGATTATAAGTGACACTTATAGTTTTTTTACCCCAACAATTGTTAGCAGAAAGGTATAAAGACATAGTTACAAGTGGAGATTGTCACTCTAGTACTTGTGGCTGGATTTCATTAAGTCATTCAACTAACATTTAGTGGATATTTTCTTTGGGCTGAATACTGGTGTAGGTTTGGGATTATAAAAGTGAAATATGCAACCCTTAAATTTGACCATTAAATTCAAAGAGTTTATAATTAGTTTGAAAGATCAGAATTAGTATGTTGTCATCTGTAAGAGACTGTGGAGACAAAGTCACATTAATGTTTAACGTTGAAATCATAATGAAGATGATATCCACTTGCTTGTTAGCCCTCAGCCTTCCCTTTCTGGCCTTAAGAATCTCCTCAGTGAATTTTAAAATGCCAGATAGGGTGCATCACACTTGCCATCCACATATTCCTGCATTTCTGAGCACTCTTTCCACTGA
>NW_012108697.1:6466054-6479111 GCF_000951045.1 Mandrillus leucophaeus
GTGTGTGGGTGTTTGCTGACTTGGCCCTCACTCTTGCCTATAGGTAGGTATGGATGAGAATATTTCTGCTGATATGACAATGACTTTGAGATGACGATTTGTCATCAAGGGCTTCATAACATTTTATCTTGACTGTAGAGACTCACTGAATATCATCTGAGCCTCTGCTGTGGTTGCTGCCCATAAAATAAAAACTCATACTGTTATCAGCGGAATAAAATGGTACATATGTAATGATCTCAAAAGGCCTTGAAGGTGAATAGCCTTTGAAGAAAGGGACAAGGTCATTTTGAGTTAATATGGACTATTAAATGTATCATTGCTGAATTTGGAAAAAGAAAATTATTTCAGTCCAAGACAGACGTTGAAGAAAGCTTGTTTAAAAAGGCAAGTCACGTATTGTACTGCAAGCTCACTGCTAACAAGGTTAGAGTTAATAGATTATCGATCTATTTAATGTTTAGTAGCAAGCTAATTTTTTCATCAGCTATGCGATTGGGCATTTGTCTGTTTTAGAGGCCAATCCAATAAACACCTTTCATTTGATATTACTTTCTAATGTCTTGAAGCACATGCCTTGGAGGCAGTAAATTCTGTGCATTGCTACAGTCACCATGGGGCATCGGTATTCCTGCCGTTGTAAGCACTCTCTTTTCTGAGGTTTACCTTTCTTTGTCCCTCAGGAGACTGGCAAATCCTTTCTAGTGTAGAAAGTCTTAGGCTTGCAGGCATGGAGGAAGATAAGGGTGGAATTTGATTGTATCATCCCATGCTAACACTTGGTCCACTTGACTAAGGTTCCGATTATGTGGGATTTTATTCAATATTGTGATGAGGAACTTGAAATAGTACTTTGCTAGTTATCTTCCTGGTGCCCAAGAACTTCTAATCTTTGAATAATAACAGAGAATCTTGTGATAGTGCTTAAGCCCTGAAGTCCTTGAATTTTGAAGAAGAAAATACTAGATTTAGGAAGAACAGACATTAAACTCCGAGATACATGGTATGTGTGTGTGTGTGCATATGCATGTGTATGTGTGCATTCCAGGTTTCAGTGAAATTAAAGCCATGTGATTTTTCCCATGATTTCTATTGATAAATAATCAAAAACTTAGTAAATGAAATAAAGATGCTTAATCTGCTTCATCTCCTATGGGGATCTAACACTCTTGAAGGGCAGCATAGTGCAGAATTTGGAAGTATAAACGTTGCAGGCAGGAGCCTGTGTTCAAATATCTCCTCTGCCACCAGGGAGCTGTGAAACCTTGAATAAGACACCAGATAACTCTGGTTCTGTGTTGTTTTCTGGAAAATATGGAAAAATAATAGTTTTGTTCATAGAGTTTTCAGAGAATTAAATGAGGTAATATACGAAAAATGCTTAAAACAGTGCTTGGGTAACTCCTTGGGAAAATGTCTGGTTTTGCTTCTAGGGCTAGATATTTTTGTTGCTATCAGCCTAATATTTACTTCTTTTCAGTGTATCCCCCTTGATTTAAATGATTTCTTCCCCCTTTTCTAACTTTACTGCTTTCTTGTCTGAGTTCAGTGATTATAAGTGACACAGTTTTTTTACCCCAACAATTGTTAGCAGAAAGGTATAAAGACATAGTTACAAGTGGAGATTGTCACTCTAGTACTTGTGGCTGGATTTCATTAAGTCATTCAACTAACATTTAGTGGATATTTTCTTTGGGCTGAATACTGGTGTAGGTTTGGGATTATAAAAGTGAAATATGCAACCCTTAAATTTGACCATTAAATTCAAAGAGTTTATAATTAGTTTGAAAGATCAGAATTAGTATGTTGTCATCTGTAAGAGACTGTGGAGACAAAGTCACGTTAATGTTTAACGTTGAAATCATAATGAAGATGATATCCACTTGCTTGTTAGCCCTCAGCCTTCCCTTTCTGGCCTTAAGAATCTCCTCAGTGAATTTTAAAATGCCAGATAGGGTGCATCACACTTGCCATCCACATATTCCTGCATTTCTGAGCACTCTTTCCACTGAACCAGAGCATTAATTCAAATGATGCCTTTTTGTGTTACCCAAACAATTTACACTCAGAATGTCAGGATACATTGAGTAAGTTGTGATTCCTGGGGCCCTCTAACCTGCTTATGACAAGAACTCCTGATTTCTCTGCCCTGTTCCCTCTCCACCAAATTTGTTCCTCTTCCTTGTGTGTCTGCTGAAATGACAAGGAAGGCAGGGTCTGTTATCTTATACAGAGGATGGTGGTTTCTGGAGTTTTGAGAAATCAGCAGTATGGAATGAACAGAAGGCTATGGAATTGAGGGAACCCGGGAAACCTTCCCAGGAGATGGCAGCACCATATTGAATAACGTAAAATGTCAAGGAAAATCCCTTGGCTATGGCTGGCAACAATGCCATCCTGTTGGAATTGTATCAGGCAGTGATATTTTTACACAGAACCATTTGAGTCTTACATTTTTCCCATAACTTAATTATCTATGCAGTAATGGAACAATTAGGATATGGTTTGTGATATGGAATCCAGAGGGATAAATGTGACATTTGGAAACTGTGGTACAGATCATAATACATAGACATCTTTTTCCTGCTTAAGGAGTAGTTATCTCTGCTACAGAAGAGACTTGGGAGAAGAACCTATCTCTGCAATTCTAAGATACCTTCATCACCCTTGAAACAGCCCATACACCTCATTCCCTGTTTTTCAGTCTCCTCTTCATTGTCTCAGGCTTCCTGTGGAGCAAATCTTATTCCACTAGATGCCAGATGAATTGGGGCTTAAAAAGCACTTGATGTAACCTCAGCTACCACCTCGCTATCACTTAGGACCTGTGAGCAACAATCCCCTATGGCCGGTGGCTCCAAAATACTGCTTTCTTTTACATCTTTAATGGAAGATAAAGATGGGCAGGCAAACTAGTCATTACTGCCATTAGAAAATAGGCTTTCAAGCCAAAAATAAAGGGGGCTATTAGAACTGTGCATTTTTCTGGGTATGCATTTCAGACGAGTCTGGATAAAGCCTTGCAGACATTACTGTAGGGAACAATTTCACATTATCTCTAGGGCTGGATCAGGTGACCTGTCTGTAATGGGCCCTTTTTTTCACTCTGTACTCTCTTCAAAAATCCTATTGTGATGGAAATGGCCTGGCCAAATCTGCTTCAATTGCAGCCAGACTTCAAAAGCCATTTTTATAACTGTTTTTTATGAAGCTATTTAAAGGTATAATCTCCAGATAAATTTCCCCATTTAACTCCCTTATAGAAATAGAAATGATTAATAAGAAAGAAATAATTAGTCTAGTGTATCCCTTATACATGCCATTATGAAATCTTGCCTACCTTGGGTGTTTTAAATACATTCTGCATGTTTCCGTAATTATAAATACCCTCCTGTCTCTTTTTCTCCTGCTAAGAAAAAACTATTTCTAGAAAGCACTTATTGAAGGCTTATAATCAAATGTGCAAATAATATGCTTAGAGAACATTAAAATAGCTCTAATAGGGTGGCAATTCATTTTTTTCATTATATATGATGAAAAACTTGAATAGCAGTTTTTCTTAATGCTTTTACCATAAAGAATAAAATTCCACACTAATGTAATTCTAAAATTTAGTGTTGCCTGTACTTTTCATAAAACGAATGAACAGGACAGCTCTTGTGTAGGAGACAGCCTGGGCTCAGTAAGACGTGAGGGACTAGACAATCTGAAACACTTTCCTCCTCTTTTAGAATTGGCAGGAAACCAAGCTGCTTCTCCTCTCTTGGATTTAATAAGAATATATTTCTGTAAAATAATGAATATCTTTAAAAATGTGATTGAAGAGTCTGTGGGACTCTTGATTTGGAATAGAGCCATTTCTCTCTGTTCCTCTGGGTCACCGTGTCAAGTTTCAATGGCCTAGAGATGTGTTAAGCAAGATAATGAGTTCTCCAGGGTCCTTGAGGCAATAGGACTAGGCAACAGCTCTAGTTCTTTCTCAGCTGGGTGTGATCTTCTCACGATGGCAGTATCCAAACTAGCCTAAGTACCAAGCAGAGCAGCTCAGAGTCCTCCCTCTTTGAAGCAGTAAGGTTAGTATGTACAGCACTATGAGAACAGGGCAAAATAACACTGGGTTGCATCTATTTGATGAAAGCCAAAGAAGAGCTCAGAGAATTTTTAGCAAATCTTGATTATATTTACTCTATGAACTATAGTTTTATTATCTCTACTACTTTTCTTACATGGCAGAATGGTGTTACATTATGCAATATTGCTGCTAATGAACATTTTAGATGAATAATGCTAAATAAGAAAAAGATATAAGCCCTCTTTTAAAGAATCTTTATGGCCCATACTTTTGTAACGTCATCTTATATGAAATATACACAATAGCGACAATTTCTTTGTTACATTTGCTGATGACTATGAATGTCTATTGATACCCAGGGCTTGGATTCCAGTTAATTATCGTGATTTTTTTGTTAACATAACACCTTCTATTCCAAGGAATTACGAAGCATGGTGAAAACCAGCCTCATCAGTATTTATGGATCTCTTCATTTGTTAAGTGAGAATGCAGCCTGAGATAAATTACCCTAAGTAATTTTAATCAAGAGCTTAATTTTAATGATCACCTGCACAAATAAAATAAGAGAAGTGATGAAACCATCATTATCAAAGTAAGCCACATATGTCTCTGAGGGAAGTTATTTTTAGCAGTGTTCATTAAGGATTTCTGTAAACTCTGAATAGAATAACAGGATGGTAGAACAAAGCCACAAAAATAGCATAAATATGTGTTACAAATATGTAATTAAATCATAGGAAACATCTTATTTTGTGCTCATTGACAATTGCTTTGGCATTGTACTTTAGTTGTTTAATATGTAACTGGTCTAGTTCTATGACCAGGTTGAATACTTCCGTAAGGCAGTGTCTACACTGTCTCAAAGATTTTAATTTCTCCATGAGTGACCAGAATCTAACACAAGTTCAAAATTAGCTCTTCTCTAACTAAACATTCAAGGGAATAGACAGACAAAATTAGTTTGGGCAAGTGGGAAGAGACAGAAAAGAATAAAACATGGTAAGATATGGTGACTTATTGGTAGACCAAAAAACTGATTTTGGCTTTCTGCATAAGCATGGAAGACTATAGGTTGCCATTTCTTAGAATTAAGGAAATAATGCATTTCAAATACCTGTATCCATGCACTTTATTATTTAGTTTTTCTGGATTTAAGCTGTGCTGAGTTCCATGGCAATGATACTAAAACATAATATATGATGTTTAGTGAATAAATTGCCCACTGTTGCTTAGTACCAAAGTCTAAGTACCAAGTACTAAGTACTTAGTACCAAGTGTTCTTCATCGTATCTACACTGTTGTACTATTATTCCCTCCCTCCTTTTCTTCTTCCCTCCCTCACTCCCTTCCTTGCTTCTTTCTTTCCTCTCTCCCTCTCAACAGCTTATCTCTGTCTCTCTGTTTTCTTTCTTTCCTAGCAGCACAAAACAGTTTGTATTTCTGTGTTACACAAGATTTGTCTAATACTGTTACAATTACAGACTTAATTAGGCCAAATATTCACTCAAGGGGTGAATTGAGGACGGTATTAAAAAGATCTGTAGCTTCTTCATTTATCATTTTCACAAATGTTTATGGTATCTGATATCCATAAATGCCATCTTACCTTAACTTCTTGGGCCTGGGGCCTAGGAATGCATGTTTTACGAGACTGTGCAATGAGAACAAAACAAAACCTTGGCTTTGAGATCATCTAATATTGGCATTTTCTGAAATGTCTTCCTAATGATGGAGGTACATTTCCCTATAATGCAAAAGATACTGTACTTGTGCTTCTTTCTAATAGTTTACACTTACTGAGATAGACAATTAGTACAGGGAAATTGGAGAATATGAAATGCCCAGTTAGTTGCTAATGAAGGATGAATATGCATTTCTACTGCATATAGAGTAGACTCACCCTTGGTAATTGTTTTCACTTTGACTCCACGGTTCGCTGCTGAGAGGCTTGGAAACTCATCACCTCGGTTTTAATTCTTGGCCTCACTAGGTACTACAGAGAATGGTGAGATAAGAGCATAGAAAAGGCTGTAAAAATTGGGAAGCAGGAGAGGAAAATATGTGTTTCTTTCCATTGCCACTGCTCAGATAGCTGCAAAGACTGAGCCAAATATTCTCATAGTAGAAGTACTTCATTTCTGGTGGTATGGCTCTGCTCATAACTGCTGCTTCTGAGTCCTTGTGCTTGACTGGTCAGGCTACACACACTTATTGAATAAACTGGGAGCTGTGAAAGATTTTAGGGTTATTGGTGGGAAGTTTGGTTTCATCCTTGAAAGTTCTGAACTTAGACACTTTTAAATTGTCTTGGATACTTATCAGTGGTGTGATCTAGGGAAAAGTGCTTAAGGTTTCTCTACCTCAGCTTCCTGTATATAAAAAAGGGAATTATAATATCTAAAAATGATGTAGTGAGTAGTAAATAAAAGATGCATTTAAAGCATTTAGTAGAATCTTCAATGTTTGAGAACTATTAAGTGATATTATTATACTAATGAGCATCAATCATGTATTATGTTATAGAGCACATGTAGGCTGAGTTATTGAGTTGAATAAATACTGGGTTTTGTTTAATGAGAGAAGGTGACATGGCAAGTGCTGCAATAGAAATGTCTACATAGTGTTGTGGAAACAGGAATATTATAAATCGGTTTTAATGGTTTAATTGGTAAACATCAAGGAGTTTAGTGTGTCTGAGCATCCTTATCTGATTCTTGGGGGACAGCAAACTCTGTTTGGGTCATAGTGGATATAATGGAAAGAAGAGGGAGAGAGGTGCAGGTAAAAAGTGAGCTTGTCTGGGGCTATGACAAAGTTATAGAATCCAGGATTAATGAGGCTCTTCTGCCAAATGAGATGTCATGGTGGACATCTCAGTCCTTCCAAATTGGTTCATCTCCTGATGTAGATTTCTCCAGGTCTCCAAAGCTTCTCAGAGGTAAAGGATTCATCGTACATGCGAAGGTCTTTTGGGTGTGTCTCTACAGGAAACATCTACTTGCTAAGTGAGCACAGGATTCCATTTCCTCAGTAGCTCTGTTGGGTCAGACTATAAGCAGAGTTAGAGAACTGCTGAATGTGGCCATCAAATTCTCTCCTGGGCTTTGTGCAGGAGACACAAAAATCAACAAAATGTGACATCTGATGTCAAGGAACTTAAAATATGGATAGGTATTCTATTAGGTTTTCAGAAAGCTATTGTCACCTGAAACAGAAATTCACAAGACAATGATCACGGGAGGGTAAGGATTACAAAAATGTTACTCTTCAGATCCAGGGTTCACATTGGTGCATTTTATATTATAGTATGGGATGTTGTAACCCCACTGAAGATGATGAAGCTTGGTATACTGCCTCTGCAATTCACTATCTGTAAGAAGTGGGCAATTCAACCTCTCTAAACCTTGGTTTTCTCATGTGTAAAATGAGAATAATAATAGTATGCCCCTGCAAGGTTACTGTGAGGCGATGAGCTAAAATAGGTCAAATGCTTATCACAGTTTCTCCTCCAATAGATACTTAGTGAATGATAGCTATTATTTTTAGAGGAAATCAACTGACAACCCATGGTAAATATGGCAGAGCTTTTAGAGGACATTTTTTTTTTTCTTCAAGATCATAGGGAAGAGATTAAATGTAAACACAAAAAAACTCTATTTGTGGAATGAATCTCATTTTTCAAGCTTGTCTAATTTATAATCTTGTCCCCGTTTTACAGACTGGAGAATATCTATCTCTGATATTGATTATGTGGTCTTTCAACCCAGTATCTTTCCTTCTCTTCTTTGTGGTGCTTTGAAATTTTCTTTAGACGGAGTCTTGCTCTGTCGCCCAGGCTGGAGTGCAGTGGCGCGATCTCAGCTTACTGTGAACTCTGCCTCCTGGGTTCACGCCATTCTCCTGCCTCAGCCTCCCGAGTAGCTGGGACTACAGGCACCCACCACTACACCCGGCTAATTTTTTGTATTTTTAGTAGAGACGGGGTTTCACCATGTCAGCCAGGATGGTCTCAATCTCCTGACCTCGTGATCTGCCCGCCTCGGCCTCCCAAAGTGCTGGGATTACAGGTGTGAGCCAAGCCACCGCGCCCGGCCACGTATTTTCTTATGTTTCTGTAATCTTCATTGTCCACATAAATAAATAATTATAAATTATTAAAAATGATGGAAGATTGAATAATGGGAGGCCATTAAATTCCTCATACTTTATTACCATTATTTAGGTAGTAAAGAAAAATAGTAACATAATTTAGGCCAATATCCTTCATAACTGTATTAGACAGTGTTTTATTCTTGATCCACTGCCCCTGCCAGAAAAGTCGAGGTGAATTCCACTGAGAAACTTCTTTCTCTCAACAGAAATTGCTTCTGTTGTTAAAGTGTTAAACATTGTCACCCCTTTTGAAGGTGACTGCTCTGTGATTAAGAGCCCAAGGGTACACCAGGCTAATTATGTTGTTGGTTTTAGTCCAAAAAAATGACTTATTTTTGCAACTTATTACTAAGTTTATTGGATTGCTAAATCATGAGTGTATTAAAACAAACTGTGATTTTTCTTATCTTTGCCAGAGCATTGGGGTTATAGAATAAGGTACTTAAGGTCATTAAAGGCTGAAAATTCATAGGCTTAATGCTTATTAAGCAAAGCTAATTTGGTTTAAAAGTAACAAAGCATTTGCTTTATACTTGGAAGTCTTAGTAAATTAACTCTCATTCCATGTGAAAAGATTTCCTGGGCTTGGAAAGAAATTCAGGTCTTGAATTTGGGTGAGAAGTTGGGAAGTTTGAGAATATTTTTTTGTGGTCAAATGGTTTAGTAAGAGTAAGTTGTTATTATATAGAAACTAGCCCTTAGGCCAGACACAGTGGCTCACGCCTGTAATTCCAGCACTTTTTGGGAGGCCGAGGCAGGTGGATCACCTGAGGTCAGGAGTTGGAGACCAGCCTGGTCAATATGATGAAACCCCGTCCCTACTAAAAATACAAAAAATTAGCTGGGCGTGGTGGCAAGTGCCTGTAATCCCAGCTACTCAGGAGGCTGAAGCAGAAGAATTTCTTGAACTCAGGAGGTGGAGGTTGCAGTGAGCCAAGATAGCACCATTGCACTCTAGCCTGGGTAACAAGAGCGAAACTCTGTCTCAAAAAAAAAAAAAAAAAAAAAAAAAAAATTATCTTTAACCCTGTCTGCCATGAGAAACATTTTCTTCATTTTTCCCCTGAGTTTACCCTTTTTTTGTTGTTTGTTTTTTCTTTAGACGGAGTCTCGCTCTGTCAGTGCAGTGGCGCGGTCTCGGCTCACTGCAAGCCCCACCTCCCGGGTTCAGGCCATTTTCCTGCCTCAGCCTCCTGAGTAGCTGGGACTACAGACGCTTGCAACCACACCCAGCTAATTTTTTTGTATTTTTAGTAGAGATGGGGTTTCATCATATTAGCCAGGACGGTCTCTATCTCCTGACCTCGTGATCCGCCCACCTTGGCTTCCCAAAGTGCTGGGATTATAGGCGTGAGCCAGTGGCCCGGACGAGTTTACCCTTACTAAATACTTTCTGAAAGTCATCATCACTGATGAGAAACAAACAACAGAATCCGAATCAGTATGTGTTTTTGAAATGCGAAGGTGTCTTTTCCTTCACTTTGAAGACCCATCACTCCCCTTACCTGTCCAAATTCTATGCACATCTGAAGATTCTCCCGAGTTCCTTTGGCTTCTGTGCCATCTTCCATGACTATTCCAAATTCTAGTCAGCCCAAATAATATCTCCCCAAAATTCATATGTTGAAAACCATACCTCCAATGGGATGGTGTTTGGAGATAAGCTTTTGGGAAGTAATTAGGTCATGAGGATAGGGCCCTTGTGATGGAATTAGTGCCCTTATAACAAGTGGCACCAGAGCTTGCTCCTTCTCTCTGCCATGTGGAGACACAGTGAGAAGAAGGCCATCAACAAGCCAAGAAGAGAGCCCTTACCAGAAACTCAGTCCTGTGACATCTTGATTTTGAACTTCTTATCCTCCAGAACTGGAAGAAATAATTGTTGTTTAAACCACCCAGTCTATGAAATTTCATTAAAGCAGCCCAAGCGGACTAATATAGTTCCCAAAGTGATACCTAATTGAGCATTTGATTCTATGCTATCCCATGATTTTTAAATTTCCTCATGAGTGAAAATTTGTCCCCTTAAAGGAATTTCAAACTCCTTAACCCGTTTATGCCTGATGTTGTAAAAATTTCTTTGTGTGAAAAATCAGATCTTGGCAACGACCTTAAGCAGTAGGATATAAATAACTCCTACAAGCTTGGTGTTCCAATAATGGAACACTAGGCATAATTAAAGGCAAAGACAGTTACGCCTCCAGATGACTGAACTAGAGTCTCACTACAATTTCAGGTATTCTTGGAATGGTCCAAAGATTCACTCTTTTCTGGCCTTCCCTTTCACTCCTGGCATGCACTGTACGATGGTGGCTAGTTTAACGGTATAACCTAGGCCTGGGAACCATGGCCAGACTAGGCTGAACTATTTGACAAATTCAAGACTTTAGCCTCATTAGTGTCTCATGCTAATTAAGTGAGCTAACTAGCTCCAGATTTAAGATAACAAAGATAAAGTCAATGATGAAACAGCAACAAGGAAGATATCATTACATTTCATTTTGTAGTTGGGAGTAGGGAAGGCTGAAAGGGAGAAGAGATTGGGGGATTAAGTGAGCTTACTTGTGAGTGGGATTCATGCATGCCACCCTACTAGTGGCATGACCTGCCAAAATTTTATTTTCATGGGGCTTTAAGCAACTCCAGAGAAAGAGCCCTATCTAAGGGAAGAACGACCTGGTGATGAAGAAAGGCATCATTGCTAGAGATGAGTGACAATTGTGTGTAGAGTGAAGTCTGTTACTTAGCTTTATCTCTTGAGCCAGCCTGTGCTGGAAGCATAAGATCAATGTAGCAAAGGATGTACAACAGAAAAAAAAAATAAGCTCAGCCAGGGTTTTGTGCATTGGAGCATTCTTTGGGTGCCTCAACAACAGAGCATTATCCAAGGGCAGACAGGAATTTTTCCATTTATCACAATAATAACGTACCACTTGACACTTTGAGACTCTAGGGCTTCCATTGTAATAGGAAACAATGGTATTTGCTAGTTTCTAGTGGGCAATCATCTGGAAACAGAACCATCCAAAGGGCCCAGAGAAGAATGAGAGCCTTCTTTAGAATTTCTATTCGTTGTTATCCTGCAAAACAGGGTATCTGTAATTACTAGCTTGGGCAGGATTCTCCCTTTTATATTTTTGTTGGATTGCACAAGATAGCTATAAAATCCAAATGCATTATTTTTCACTGTTCTCTCAAATTACCACAAAAAGAAAAAACTTAAATTTTAGACAAACAACTGAAAAGAGTTAGCAAGGAAATTGTAAATAGAACGTGGGTAACAAATTTTTTTTTGTTCTTTTCATCTTCCCCCCATTTGTTTCATCCTAACTTCTTGTTTTTAAAGATATTTATGAAATGACAGGCAGTGCTGTTCCTTCTTTCAGGATTATTACTGTCAAAATGGAGGGTTGAGTTTTCCCGGGGCCATCCTTGGTTTATTCTAGCGGGTCTCAGCAGGCTCTCAGCTCTAAGAGAAGCAGTGAGAATCTTAAAATGTCATGAGCTGATACATTTAGATGAACCATATTGTGTAAATGCAGCATTCATGGAACTGGACTCTTAAAAAGTAAACTAGTTGTTCCCTTATCGGAAACTGCCTCGGATGGAAGGCAGGGGTTTCTTTTGTTGTAAAAAGTAAGATAAATGCTAATGAAGAGAACTGTTCATTGAAATGTTTGGGTGAGACCTCAACATTGTTTCTGAACAGGGATTTATTCATTGTGAGGAAAAAAAAGCCAAATGGGAAAAGAATTGAGGAAGAAAATGAAGACCTTGCGTGTTAAAGAGCAAGGCGGCTTGCTTAGGAGATGGTAATTTTCTCAGGATATGGTAATTAAGTAGGATAACCAGCTCCAGATTTAAGATAGCAAATCTGGAGTGTTTTCTGAGGATATGATATTTTCTCCCTCTTTGTCAAGAAAAAAGCCAGACTTGAGACCTGGTGATAGGGAGATAATCGAATTGTGCAATGGGTGCTTTTGTGGGAATGTTTAAATGATCAAGAGGAGGAAATGATCAGGTCGTAGAGAAAGGAACATGCTGGTTGGGCTGAATTCTGAGCAGTATGCATTGTGTGGGTGTGGGTGGGTGGAAGGAGCTCAGTAAGGGGCTAAAGTAAGACAAAAAACGGTAATTGTAATCATAATTATTACATTTTCAATAATAAGAGTTAATATATTAAGCATCTTCAAGTCATTGTGTTAAATAACAAAATTATGTGCATTTTTTCAGTGTATTGTTTAAAGTCCCAGGATGATACACTTTTGTGAGTCCTGCGTCAGACAAATGACACCTTTTAAAGAGATTTTCTTTATTTGGATACTAGACTGTCCTTTATATTAGTTGAAGCTTGCAGGCCCTAAGATAGAATTAGGCTCATGACACCTTGTTATGATGCAGTAATTTGAATTTTGGTGCAAGTAATATATTTGAAATGTGAGGGTATGTTCAGCTTCATGCAATATAATTTGAAGGAATTGCTGAGTTAGTAATTGTGTGTAAACAAACAGTCTTGGCATACCTGGCTACTCCTGAGAGTCAAGACTATGTTCAGCTATGACCACAGGAGAGAAACCTTTTTGGCCCACTCTCTGGGGCATACTTTCTGGTCTGTTTTGATGCTGGAACCTCCTACTGGAATTATTGACCTTCCTTTACTACAAGACGCTGACCAAGCCTCCTTAGATCCTCAGAAGCTTCCAGGACCTGTCTCCTTGTGTGTAATCCCTCATTCTCAGCAACTTGACAATTTGTCACCTTTTTTTGGAGGCCCATTGCATTTCTAACTATATTTTAGAATCAGCTTCCCAATGTAAAAAAAAAAAAAAAAAA
>NW_012108697.1:6479161-6486870 GCF_000951045.1 Mandrillus leucophaeus
TACACATATATATAGAGCTGAGATTTTGGTTGTAACTGTGTTGCTTTTTTAGATTAATTTGAAATTTGAAAAAAAATCTGCCTTCTTTTGTATTGATCATTATTTTTTAATATTTTTTTCTCTTTTAAGGGACTTTTCTCATGTATTAAATATGATTACTTTTTTGTTACACTAGAAGTTAAAAAATACATTCTAAACATTTACTATGAAACATTAAATAGTACTGTTGAACTCTTCTGTGGTACTCAGATTTTTATTTCTAAAGACTATTCCACACTAAAAATAAATTTGTCTCTTTGGAATGGCTTATTCCAGGTTTGGGGCAGAGATTAGAAAATGACCGTGAAACATCTTATTGAGACAGAAAACAAGGAAGTACTAAAAGATTAATGAGGGTCATGTTAAATGATCGAAGAATTGTTTTGAAGGGGTCCTTACTAGCCAAATTCAGAATAATTGGGACAGTTAAAATAATTAAAAGATGATGATGTTAAGAGTGGTGAATTGAGATAAGACATATATAGGATTTCATTGTACTGTTATTTCATGTTTGTTGTGGACATGAATGATTTCAATGATAACACTGTCTGTATCACTAATCCGGGCATATAGTCTTGCACATTGTATCTTCCAAGTCCCATAATTGTTTTATTTTAAATTTTTGGCATTCTTTAGAGCACCAGTACTGTTCCCATTTCCCAACATTTGAAGCGTAAAGAAAATGTGGCTGCAGACAATAGGAAGAATTTGTTATGACAGAAGCTTTTCTTTGAGATTCTGTCCAATTGTGACAGTAAACATTTCCTAAGGAATCTGACATGCAAAGTGAGAGAAACCATATGCTTTTAAGTCTGGGGTGGGGTGGCACACACCTGTAATCTCAGGACTTTGGGAGGCCAAGGCAGGAAGATCTCTTGAAGCAATGAGTTCCAGACTAGCCTGCATGACAAAGTAAAACCCTGTCTCTATAAAAAAAAAAAAAAAAAAAAAACTGAAAAGAAATAGCTGGGCGTGGTGATGTGTGCCTATAATCCCAGCTACCTGGGAGGCTGAGGCAACAGGATCTATTGAGCCCAGAAGTTTAAGGCTGCAGTGAGCTATGATCATGCCACTGCATTCCAGCCTGGACTACAGAGTGAGACCCTGTCTCTAAAAAATTTTTTTAAATACCAAATGAGAGAAGCCACGTATTCTTAAAGATCTCCTCTCTGATTTCACTGCAGAATGCATAGGATAGGTTTTTCCTATAGTCTGAGGATAGGAACATTTCCTACTAAGAGAAAAAAGATACTTGGTAATGAAAATTAGCCCTCAAATGGGACTAATGCTGATGATTTATTACACCAAAACAATACAATCATAATTCCTGAAGTTTAACTTTCCAACTCTGCAGTATTTTAAAAAAAATTTTACCTGAAGATAAATTTGGCAGGAAAACAGCAGGGCTATATGGTAATTTATCTACCAAAAGGCCATTAATGGGCAATGGAACATGTAATGCAACCAAATGATTTTTCCTATGTTGGTGTGTTGGGGTATGAATAGTCCAAAGGATGGTTCTAGGCTAGGCACAAGACTCAAACAAGTAGAATTAGAATTGGGCCTGGGATTTGTGCTAAAAGCAAACAAACAAACAAAAAACTCCAAAAACAAACAAACAAAAAAACAACCCCACACACTGTTTTCAGTTATCAGAATAGGCTAGACTCTGCTGCATGAACCAAAGATCCCTGACAGCTTAATTTCTTTGTCATATCAAGTCCAGTTCAGGTTGACCAACTGTCCACTATGTTGTAGCTCCTCCATCTGAATCATAGGACCTCTAACCAGATGCAGCCTTTTTTTTTTCTTCTGTTTTATAAGCACCTTTCAAAGAAGATGATTTATTGAACTGTTTTGCAGAATTTTGTCAGTTACCCACACTCCTATTGGCTGCAGCATCTTTTTTTGACAACTTCAGGCTGTTCTTTATTATTGCAGCAAACTCTAAGCCCTGATATTTTCATACAGATTAGTCTTGTCATCTCAACTAGATTGTACATTATTTGAAAATAGCATCTCGAATCCCCATAGTCAGAAGCACAGTTTAGGAGACATAATAGTTTCTCAAGCAAGATTGCTTGGTGTTTTGATTCACTGGGTCTCAGAGGCATCTGAAATTGCAGCTCTTTTTACTTTTTGTACTGAGACATTTTATACAAAAGCAACACAGCCCCTGTGTTGTGTCTATAAATCTTATTCTTTTCATAGGTTTGCTTTTTGCCAGTAAAGAAACAAAGGGCTAAGTTGGAATGTGTCATATCATGGACCTTCTCTGACCCCTATCATCCATCTCTCCCTAGGTTTGGAGCAGAGTTGAACACTGGTAACTGGTGGCTGCTTCCCGTGCTACTTATTCACATGACCACCGGGAACACAAGTAGGTTGAGTACTTTTGTCCTTTGCTACGTTTCCACTCACCACTGACACCTTTGTAGGTTGAATGCTGGCATGTCTGCCTGGGTGTCCAAGATTAGTTTATTCTAGCACTATCTCTTTTTGAATGTCGAAGGCTTTTGGGAGACAGTTTAACTGCTTCCTGGGACCTTATCTGCCAAGTGAAGGGCAATTAGTAAGCAAATAAATAGCAATGAGCTTCCATGTAAAAACTAATTTGGATCTGCTTGATATTCCTCCTAGAGCCATCTTTCTGTGAGAAAGTTCTAATCTATATTAAATTTTCATTTTATAATAAGTAAAAATGGAGACCAATGGATTAACATACAATAAGGGAAGAATAGTCTCAAAATAATGTTTCCTTTCTAACCTGAAATGCACTCTCAGGTTTAGTATAGTTTGATTGGTATTTCCTTCATCTTCAAGGAGCTTTATTTATTAGACACCTTGACAGCAAGAAAAAGAGTCAAAGGGCAATATTTCTCCTGCTGAGTCATCGAAGTACCCCATTGGAGGCCTTTGTCATGGGCTCTGGGCAGAGGAAAACTTGGTTCTGAGAAACTGTTATGTGGAGCTGGGGTCTGTTTCACCTGGCACAAATGAAATCTCACAAAGGGAGTTAACAAAGTGGTCAAATGGGACAACCTTGCCTTTCCAGAGAAAAATACTTGACTGACAGCTTAGGAGGTGGGGCTAATGAGAAGCAGGGGTTCTTTGAAAGGTCTTGATCTTAAGGTAACAGAAAAACCTGGCTGCCGAAGGGGATCTGAGTAACACTGTGTCCTAGATTTTATCTCCTCCTTTATCATTCACATAAAAAATAATTTTACCCAGCGAAGACATGAAATCACATTTTAAAATTTCTGCAACTTACCAAGTCTTTTCTTCTTTGCCTGAGACCCAGAAGTCCTGTTCTGCAGTCAGTCCTTTGTTGACCTTAATCAAGGCCCTATTACTGCAGCACTGTTGCTGCCAGAAGTCGTTGTCACCTTTGCTTTTTGGCAGGACTTCCTGGGAGCTGGTGGTATTCCCATTAATTTCAGAATGCAGATACCTGACACAACCCATTAGTCCTGGAGTCACATTCTCATGGTTTGGCATGGTACTGTCTAAATTGACTGCTTCCAAGGTCAAGGTCAGGGAGACACAGACCTGAGGGTCAAGCAACAAGGAGAGGGAAAGGAGGAAGATGCGGAAGAGAAGGACATTTCCTAAAGCTGAGAAACAGAGCAGAGAGTTAAATATTTTAAAACCAGAGGAGATTGAGATTTAGGTATAAAGAAGTGTCAGGAAATCCAGATTTACTATGCTGTTTAATTTAAAGAACTATTCTAGCCCAGGCAAGAATAATGATGATGATAGTAACAGTAAGAGCCATTTATTTAGTAGCTATTATAGTTAAGACACAGTTTCAAATTGTTTTGCATATAGTTTCTAATTGGTTTCTTATAACAAACTTATAAAGTGTATGCTATTAACCTTTCTATTTTACATGTGAGAAAACTGAAACTCAGGAATGAGAAGTAGTTTGCCTAGGGCCACACAGGTAATGAGTATAGCACAGAGATTTTTAGCTTAGTTCTAATTGACACTGTGGTATGTGTTTTATTTTTTCTTTATTGTTTTAAACATTGTAGTCTATAGGTACTCTGCCCAGGTCTCTTGTAATCATCTTTATTAATTCTGGGCGCATGGCTGCTAATGTCTGTGTACTTCTCCCGGGAAATCACACTGCAACTTTCTCTAGAGGATTACCTTTGGGCTACTAGAGCCTCTTAGACCAGAGCAGGGAATGCTTAGTAATTTACAGTCCTCTGCTTATGACCTCAAACCAATGACTAATCACTACAGCAGTATAAAAGCCCAGCACCTGTGCCTCAAGTTGGGACACCTCTTAAACTGTGATAAACAACAGTGGAGTTGATCTCCAGAGCTCCCTGCGGATCATGCTGAGACTGGGACTTCACCTTGAATTGTATCCTCATGTGGCCTTCTCTTCCTCCTTTTCCTGCAAATTCCACTGCTTTACCAATTTCTCCTGATAACTCTCATTAATAAATCACTAGTATACAAATCCATATCTTGGTGTCTGCTTCTAGAGAAACTGAATTAATGTAAGTACAATTTGGTTTTGCCCCAAACTTGACTTTGGAAATGAAGCAACTTTTAAAATGGGGATTATGTAACAATTGTCAACATCTAATAAAAAAAATCGTTCAAAGTTGTCTCAGGGTTTTGGATTGACACCCCAGTTACCATTCATTCATTCATTTCTATGCATCTATCTATTTATCAATCATTAAATGTGAAGAACCACATGTAGTGGTTCTTCAACCACCCACTGGCCTCTGTAATCCTTGGAGGGTTGTCACTGAAGGAAGGGGAGGTCAAAGAAGCCAAATACTCCATCCTTGCAAATGCTGATACTAAGACAATTTAATGTGGGAATAAGATTTCATCTAGGTTTGCAGTCACCCCATGCCTCTGTATATAAGGTCAAAATTAGAATAGAATCGGTGACGGGAAGTAGAGGAGCCCAGGATTTTGACCTTTGCTCTCTTCAGGTGCTCAGCAGTAGTGTCTTGATTTGGTTGCTCACGGACGTTGCTCCTGCCCAGTTACTTTTTCCCTATCTACCCTATCTCACTTCTCCTGTTTTCTCCATATACACAAATTTGTATAACCTGCAGATTCTGTCATCTGTAATCCAGTCTCTTTCATTTACCAACCCTGGTTGTTTTCCAGGCTCATGGATATAGTATTTATTTTAGCTGTAATGTGTTATTCTTCCTTCCTGATGGCGTTGGCCATTTACTGATCCAGAATGGAAACAAATGCAGTATTTCACCAAAAATATAAAAACGAGATTCCAAAACAAGTACATCGCCATATTGACTTAAATATAGTATCAAACAGGGTGTTGGTAATTAAAAAAAAAAAAAAACTGTATAAGACAGTAAATGTCTTTTTTCATGGAACTGAATTTTAATGTGTACTTCTAGAAATACTACACAAAATATTTGGCATGAATCCTGGCACATGCAGCAGAATACAAGTTAGAATAGAAGAACTTCCAGCTCAGAAAACTCACCAAGTCAGATCCCCTGGACTGAAGGAGTGAAAACAAATTGCCATTTTTTTTTTTTCCCAAAAAACTTGTTTAGCAAAATTTTTTTTCCTTTTTTTCTCTTTTTTATTTCAGTAGCAGTAACTTTGGCAAATAGGTTTGAACTATCAAAAGTACATTAAATCAAGCTTCAAATATTATGAAACAGAAACTGTCATGGCTTTATGATTGTATTTGCTTTGTGATTGTGTGAAAAAATCACAATCGCAATAGCATAACCATAATAATGAATAAAGGCTATGAATGCCCGTTCGTGGAACAAAACCATTCTAAGATATATGGCACATTGAATCTTTTTTCTCAACAGCTTTATTGAAGTATAATTCATATTCTATATAATTCGCCCACTTTGAGTATACAATTTACTGCTTTTTGCCTTATTAACAGGACTGTGTAACCATCACACGATGTAAGTTTAGAATATTTTTGTTTTGTCTACAAGAAATTCCATGTTCATTAGTAATCAATCCCCATTCTCTCCTATAAAAACACCCCAATCCTTAAGCAACCACTAATCTAATTTACGTCTCTAAAATACGCCTATTCATATTGCACATAAATGGAAACACAGAATATGCTTTTTGTGACTGGCTTCTTTTACTTCTTTAACTTGGCACAGTGTTTTTAAGGTTTATTTATATTGTAGCATATACTAGTACTTTATTCCTTTTTATTGCAACATCATACTCTATTTTATGGATAATCCACATTTTGTTTATCCGTTCATCAGTTGAGGAATATTTGGGTTTTTCCGTTTTCTGGATATAAGGAATAAATATGCTGTGAACGTGCATGTAGAAGTTTTTGTGTGGGTATGTTTTCATTTCTTTTGGGCGTATTTGGGCGTATACATGAGAGTGAAGCTGCTGAATCATACGGTAACTCTATGTTTGGCATTTTGAGGAACTGTCAAACATTTTTCCAGAATAGCTGCACTATTCTGCATTTCCACCAGTAGTTCATAGGGGTGCGAATTTCTGTATACCCTTGTTAGCACTTCTTATTATCTTTCTTTTTTATTATAGTATTCTACTAGATCTAAACTGGCATCTTATTGTGGTTTTGATTTGTATTTCTCTAATGACTAATGATGTTGAGATTCTTTGTATTTGCTTATTAGCCACTTGTATATATTCTTTGGAACAACATGTGTTAAAATTATTCACTCATTATTTAAGTTGCTTTTTTATGATTAAGTGTTCTTCACATATTCTGAAAAAATTTCCTTATTTGACATATGATGTGAAAATATTTTATCCCATTCTGTGGGGAGTATTTTCACTTTCATGATGGTATTGTTTGTGGCACAAAACATTTCAATTTTGACATACTCCAATATAACTTTTTTTTTTCTTTTGTTGCTTTGCTTTTGGCATCATATATAAGAAACCATTGCCCAATGAAGATTTACTCCTATGTTTTCATCTAAGAGTTTTCTAGTTTTATTTCTTACATTTAGGCCTCTGAACTGTTTTTATGTACTATTTTTTTCTTTATTCAACCTTTATTTTAGACTTAGGGGGATACATATGCAGGTTTGTTACAAAGATATATTGTGTGATGCTGAAGTCTGGAATACAAATGAATCTATCACCGAGGTAGTGAGTGTAGTACCCAATAGGTAATTTTTTTCAATCCTTACTCCACTCTTTCTTTCCCCACTTTTGTATTCCCCAGTGTCTACTATTCCCATTTTTATGGTCATGCATACCCAATATTAGCTCCCACTTATAAGTGAGAACATGTGGTATATGGTTTTTTGTTCCTGTGTCAGTTCACTTAGGACAATGGTTTCTAGCTACATCCATGTAGCTGTGAAGAACTTGACTTCTTTATTTTCTATAGCTGTGTAGAATTCCCATAGTGTATATGTACCACCTTTTATTTATCCAACCCACCATTGATGGGCACCTAGGTCGATTCCATATATTCACTATTGTGAATAATGCTGTGATGAATATATGGGTTCATGTGTCTTTTTGGTAGAAAAATTTACTTTTCTTTGCATATATACCCAGTAGTTGGATTGTTGGGTTGCATGTTAGTTTAACTCTTAGTTCTTTGAGAAATCTCCAAACTGCTTTCCACAGTGACTGAACTAATTTACATTTCTACCAACAGTGTATAAGTGTTCCCTTTTCTCCAC
>NW_012108697.1:6487245-6490702 GCF_000951045.1 Mandrillus leucophaeus
TTTGATTCCATTGATCCGGATGTCTATTTTATGACAGTACTATACTGTCTTAATCAGATTATAGTTTTTGAAATTGAGATATGTCAGTCTTCCAGTTCTGTTCATTTTCAAGATTGTTTTGGCTATAAGGTATTGTTTTTATTTCTCTATCAATATTATACAAGCTTATCAATTTCTGCAAAAAGGGCAACTGGAGTTTTGAGTGGTATTGTTTTGAATCTGTAGATCAATTTGGGAAGTATTGTCATGTTAACAGTATTAAGCCTTCTAATCCATAAAAATGGAATGTCTTCCACTTATTTAGTTCTTTAATTTCTTCCAATAATACTTTATAATGTTCAGTGTATAAGTCTTTCATGGCTTTTGTTCAATTTATACCTAAGTAATTTTATTTTTTTGACACTGTTGTAAATGGAATTTTTAAAAAATTTATTTTCAAAATATTCATTGCTAGTGTGTACAAATAAAATTGATATTTCCATATTAACCTTGTATTATGCAGACTTGCTGGACCTATTAGTTTATTAGTATTAATTAGCTTTTATTAGTACTTATTTTATTACTAGTACTACTAACAGTATTTAAATTGATTTTCTGTGATATGCATATTATATGCAAATATAGTTTTACTTTTCTCTTTGTAATCTGGATGCCTTTTGTTTCTTTTTATTGCCAAATTTCCCTTGTAGAACCTCCAGTACAAGGTTAAATAGAATTGATAAAGAGGACATTCTTGAATGGTTCCTAATTCAGGGGGAAAGCATTAAGTCATTCACCATTAAATATGATGTTCACTGTTCACATAGATGCCCCTTTTCAGATTAACGAAGTTCTCCTTCGTTAATTAGGTTAACGAAGTAACCTAATCATAGGTTACTGAATATAATGCTCAGGAAATGGTGTTGGATTTTATAAACTAAATTTGTATCAATTGATATGATCACGTGGTTTCTGTCCTTTATTCCATTAATGTTGTGTCATATATTGATTCACTTTCATATATTAAACAAATCATGCATTACTTGAGATAATTCCTGTGTGGTCATAATGAATAATCCTTTTTAAATTTTGCTGCACTTATTTTTCTAGTACTTTGTTGAGAGTTTTTGAATCTATATTGGTTTTTATTTTTTCTTCTTGTGATGGCTTGGTTTAGCATTGGTATCAGAATAATAATAGGATAATACGGGCCTCACAGAATGAGTTGAGAAGTGTTTCTTCATCTTCTATTTTGTGGAAAAGTTTGCAAAGGATTAGTATTAATTCATCTGAACATTTCAGAATAATTCATCCATGAAGCCATCCAGGCCTGAATTTTACTTTATGGGAAGTTCTTAAATTACTAATTTCATCTCTTTACTTGTTATAGATCACTACAGATGTTCTCATTCTTCCTGAGTCAGATTTAGTAATTTACATCTTTCTAAAAATTTGTCCATTTTATGTAAGTTATTTGATTTCTTGACACACTGCTGTATATAGTATTTTCTTATGATACTTTTTATTTCCATAAGATCAGTAGTAATGTCGTGTCCCCTCTTTATTCCTGAATTTTATAATTTGAATCTTCTTTCCTTTTTTCTTGGTCAGTCTAGCTTAGTTTGTCAGTTTTGTTGACCTTGTCAGTGAACCAATTTTTAGCTTTGTTGGTTTCTCCATTGTTTTTATATTTTCCATTATGTTTATTTATGCTCTAGTCTTTGTTATTTCTTTTCTTTCTTTCCTTTTCTCTCTTTGGATTGATTTTTCTCTGAATAAGACATGGTTCAGATCTCACATTTCCTTAACTTGGCTTCCTTTCATTGAAGTCTTCTTCTGATGAATTCTATGGGACTGACTGTAAGGAGTATATGGGGCTGGGCATCAGAACCAAGCATTGACAGATATCCACCAATTAACTTGGCCACAGTAGGATTTCATTACTCGATATGTTCTTGTTTATCTTCTTTTGAGAATTCTGTCTAAAATTAGTCACTGAGTGGGATTGTTTAAATGTTTGGGAATAGTGAAGAATAAAAATAAATTCATATACAGAGATACCATTCACGGTGGTAAGAAATGAGACATATTTAACGAGGGAAATAGTGTGTCTGTACTTACCTTAAGGGGTTTTCCTTACATAGGGATAGTCAAGGTCATGAACTTTCACACAGTGGACTTTCAGCCTTTCAAGGCACTTTCCAAAAATGATGTAAGATTGAAAGTTAGAGGTAAACCATGATGGGCCCTGAATGTAGATACCAGATCATTGAAAACAATTTAAAATGGATAAACACATAGGCAAATAGCAAATAATAATTTGTAAAACAAACAAACAAAAACACACAAAAACATTAGTTCAATAGGTCTAAGCCCTAGCTGTCTGTAAGAATCACCTGTGAAACTTGGTAAGAATACAGATACCTAATCTGAACCTATTGAATCAGAATTTTTTTTTTGACTGCTGGTATTGGATATTTGCAGTTTTACACTGCTTAAGAGACTCTGTGGTGCTGGCTGGGTTAAGAACTATAGAACTAGGTCCAATGGCTTTATCCTAAATGCAGACCTGACTTCCTCTAGATATACCAGCCTGCAGGTTGAGTTGGGTCACAATCACACATATCACTGTCCCTTGTCCCTACTTCTCCCATCAGACCTAATTATGCTGATGGAGCTCTGAACTATTTTTGGTTTCCCCAAGGATAGTCTCGTGTGCTCCTGAATGGACCTGGGTAGATGCCATATAGTGCTCTCTGGGCCCTGCTGATTCAGGTGTTACTACTGTGGCTTCCTCAGAAGGACCCAATCTTGTCCCAAAGCTCAAAGTCTGCCACTGGGCACTGGCCCTTGTAGCCTGGATTCTTAGGGCTTTGTGATAGATAGCCTGATCTGTGCTATCTGTGGGTTCTCTTCCAGGAGTTCTCTTTCTAACCCACTTTCTCACCAGGTATACAAAAATATCTATGTTTCTCTGAGGCAGACTGAGGCACTTTCAGGAGAAGAAACTATACACCTGGGAGCTTATGGGACTGGACGCAAATGAGCTGGGAGCAGGGAGCATAATTGCACTCAACAGCAAGGGGAGAGGAAAGGGGTTGGGGGTAGTGGGGGGGTCAGCGTGGGGGCAGCACTGCCCCTTCTATAGCATGTTGATTGCTTAGGTCCATAAGGAGCTTGCTTTGCTTTCATGTCATGTGCCTCTCTGGGCCAGGCTGGTTTAAAAATTAAGATAGTGGGATAAAAGGTGAAAAAAAAAAATCAAATGCTAGAATTATCAGAGTGAAAATTATGCGTTTTCTGGAGGAAGAAATTATGCTTCTTTTAGATGTGAATTAAGTTTTATTTCAGTCCCAGAGTTGTTGCTCATTTTCTACATGTTAGGGAAAATTCAAGTTAGAAAAATATATTAGGCTTATCCTGAATATGAATAAGGAACACACATAGGCTGCCGGAGGAGAGACTAATGGGGACTTAA
>NW_012108697.1:6492437-6543921 GCF_000951045.1 Mandrillus leucophaeus
TGGTTTTTTGTTCCTGTGTCAGTTCACTTAGGACAATGGTTTCTAGCTACATCCATGTAGCTGTGAAGAACTTGACTTCTTTATTTTCTATAGCTGTGTAGAATTCCCATAGTGTATATGTACCACCTTTTATTTATCCAACCCACCATTGATGGGCACCTAGGTCGATTCCATATATTCACTATTGTGAATAATACTGTGATGAATATATGGGTTCATGTGTCTTTTTGGTAGAAAAATTTACTTTTCTTTGCATATATACCCAGTAGTTGGATTGTTGGGTTGCATGTTAGTTTAACTCTTAGTTCTTTGAGAAATCTCCAAACTGCTTTCCACAGTGACTGAACTAATTTACATTTCTACCAACAGTGTATAAGTGTTCCCTTTTCTCCACAGCCTTGCCAACATCTGTAAGTTTTTGACTTTTTAACAAAAGCCATTGAATTAAATTTTGATTATGGTGTGAGTAGGGGTTCAATTTTATTCTTTTTAATGAGACAAATCCAGCCTTACCAGCACCATTTATTAAAAAGATTATTGATTCTCCATTGAATTGTCTGAGCATCCTTGTTAAAAAACAGTTGAACAATAGGCTAATACTAAATGTATTAGTCTATTTCTGGATCCTTCCATTTGATTCCATTGATCCAGATGTCTATTTTATGACAGTACTATACTGTCTTAATCAGATTATAGTTTTTGAAATTGAGATATGTCAGTCTTCCAGTTCTGTTCATTTTCAAGATTGTTTTGGCTATAAGGTATTGTTTTTATTTCTCTATCAATATTATACAAGCTTATCAATTTCTGCAAAAAGGGCAACTGGAGTTTTGATAGGTATTGTTTTGAATCTGTAGATCAATTTGGGAAGTATTGTCATGTTAACAGTATTAAGCCTTCTAATCCATAAAAATGGAATGTCTTCCACTTATTTAGTTCTTTAATTTCTTCCAATAATACTTTATAATGTTCAGTGTATAAGTCTTTCATGGCTTTTGTTCAATTTATACCTAAGTAATTTTATTTTCTTGATACTGTTGTAAATGGAATTTTTAAAAAATTTATTTTCAAAATATTCATTGCTAGTGTGTACAAATAAAATTGATATTTCCATATTAACCTTGTATTATGCAGACTTGCTGGACCTATTAGTTTATTAGTATTAATTAGCTTTTATTAGTACTTATTTTATTACTAGTACTACTAACAGTATTTAAATTGATTTTCTGTGATATGCATATTATATGCAAATATAGTTTTACTTTTCTCTTTGTAATCTGGATGCCTTTTGTTTCTTTTTATTGCCAAATTTCCCTTGTAGAACCTCCAGTACAAGGTTAAATAGAATTGATAAAGAGGACATTCTTGAATGGTTCCTAATTCAGGGGGAAAGCATTAAGTCATTCACCATTAAATATGATGTTCACTGTTCACATAGATGCCCCTTTTCAGATTAACGAAGTTCTCCTTCGTTAATTAGGTTAACGAAGTAACCTAATCATAGGTTACTGAATATAATGCTCAGGAAATGGTGTTGGATTTTATAAACTAAATTTGTATCAATTGATATGATCATGTGGTTTCTGTCCTTTATTCCATTAATGTTGTGTCATATATTGATTCACTTTCATATGTTAAACAAATCATGCATTACTTGAGATAATTCCCGTGTGGTCATAATGAATAATCCTTTTTAAATTTTGCTGCACTTATTTTTCTAGTACTTTGTTGAGAGTTTTTGAATCTATATTGGTTTTTATTTTTTCTTCTTGTGATGGCTTGGTTTAGCATTGGTATCAGAATAATAATAGGATAATACGGGCCTCACAGAATGAGTTGAGAAGTGTTTCTTCATCTTCTATTTTGTGGAAAAGTTTGCAAAGGATTAGTATTAATTCATCTGAACATTTCAGAATAATTCATCCATGAAGCCATCCAGGCCTGAATTTTACTTTATGGGAAGTTCTTAAATTACTAATTTCATCTCTTTACTTGTTATAGATCACTACAGATGTTCTCATTCTTCCTGAGTCAGATTTAGTAATTTACATCTTTCTAAAAATTTGTCCATTTTATGTAAGTTATTTGATTTCTTGACACACTGCTGTATATAGTATTTTCTTATGATACTTTTTATTTCCATAAGATCAGTAGTAATGTCATGTCCCCTCTTTATTCCTGAATTTTATAATTTGAATCTTCTTTCCTTTTTTCTTGGTCAGTCTAGCTTAGTTTGTCAGTTTTGTTGACCTTGTCAGTGAACCAATTTTTAGCTTTGTTGGTTTCTCCATTGTTTTTATATTTTCCATTATGTTTATTTATGCTCTAGTCTTTGTTATTTCTTTTCTTTCTTTCCTTTTCTCTCTTTGGATTGATTTTTCTCTGAATAAGGCATGGTTCAGATCTCACATTTCCTTAACTTGGCTTCCTTTCATTGAAGTCTTCTTCTGATGAATTCTATGGGACTGACTGTAAGGAGTATATGGGGCTGGGCATCAGAACCAAGCATTGACAGATATCCACCAATTAACTTGGCCACAGTAGGATTTCATTACTCGATATGTTCTTGTTTATCTTCTTTTGAGAATTCTGTCTAAAATTAGTCACTGAGTGGGATTGTTTAAATGTTTGGGAATAGTGAAGAATAAAAATAAATTCATATACAGAGATACCATTCACGGTGGTAAGAAATGAGACACATTTAACGAGGGAAATAGTGTGTCTGTACTTAGCTTAAGGGGTTTTCCTTACATAGGGATAGTCAAGGTCATGAACTTTCACACAGTGGACTTTCAGCCTTTCAAGGCACTTTCCAAAAATGATGTAAGATTGAAAGTTAGAGGTAAACCATGATGGGCCCTGAATATAGATACCAGATCATTGAAAACAATTTAAAATGGATAAACAAATAGGCAAAGAGCAAATAAAAATTTGTAAAACAAACAAACAAAAACACACAAAAACATTAGTTCAATAGGTCTAAGCCCTAGCTGTCTGTAAGAATCACCTGTGAAACTTGATAAGAATACAGATACCTAATCTGAACCTATTAAATCAGAATTTTTTTTTGACTGCTGGTATTGGATATTTGCAGTTTTACACTGCTTAAGAGACTCTGTGGTGCTGGCTGGGTTAAGAACTATAGAACTAGGTCCAATGGCTTTATCCTAAATGCAGACCTGACTTCCTCTAGATATACCAGCCTGCAGGTTGAGTTGGGTCACAGTCACACATATCAGTGTCCCTTGTCCCTACTTCTCCCATCAGACCTAATTATGCTGATGGAGCTCTGAACTATTTTTGGTTTCCCCAAGGATAGTCTCGTGTGCTCCTGAATGGACCTGGGTAGATGCCATATAGTGCTCTCTGGGCCCTGCTGATTCAGGTGTTACTACTGTGGCTTCCTCAGAAGGACCCAATCTTGTCCCAAAGCTCAAAGTCTGCCACTGGGCACTGGCCCTTGTAGCCTGGATTCTTAGGGCTTTGTGATAGCCTGATCTGTGCTATCTGTGAGTTCTCTTCCAGGAGTTCTCTTTCTAACCCACTTTCTCACCAGGTATACAAAAATATCTATGTTTCTCTGAGGCAGACTGAGGCACTTTCAGGAGAAGAAACTATACACCTGGGAGCTTATGGGACTGGACGCAAATGAGCTGGGAGCAGGGAGCATAATTGCACTCAACAGCAAGGGGAGAGGAAAGGGGTTGGGGGTAGTGGGGGGGTCAGCGTGGGGGTAGCACTGCCCCTTCTACAGCATGTTGATTGCTTAGGTCCATAAGGAGCTTGCTTTGCTTTCATGTCATGTGCCTCTCTGGGCCAGGCTGGTTTAAAAATTAAGATAGTGGGATAAAAGGTGAAAAAAAAAAATCAAATGCTAGAATTATCAGAGTGAAAATTATGCGTTTTCTGGAGGAAGAAATTATGCTTCTTTTAGATGTGAATTAAGTTTTATTTCAGTCCCAGAGTTGTTGCTCATTTTCTACATGTTAGGGAAAATTCAAGTTAGAAAAATATATTAGGCTTATCCTGAATATGAATAAGGAACACACATAGGCTGCAGGAGGAGAGACTAATGGGGACTTAATGCTTGATGGCCTGCTTAACACTTTCCAGGACAAATCTCTCAGGATGTAGCCATGTAGGAAGGTAACAAATCACTCACTTTTGTTGCTCTTTCTCAATACTTTCAGAAGTTACCCTGGTCCGAGAGCTAGTAGACAGATCACGAGAAGTGCGCAGGGCACAGCATGAAGGTTTGACTTTAGTCTGAGTCAGGGAAGCTGGAGTGACACATCTGTTTTCAAAGTTTACCGTGGAGGTTGTGTGGAGAGCCGTGGGGCTGTTGTCCTCATTGCAGTGAGGGCTCCTTGTCCTGGATCTTTGGAATCCAGGTGTGTGCATGTGTATATCTAGGTGTTTGGGGGTAGGAGGCCTAGTAAATGGCAGTGAAGATGGCTGAGACCTACCCCAGCACCTGTCAAGCGCTGAACTCTAACAGTGTTGTAGTATCAAAAGAATCAGCAACTGGTGGCTTTGGCTCTTCCTATTTGATTTAGTACTTCATCTAAAAAGGCAAAACCATGACGAAGGCAATGATGCTCCACTGTCCCATTAGGTGGGGTTGAGAAGAGTAGTTGTTTGACATGACCACTATCTTCAGTGTCTCCTGAAGTTGCTCACTGACATGATGGGGTCAGGAAGAAAGTGTGGAGAACTGCATGACCTTATTCACGAGGCTCCAGCTGGTTCTGATCTATGAATGTACCTCCTTTACCCATGAGGGCTGCGGACAGCACTGATGACAGCTTCCTTTAAATGCTTTGACTTCAAAAGATGAGCATAGACACTCATATTGATTTTCTTTTATTTACTATAGCTGGAATGACATTCCCGGAGGAAAGGAGCAGTGCCCTTTGAGTCACAGAGAGTGTCTGGGGCACCTTTTGAGTAATGTAGATGGGACTTCAACCTTTGCACTATTCAGTGAAAGAGGGGACCACATTTGACTTTATGCCATGTTATCTATGAGCTCATCATCTTAGAAATAGCAAGGTGCAAAGGAGGGTATTAAACAGAAATGGAGGGCAACATCTGTTGAAATAGGGAAACCCTAGAGGGAAAGCAAATGATTTAAAATAAATCTGACGTTGAAAATCACACTGGGGCTGAGAATTAATAGATTTAGGAGAAGAAAGCAATGAATATGTGAGCAGCTTTATATTTTGATCTCTTTGAAATGTACATACACTAAATTTCCAGATCTCTTTTTGGTGTCATGGAACCCTAGGGCTATTTGTCAGGGTGTACAAAAACATGATTTGGAATGTTGTTAGAGAGGAAGCGAAGAAGAGAAAAAGAGGTGCTGGGCAGATTTGTATACACAAGAGGATGAATTTTTCTGTAGAATGTTGATCAGCAGATGGAGAAGACAATGTCAGAATCAAGTCATAGATGCCCAGAAACTAATAATTATGGAACTTTCTGATGTCAGTGACTGAAGTCTGGTAAGTTTTGTTTTATTAATATGTTGCCTTTCAAGACACAACCTGTCCCAAGCCATAGGGATATATTCATAAAGGATATTATTTTTTTTCCAAAAAAACTTTATTGAGGTATAATTTACATTCCATAAAGTATACAATTCCATGACCTTTATTAAATTTACCTAGTTGTGCAACCATTACCACAATCAAAGTAAGGTCTAGAATATTTATATCATCCCAATAAGATTTCTTGTGTTAAGTTGCAATTAATACTCATTGCCATTCCCACCTCCAGACAGCCACTAATTTACAGATCTCTGTAGATTTGCCTTTTCTGGATATTTCATATGAATACAATACACAAATGGAGTGTTTGCTCTTTTGTGTCTCACTTCTTTCACTTAACGTAGTGTTTTGGAGGTTCATCCCTGTTGTAGGATTCATCTGTATCTTTTTCCTTTTATTGCTAAATACACCACATTTGGTTTATCCATTTGCCAATTGATGGACTGTTGATTTGGGTTGTCTCTAATTTTGGGCTAGTATGAATAATGCCATTATGAATTATTATTGGAACGGTTTGTAGACTCTCGTGTATAGAGAGGAGCAAGCTTTCATATGTGAAAACTTTTCCAATGCTTTTTGAAATGAAGTATCATTATCGGCACCATATTTTAGAAATATGGTATTTACTCGATATTATAATTAATAAGTACAGCTCTATCCAAATGAAATCAGAGAACATTTTATGTAGAGACTTTGTTTTATAGATCCTGTAACATACACCAACAAAGGTAGTACATGTCTATATTTTCATAGAAATACTGATCAAAAGGCTGCAGTTACTTTTAAATTCACAAGTCTTCCTCATGTTTTCATCCCTCAAACAAATCCCTTATATCTTTTTTCTCATATTATCATTTTTTTCTCCCTTGACCCTTTGAAAAAGACTTACATTATTCTTCAGTGTTGTCAAACAGATCATTACTTCTAAGTTGGTAGCTTTAAAATTTCTTCATGAAACTTTATACTTCAGTCTTTACACTTCACGTGTGATAAATAATTTTTAAACACTATTATTTTCTAAATGAACTTTTACCACGGGGATCACTAAGTTATAGAAATAAAGATGAGTTTAAAAGCCAATGCAGGTGTCCACTGGGCGGAGAGGTGAGAAGAGGAGACCCTGGAATGTCAGGAAGCTAGTTATGGACCACAGGGAGAGTCTCAGGTGGATTTTGAACTGTCGAACAACAGGATTCCCTCTGCCTTTGGTCTGGGTTACCTGTGGAGCCAAAGAATTTTTGTTTACACAATGGCAAGAGGCAGTGAGAAGAAGAAGAATGAGAACACAGACAGCTGCATGGCTGTAACCACCATTTACAGAGTACAGGGTCTGTGCCAGGCTTTCTGCTAAACACAAGCCTTATGCTGTTTTATATTCACCAGGATTCTGTGAGGTGGGTATTGGTGTCACTTATAGTCTATAGATGAAGAAACTGAAGCTCACGAAGTCAGGTAAGTGCCCCAGATTTCACAACTATGGAGTGATGGAAGTGAGATTTAGTTGTATGTGACTAGAAATTTCTTAATTTTTATGCTGTGATATATAAGAGATTATTATCATTAAGACAAATCCTCAGAGAGTTACAGTCAAAGAATTACCTTTTGCATATATATCTGTGGTGGAGACTTTCTGCAGAGAGCAGGGAGCAGACATTCCAATGCTTTTCTTCCCCCAGTCTTCGACAGCCCTGCTTGCCACCAGCTGTGAGTGCCCATACAGTGAACCAAGTATCATCCAAGTGGATCCTGACTTTGAAACTTAGAGAATTGTGTTGCAATGCAACTATAAGAAAGCCTGGGATTTTAAAAAATCAACAGTTTTGAAACAGAAAGGGAGAAAAAGGTATAAAGAGAACACTATTAGAGTCATCAAATGTCTCCTGCTTAAGATTGAAAAACTTACATTATACAGAATACTACAGTATTATAAATGAGTGTCAGCATTCATCTATTTTTTTTTTGTCATGTTTATGCCCAGGATTTAATATTGGCCATTTTTTTTCTTTGAATGGTCTTAAACAAATGGATAAGCTATTGAGAGCTACACTACCTGCCAATTTAAAAAAAAATTAAAAACAAGATAGTGCAATAAAGTTTAGCGTCTAGAGATGTTTTTTCTCTCTTTTCCATGCATACTGTATCATCAAAGTCAATTTGACCTAGAGGCATTGATTTATAGTTAAGGACAAGGAAATCTGTCAGAAAAATAAGTTCAACCACATGAATCCATCTAGGAAGCAGGACGGCCCAAAGGAAGAGAGGGTCGTGGAGGGAAGCCCCTCTCTACGGTGCACATTTGCAAGGCAGAAAGAGTTTTGGGACTGGGTTTATCCAGCTCACAATTGAGCTGATAGAGATATCTTCCTCAAAGATAATTGTGTATGTCTTTGGGTGGTGGGAAAGGATTTATGGATCACAGTTTCTATTACCTGTCTCCTGAGATTCTCATTATTAATCACCTCCAATAGTTAGATCAGGGAGTCTCAACATCCTACAGGTGATTCTGATATGGTGGTCTTTGAACTGCATTTAAAAGACATTGAAATCAAATGACATGATTTTGATCTTCCTCTCCCTCCATAACTTAGAGCTACAGTTAGAATTTAATTTACTTATTTGACTAAGAAAACTCAAGGCTCAACAACATAGCTTCTGGTCTGTGATATGAAGAGGTGTCACTTTCCTTCACACAGGGACTTGCGAAAAGGAATTTAGAACTGCCATTGAGTCTGTTATTTGAGTTTGGAAACTGTGAGACTATGTGGGAGAATTCTCTGCAGCCTTAAAAGTACAGAAATGGATCTTTTGTGGCTTGTGAGCTCAACCAAACCAAAGAAGAGAAAAGGTCCTCTGTCTCTGTGTTGAGGTACAGGAGAAAAAAGCTGAGAGGGAAGAGGACAGGGGACACAGAGCCAGAGCTTTCAGAGGTCACTTGAAACACCATAAGGAACACTAATGGGCTCTCATTGGAGCTACCCAGCTTTGGAGAGGCTCAGTAGCTATTTGGTGGCTCTTTCATGTATTTCCATGTATGTTCCAAATTTGAATGTGTATTCATTATATGTTGTTGGGCTTTTTTTTTTGAGACCAGTCTGTCACCCAGACTAGAGTGCAATGGTGCAATCTTGGTTCACAGCAACTTCATCCATGTCCCTGCAAAGGACATGATCTTGTTCCTTTTTATGGCTGCATAGTATTCCATGGTGTATATGTACTGAATTTTCTTTATCCAATCTATCATTGAAGGACATTTGGATTGGTTCCATGTCTTTGCTCTTGTTAATAGTGCTGCAATAAATATATGTGTACATGTGTCTTTATAGTAGAATAATTTATAATCCTTTGTGTATATACCCAGTAATGGGATGCTGGGTCAAATACTATTTCTGGTTCTAGATCCTTGAGGAATTGCCATATTTTCTTCCACAATGGTTGAACTAATTTACATTCCTACCAACGCGTAAAAGCATTCTTATTTCTCCACAGCCTTGCCAGCATCTATTGTTTCCTGACTTTTTAATAATCACCATTCTGACTGGTGTGAGATGGTATCTCATTGTGATTTTGATTTGCATTTCTCTGATGATCAGTGATGTTGAGCTTTTTCTCATATGTTTGTTGGCTATGTAAATGTCTTCTTTTGAGAAGCGTCTGTTCATATCCTTTGCTCACTCTTTGATGGGGTTGTTTGATTTTTCTTTTAAGTATGTTTAAGTTCCTTGTAAATTCTGGATATTAGAGCCTTGTCAGATTGCAAAAATTTTCTCCCATTCTGTAGGTTGCCTGATCACTCTGATGATAGTTTCTTTTGCTGTGCTCTTTAGTTTAATTAAATCCAATTTGTGAATTTTGGCTTTCGTTGCAATTGCTTTTGGCATTTTCATCATGAAGTATTTGCCCATGCTTGTGTCTCGAATGGTATTGCCTAGGTTTTCTTATAGGGTTTTTATGGTTTTAGGTCTGACATTTAAGTCTTTCATCCATCTTGAGTTAATTTTTGTATAAGGTGTAAGGAAAGGGGTCCAGTTTCAGTTTCCTGCATATGGCTAGCCAGTTTTCCCAGCACTATTTAATGAATAGGAGATCCTTTCCCCATTGCTTGTTTTTGTCAGGCTTGTTGAAGATCAGATGGTTGTAGATGTGTGGTGTTATTTCTGAAGTCTCTGTTCTGCTCCATTGGTCTACATATCTGTTTTGGCACCTGTAAAACAGATATGTAGTTTTGGTTACTGTAACATTGTAGTATAGTTTCAAGTCAGGTAGCATGATGCCTCCAGCTTTGTTCTTCTTGCTTAGGATTGTCTTGGCTATATGGGGTCTTCTTTGATTTCATATGAAATTTAAAGTAGTTTTTTCTAACTCTGGGAAGAATGTCAATGGTAGTTTGATGGGAATAGCATTGAATCTATAAATTACTCTGGGCAATATGGCCATTTTCATGAAATCGATTCTTCCTATCCATGAAGATGGAATGTTTTTCTATTTGTTTGTGTCCTCTACTATTTCCTTGAGCAGTGGTTTGTAGTTCTCCGTGAAAAAGTCCTTCACATCTCTTGTTAGCTGTGTTCCTAGGTACTTTATTCTCTTTGTAGCAATTGTGAATGGGAATTCATTCATGATTTGGCTCTCTGCTTGTCTATTGTTGGTGTAAAGGAATGCTTGTGATTTTTGCACATTTCTTTTGTATCCTGAGACTTTGCTGAAGTTGCTTATCAGTTCAAGATAAGCAACTTATCATCTCAACTTGGGCTGAGACGATGGGGTTTTCTAAATATAAAATCATGTCATCTGCAAACAGAGACAACTTGACGTCCTGTATTTCTATTTGAATACACTTCATTTCTTTCTCTTGCCTGATTGCCCTGGCCAGAACTTCCAATACTATGTTGGATAGGAGTGGTGCGAGAGGGCATCCTTATCTTGTACCAGTTTTCAAAAGGAATGCTTCCAGATTTTGCCCGTTCAATATTATATTGGCTGTGGGTTTGTCATAAATAGCTCTTATTATTTTGAGATATGTTCCATCAATACCTAGTTTGTTGAGAGTTTTTAACATGAAGGGATGTTGAATTTTATTGAAGGCCTTTTCTGCATCTATTGAGATAATCATGTGATTTTTTTCTTTGGCTCTGTTTATGTGATGGATTACATTTATTGGTTTGCATTTGTTGAACCAGCCCTACATCCCAGGAATAAAACTAACTTGATCGTGGTGGATAAGCTTTTTGACATGCTGCTGGAATAAGTTTGCCAGTATTTTATTGAGGATTTTCACATGTATGTTCATCAGGGATATTGACCTGAAAGTTTTCTTTTTTAGTTGTGTCTCTTCCTGGTTTGGGTATTAGGATGCTGCTGGCTTCACAAAATGAGTTAGGGAGAAGTCCCTCCTTTTCAATTGTTTGGAATAATTTCAGAAGGAATGGTACCAGCTCCTCTTTGTATTTCTGGTAGAATTCAGCTGTGAATCCATCCTGTCCTGGGCTTTTTTTTGGTTGGTAGCCTAATAATTACTGCCTCAATTCCAGAGCTTGTTATTTTTCTATTTAGGGATTCAGCTTCTCCCTGGTTTAGTCTTGGTGGGGCGTATGTGTTCAGTAATGTATCTATTTCTTCTGGATTTTCCAGTTTATTTGTGCAGAAGTGTTTATAGTATTCTTTGATGGTAGTTTGTATTTCTGTGGGGTCAATGGTGATATTCCTTTTATCATTTTTTACTGTGTCTATTTGATTCTTCTCTTCTTTGTTAGTCTAGCTAGTGGTCTATCTATTTTGCTATTTTTTTTTTTTTTAAAACCAGCTCCTGGGTTTGTTGTTTTTTTTGGAGGGTTTTTCATGTCTCTATCTTCTTCAGTTCTTCTCTGATCTTAGTTATTTATTGTCTTCTGTTAGCTTTTAAATTAGTTTGCTCTTGCTTCTCTTGCTCTTTTCATTGTAATGTTAGATTGTTGTTTTGAGACCTTTCTAGCTTTCTGATGTGGGCATTTAGTGCTATAAATATCCCTTTTTACACTGCTTTAGCTGTGTCCCAGAGATTCTGGTACATTGTCTCTTTGTTCTGATTGGTTTCAAAGAACTTCTTCATTTCTACCTTAATTTTATTATTTACCCAGGAGTCATTGAGGAGCAGGCTGTTCAATTTCCATGAAATTGTGTGTGTTTTTTAAGTGAATTTCTTAATCCTGAGTTCCAATTTGATTGCACTTTGGTCTGAGAGACTGTTCGTTATGGTTTCTGTTCTTTTGCGTTTGCTGAGGAGTATTTTACCTCCTATAATGTGGTCATCAATTTTAGAATAAGTGACATGCAGCACTGAGAAGAATGTATATTCTGTTGTTTTGCAGTACAGAGTTCTGTAGACATCTACTAGATCCACTTGATCCAGAGCTGAGTTCAAGTTCTGAATATCTTTGTTAATTTTCTGAATCATTGATCTGTCTAATATTGACAGTGGGGTGTTAAATTCTCCCATTATTATTGTGTGGGAGTTCTTAGGTCTCTAAGAACTTGTTTTATGAATCTAGGTGCACCTGTATTGGTTGCATATATATTAGAATAGTTAGTTCTTCTTATTGAATTGTTCCTTTTACCATTATATGATGCCCTTCTTTGCCTTTTTTCAGTCTTTGTTGGTTTAAAGACTGTTTTGTCAGAGACTAGGATTGTAATCCTTGCTTTTTTTTTTTTTTTTCCATTTGCTTGGTAAATTTTCCTCCACCTCTTTACTTTGAGCCTGTTTGTGCCTTTGTATGTAAGATGGGTCTCCTGAATACAGCACCCTGATGGGTCTTGACTGTCTAATTTGCCAATCTGTGTCTTTTAATTGGGGCATTTAGCCCATTTATATTTAAGGTTAGTATATGTGAATTTTTCATCCTGTCATTATAATGCTATTTGGTTATTTTGCACATTAGTTGATGCAGTTTCTCCATAGTGTCATTGGTCTTTATATTTTGGTGTGTTTTGCAGTGTCTGGTACCAGCTTTTCCTTTTCATATTTAGGGCTTCTTTCAGGAGCTCTTGTAGGGCAGGTCTGGTGGTAACAAAATCCCTCAACTTTGCTTGTCTGGAAAGGATTTTATTTCTCCTTCACTTACGAAGCATAGTTTGGCTGGATATGAAATTCTGAGTTGAAAATTCTTTTCTTTAAGAATGTTGAATATTCGCCCCCAATCTCTTCTGGCTTGTAGAGTTTCTGCTGAGGGGTCTGCTGTTAGTCTGATGGGCTTCCCTTTGTAGGTGACTTGGCCTTTCTCTCTGGCTGCCCTTAACAGTTTTTCCTTCATTTTGACCTTGGAGAATCTGATGATTATGTGTCTTGGGGTTGTTCTTCTCATGGAGCATCTTAATAGTGTTCTCTGTATTTCCTGAATTTTCATGTTGGCCTGCCTTCCTAGGCTGGGGAAGTTCTCCTGGATAATATCCTGAAGTGTGTTTTCCAGCTTGTTTCTCCCCATCTCCTTCTGGTACTCCAATTAATTGTAGGTTTGGTCTTTTTATGAAGTCCCATATTTCTTGGAGGTTTTGTTCATTCCTTTTCATTCTTTCTTCTCTATTCTTGTCTGCATGTCTTATATCAGTAAGGTAGTCTTCAGACTCTGATATCCTTTCTTCTGCTTGGTCGATTCAGTCATTGATACTTGTGTATGCTTCACAAAGTTCTTGTGCTGTGTTTTTTAGCTCCATCAGGTCATTTATGTTCCTCTCTAAACTGGTTATTCTAGTTAGCAATTCCTCTAATCTTTTATCCAGGTTCTTAGGTTCTTTGCATTGGGTTAGAACATGCTCCTTTGGCTCATCATAGTTTTTTATTACCCATCTTCTGAAGTCCACTTCTGTCAATTTGTCCTCCGTGCAGTTCTACGCCCTTGATGGAGAGATGTTGTGATCCTTTGGAAGAGGTGGGGCACTATGACCTTTTGGGTTTTCAGCATTTTTCAGTTGATTCTTTCTCATCTTCGTGAGTTTGTCTAGTTTCCATCTTTGAGGCTGCTGATCCTTGGATGGAGTTTTTGTGGGGGCCTTTTTTGTTGTTATTGTTGTTGATGCTGTTGTTGCTTTCTGCTTGTTGGTTTTTCTTTCAGTAGTCAGCTCCCTCTTCTGTAGGGCTGCTGCAATTTGCTGGGGGTTCACTTTAGGCCCTGTTCATCTGATTTGCTCCTGTGCCTTGAGATGTCACTCAGGGAGGCTGGACAGCAGCAAAGATGGGTGCCTGCTCCTTTTCCTGGGACCTCTGACCTTGAGAGGCACCAATCTGATGCTAGTAGGATTGGTCCTGTACAAGGTGTCTGACAACTTCTGTTGGAGGGTCTCACCCAGTTGGGTGGCATAAGGGAGAAGGACCCATTTAACAAAGCACTTTGTCCCTTGGTGGAGAGGGTGTGTTTCGCTGGGGGAAAACCCACTCATCTGGGCTGCTGCCTGGATTCTTCAGAACCAGCAGGAGGAGAGGCGAAGTCTGCTGCTGGTCCCAGAGACTGCAGCCACCCCTCCCCCTAGGGGCTGAGGTCCAGGGAGATCTGAATTCTGTCCCTGAGCCTCTGGCTGGAGTTTTGGAGAGCCTTCAGGGAAGCCCTGCCCACTGAGGAAGGATGGATCAAGGTTAGATCTGAAGATGTATTCTGGCCACAGACTGCCAGAGCCAGTATGTTGGCTGTGGGGACAACTTTTGGGACCAAGCCATCCAGTCTCCCTGGCTCCAGCAGGGGAAGAGCGCAGCCTGAAGCTATAGAAATGCGTGCTGCCCTTCCCCCGCCCAGGCAGCTTAGTGTGTTAGGCAGCTGTGAATCCCAGTGCTGGTTGCTGCACCTCCCCGAAGGAGCTCACATGGCTTAGAAAGCAGGCAGCCGTGGTGCTGGTTGCCTTTCCCATAGGAGTTTGATAGGCTTAAGCAGATTCCAGCTGAGAGACTAAGAATCTGCGTGTTCTGGGGTTGGGATACTAGGCCCGGTGGTGTGGGTTAGCAAGTGGGATCTTCAGATCTGTGGGTTGCACAGCTCTGTGGGAAAAGCACAGTTTCCCGGGCTGGGTAGCACGCTCATCCACAGCCTCCCTTGGCTGGGGGGAGGGAGTTCCCCTTCCCTGTGTGGCTCTCAGGTGGGCCACCCACCACACTGCTCTTCCTTCTCTCCGTGGGTCACGTCAGCCTTCTAGTCAATTTTGATGAGAGAACCTGGATACCTTGGTTGCTGTGGGGAAAAGAAAGAGATCAGACTGTTACTGTGTCTATATAGAAAGAAGTAGACGTAAGAGACTCCATTTTGTTCTGTATTTGAGATGCTGTTAATCTGTGACCCTACCCCCAACCTTGTCCTTACAAGAGACATGTGCTGTGGTGACTCAAGGTTTAACGGATTTGGGGCTGTGCAGGGTGTGCTTTGTTAAACAAGTGCCTGAAGGCAGTATGCTTGTGAAAAGCCAACACCATTCTCTTAATCTCAAGTACCCAGGGACAGGTACACTGCCAAAGGTCGCAGGGACCTCTGCCTAGGAAAGCTAGGTATTGTCCAAGGTTTCTCCCCATGTGATAGTCTGAAATATGGCCTTGTGGGAAGGGAAAGACCTGATCGTCCCCCAGCCTGACACCCGTGAAGGGTCTGTGCTGAGGAGGACTAGTATAAGAGGAAAGAAGGCCTCTTGGCAGTTGAGATAGAGAAAAGCATCTGTCTCCTGCCCGTCCCTGGGCAATGGAACATCTCGGTGTAAAACCCGACTGTACGTTCTGTTTACTGAGAAAGGAGAAAACCGCCTTAGGGCTGAAGGTGGGACGTGCTAGCGGCAATGCTGCTCTTTAGGCACTAAAAAGGTTTATGGAGATGTTTGCATATGCATATCAAGGCACAGCACTTTTCCTTAAACTTATTCATGTCACAGAGATCTTTATTCATATGTCTTACTGCTGACCTTCTCCCTACCATGATCCTATTATCCTGCCACTTCCCTTTTTTCTAAGATGATAAAGATAATGATCAATAAATACTGAGGGAACTCAGAGACCGGTGCCTGCATGGGTCCTCTGTATGCTCAGCGCCGGTCCCCTGGGCCCACTTTTTCTTTCTCTATACTTTGTCTCTATGTCTCATTTCTTTTCTCAAGTGAGAGACTTGGAACGAGAGACTGGAATGAGAGGTTCCACCTAACGAGAAACGCCCACAGGTGTGGAGGGGCAGGCCACCCCTTCAGGTTGCTGGTGAAGGATTCACGTGCTTATTATGCTTTCTTTTTTCAATAGGAGCCACTAAATGCTGCTGTTTCTAGTGGACCATTTTGGCTCCACTCCCAATGGCATATTATGGACAGTTGTGTTCCAAAGGAGGGATGAGAGTAGCTGCTGAGGTCTTAAAAATCACCCGTAACTCTAGCCATGGGCACACAGGCACGAAACAGGAAACAAGAGGATGGAAGTTAAAATGGTGGAGTCCTTGTCTGGACCAGCTATATCAATTTACTACTGGTTACATGTTTTTATCTGTGAATGACTTGGTTGGGTGCAGCTTTTGGAGACCATTTAAAGGTATAAAGAGTCACCGTGACTACAATGCATGGTGCAAGTTTTAAGTAAAGCACTGAAAATTCATGCTGGGAGAAGTGCAGGCAGACCTATTATCCTTCCAGCTTCTAGGGTTTTTAATGACCACAGCAAGCATGCAGCTTACTCCTTGAAATGGTTTCACTCTGTTGCCCAGGTTGTGCAGTGGTGCAATCATAGCGCACTACAGCCTCAAACTCCTGGGCTCAAGTGATTTTCCACCTCAGTCTCCCAAAGAGTTGGGATTACAGGCGTGAGCCACTGCACTCAATCTAAAAGTGGTCTTTGTTGCAGGCAGCTTGATGCTTCTCATGGGATACAAGATTAAACAATGTCTTTCAATTTCGATCAATTTATGAAATTAAAAAATTCATTTCCAACCTGATTATTTGAAAGCATTCAGGTTACTTTCTGTATTAGGAATCCTGGCTATAGCTGGAGATGGGAGGGAACACTGTGTCATTTTATTAATTAGTGGTTGATATGGGCATAGAGAAATGGGGTAAAGAAGACAGGAGATGAGCAAAAGACATGTGTACGTGTCTTTTGTGTGGGCAGTTTCATCCTCAGGTGAAATAGTTTTGGCTTACTGAGAGCTGAAGGAGTGAACTTATGTAAATGCTGGATTAGTTTCCCATCCCCCACTCCTCTCCTTAAGTTTTAAAAAATTGTGTGTGTCCCAGTACCAGCACCAGCGTCCTTACCCTGCAATGAAAAGCTTTCCCACAGCTTCAGTTAAACAGTTCTACTTGCCTAACAGCGTCTGATCCATTCTTCCTCAGCTCATTCATTCATTGAGGTGCCATGCTTTCTCTTGGGATAAAAATGTAATTAGAGTCCGGGCGCCATGGCTCAAGCCTGTAATCCCAGCACTTTGGGAGGCCGAGGCAGGTGGATCACGAGGTCAGGAGATTGAGGCCATCCTGGCTAACACAGCGAAACCCTATCTCTACTAAAAATACGAAAAAACTAGCCGGGCGCGGTGGTGGGTGCCCGTAGTCCCAGCTACTCGGGAGGCTGAGGCAGGAGAATGGCGTGAACCCAGGAGGTGGAGGTTGCAGTGAGCTGAGATCGCGCCACTGCACCCCAGCCTGGGTGACAGAGCGAGACTCCGCCTCAAAAAAAGAAAAAAAAGAAAAAAAAATGTAATTAGAAGATCCTGCTGCAGGATTTCTCAGAGTTGGTTCTGTCCACTACCTGGATAAACTCCATCAGGAGAATGCATGAAGGTGCAGATTCCTGGGCTTCACCCACAGCGATTTTGATTCTGCTTGTCTGGGGTGAGTCCTGATGTTTATATAGATACTCATTAAATAAGATGTTAACTTACAAACTCACCAATAAGACCTCTGACCTTTTCATAAATGTTTGCATTTTAAAAATACATAGGAAGATTATATCATGGCATATAAATCAAGTTGAATAGACCTTTAATGATTTTGTTTTTTAAATATTTTCTTTGATTATATTTTGCCTGTAGTTTTAGTCTTATGACATGTACATTTTCTCCTTGCAGTTGTATATCTCTTGCATGTTGAGATTTTTATTTTTATTTTTAATTTTTTTTGTAAAGCATATTTCCATCTGATGCAGTTTGGATATTTGTCCCCATCCAAATCTCATGTTGAAATACAATCTCCAGTGTTGGAGCTGAGGCCTGGTGGCAGGGGTTTTGATTATGGAGACAGATCCCTTATGAATGGCTTGGGCCATTCCTTTGGCGATAAGTGAGCTCTCGCTCTGAGTTCACATGAAATCTGGTCGTTTAAAAGTGTGTGGCACCTCCTCTCTCCTGCTCCTGCTTCTGTCACATGAAGTTTACCCCTCCTTCACCTTCTACAATGTCTGGAAGCTTCCTAAGGCCTCCATAGAAGCAGATGCCAGTGCTATGCTTCCTGTACAGCCTGCAGAAACCATAAGCCAGTTAAACTTCTTTTCTTGTAAATTACTAAATCTCAAGTATTTCTTTATAGCAATGCAAGAATGGCCTAAATCACCATCCTATTTTTATCACTGGATCCTCATGAGATATGAATGAAGAGAACCCATTTCAGCTGAGGACACTGAGGCACAGAGATGTTATGTGACTTGCTTAAGTGACTTACAGTCAGAGCGATCAACCTCAGTTCTCATTCCAGAGGTATTTCTGATTTGACTTGAGGCACTGCCTGCCTTCATGCTTGATCAGATTTGTCTATGATGGACAGAGACCTTTGGAAGTCACCTGGAACCTTCTCCTGCTGTTGAAGCATCTAAAACAGGCCAACTGAAGGACAGTGTCACATCTAAGGCTCCTTGGAAAAAGGCCTTATATAGTCAGGTGCTCTCCAGAGATGTTCCTCTGCAGGTGACCACCCTGTCCTCTGACTGTCTCCAGCCAAATCTAAATCAGTCCAGGTTTGAAACAGGCTTCTCTGAGGCCCCAGGGCAACTGAATTTCTCTCCTTGAATGTAGCCAATCACTCCGTCCCCTGTGCAGGCTGGTCTTGACTTATTTCCACTCCTTGCTAGGCACAAGGCCATACTAGCGGCCAGTAAGAGAAAGAGCTGAGGCTGATATGTGCATCTCTTGAGGCACCCTTTGCAGTAGAAAGAACTCTGGGAGACCTGGCTTTGCATTCTGCATCTGGCTTTGTGACCTTGGACAAGTGACTTAACCTTTCTGAGCTTTGCTTTCCTCATCTGTGAAATGAGGATAGTAATACATAACCCATGTGGCAATTTTTTTTTTTTTTTTCTTTTTGAGGTGGAATCTCACTCTGTTGCCCAGCCTGGAGTGCAGTGGGACGATCTTGGCTCACTGCAAGCTCCACCTCCCAGGTTCACGCCGTTCTCTTGCCTCAGCCTCCCGAGTAGCTGGGACTACAGGCGCCCACCACCATGCTCGGCTAATTTTTTGTATTTTTAGTAGAGACGGGGTTTCACCGTGTTTGCCAGGATGGTCTCGATTTCCTGACCTCGTGATCCACCCACCTTGGCCTCCCAAAGTGCTGGGATTACAGGTGTGAGCCACTGCGCCTGGCCAGGACATTTTAATACTCAAAATATCATCTGTGAAGCAGTATCTGGCCTTGTTGACCAGGGTGTGTGCATGGGGAATGCTGATTCCCTTTCCTGTCTCTGCTTTCCGGCACTGCTCTTCTCTTCCTCAGGTCTAAGCTGACAACAAAGACTCTTCTCCGCAACTGCTAGGATGAACTGTTTCATTAGAGATGACAACAGATGCACAGTAGCACCCTGCTACTTAACCTTTGTTATTAGAGGCAATTCTTTTTGAATTTTAAGTCCATCCGTAATGTGGGTCAGAGGCTTCCTGATACCTTTCTGAGTGCCCAAAGCAACAGTGACATTATGTTCAGCCACAGCCTTCGGTGATGACCTTCTCTCCTGCTGCCCCTAGTGGTCCCAGTCCCAGCTCTCAGAAGTCTAGGAGCTGGGAGGAGATTTGCACCATCTCCTGGGGATGTTGCTTACCCAAGGCCAAGTTCAGCCTGGACCTCAAAGACCTGCTTCCTCCTCAAGGGAGGAAGCAAGATCCCCTGACAATCAAGGGATCTTCTAGGTCTTGGTAATGAAATGCAAGAGGGTGCTGGTGCTCTTTCAAAGGGAACTTTTCACTGGGCGAGGAAGAGTAGGATGATGCTGACGTGGTTGACTTGGGCTGTGGAACCCTTTCTTGAGGGAGTGGCTTTCCAAAATCAAGGAAGAAGGGATCTGATTGTGTTTCAGAAAGGCTCTTATTAGCATAAATGTCCGTAAAATGAAAATAGAATTGTCTGTTCGTATTTAAGATTAAACTCTATCTCTCTTGAATCTGTAAAATATAAGCTGTTTGGCTCTGCTTTTAAGATCAGCATAAATTGCAATATTTCTGTGGGTGTTTGCTTTTTTGAGATTTTTTTGTCTGGCCAGGTTATTAGAAGCATTTTACAGTTAAAATGTTTGCTTGCCATCACTCAAAAATAGGGCTGGAGGAAACTCAAATATCATTGTTCTGTGTTTTGAAGCAGAAATGAAAAAAAGTAGTTTAAGGATAAGAAAGGCTAGTGTGAGATGCCGTTGCAGAAAAGAAATGGCAGGAGTGGGGACTGTGTGTGGCTGCTTCGGCCCTTGCAGCTCTGAGTCCTGTGTTTCCTGACTGTACTCCCCTCAGGAAAGGAGGATGCACAGCTACACCCACAGCCCTGACACTTCCCCAAGTAACATAACGGGAGCCTTCCGCCACACAAGTGACTGAAGGTGGAAATGGAAAATCCCAAAGCAGGATCATAGGAGAGTTCTTAGGGGCAGAGGGACTGTCTTTATACTCCCCAGACTCATTGCTAAAGCTGCCTGCCCTCTTGATCTGAAAATGGACTTTTCTTTAATCCAAGTTAGGCCAACACAGGACTGGAGTCAGGTCAGACAGGGGATTAGGGTGTACAGTGTTGTACAGAACTGGGGAGTTTGGAAATAGGAACTCATTTTTTTTGTAATGAAGAAGCATTTAGGTGAAATTTAACATTTTCCTTAGTTTCATTTCAGTTTCCTTTTTGTGTGTACTATGTAAAATTAAATTCAACTCCTTTTATTAAAAGTACATAAGATTTTTTTCCCTAAAATTATTTTGTCTTTCTGCCCTTCCTTCCATTTATCTATTTATTCTTCAAGTATGGAAATGTGGAAAAAATGATTTTCAACAAAAGATGACACTATCTCCTCTGCCTCGCACTGGTAATATTTTCAGTAAATTTTTGTACTTTTCTGTATTTTTTTACTTTTAATAGTTTTGATATATTTTATTTTAAAATCATTTCTTTTCTTCTTTCCTTTTCTTACTACCGTCCTACTTTCTCTTCCTTCATCCCTCCTTCCTTCCATCCTGCCTAATTTTCTTCCTTCTTTTGAAAAACAATAGTATACATATGTAACAAACCTGCACGTTATGCACATGTACCCTAGAACTTAAAGTATAATAATAAAAAAAAAAAAAAGAAAAGAAAAACAGTGAAGATAGTTTAAATGGAGAAGGTAACCAGCACAGAGGCCACTTTCTGCTCCTTGTGAGGGTTCCCCAGCATGTAGCCCCTCTAAAATCACTGCCTGCTTCAGCAGCCTGTCTTTTGCTTAGGATGACCGACTGTGGGTAGTCACATTCTATGCCTATTTGCTCAATGTATTGTTACCAGTGCTTTCTTTCACTCTCTACATGCGTTGTTCTGGTATTGGTGGGAGGTATCTGCTACTGTTGGCAAATCTGTACAGGTCCGCAGCAACCTCAATTCTTGCCTCCTCAGAAGAAGGAATTGGACTGAGGGGCATAAGGCAGAAAAAAAAGATGGACGCAAGTATCAGAGCAGGAGTGGACATTTAGTAAAAAGCTTTAGAGCGGGAAAGAAAGGAAAGTACACTTGGAAGAGATCCACGTGGATGACCTGAAGAACAAGTGTGGTGTTTAACCTTGATCCTGGGACTTTACAGGCTGGCCCACCTCTAGCAACTTGCACCCCTTTCCCATGATTCTTCCCTTAGGGCGGGCTGCCCATACCCTTGGGAAGCGAGCGCATGCAGTGTGTTTAGAAATTTGTATGCATTCTCCTCTGAGGCTTTCTGCCCTTTTCCGGTGGCGTGCCCCTGGAAGATCATACTCTGCCATTTTGTCTCTTAGTGCACAGGCCTGGGCAGTTGCTTCTCCCTGGCATCTGCATTCAATGAACACTTTAGTGCAACAGGTATGGACCATCAGGAAATGGCCACTCCCTGGTGCTGGCTGCCAATTTATCACTTTTAGAGAGGCAATGTGATGACTGCTGAACCATCGCCTGGCATCCCTTGTGGGTTGGGAGAGCCCTCTCCTGCCCTGCACGTGCCTGTCAACTACCTGTACAAGTCCTGGACAATGACTTGCCTGGCTGCTCTACTTTCCTTCAGCACAGGGTCCCAGAGCAGGGACCCAGGCCACCTATTTTACGTTTATGAGCACAGTGAGCCTGCGGCCTGAGAATCTCTGGGGATAACGTTTGGTGCTGCCCTTCCACCACATGCTGGGCACAAAATTGGGAGAGGAGCTGCCTTTAAATGTGGCTGCCTCTTGATGCTGAGAAAAAAAAAAATCCCACAGGACCCAGGCTGGTGCCAAAGTGCTTCCCCCAGAGGATGCCTGTGGGAAGAATGGCTAACAACAGTCATTTCAGCTGCATTAGGCTCCTTTGCTGTAATTCCCCAATCTAAATAGGCTTGTAATTATAGAGCGGAATGAAGTGGTTGGGCAGACGTGTTCTCTGTTGGAAGCACAGCCACAAAAGGGACTTAGCATCTCATTTTCCTTGTCATCTTTAAATGTGCTCACAGTATATACCCCACTACCCCATGAAAAACCTAATGCTCTCCCTGATGTTCAAAGGGCCGTGGGTCTGGCTCCAAGAAGGAGGCTGCTGCTCCTTTCAGGTTGACAGGCTTTGCTCCGGAACCACTCAGTGACAGAGAACAAGGACAGACTCTCTAGTATGAGAGACTTTGGGCTCTGGTAAGAGTTCCTGCAGCCTGTCCTGTCATTGGTGTTTTGAATAAAGCAGTGACTCTTCAGGGAGTCCTCTCCTCCCTTCCTTCCTCCCTTCCTCCCTCCCTCCCTCCCTGCCTTCCTCCCTTCCTCCCTACCTTCCTCCCTTCCTCCCTCTCTCTCCCTCCCTTCCTTCCTTCCTTCCTTCCTTCCTTCCTTCCTTCCTTCTTTCCTTCCTTCCTTCCTTCCTTCCTCCCCTCATCCTCCTTCCTTCCCTCATCTTCCTTCTTTCCTTCTGGTCACTTATTTATTAATAGTAATAAATAATTATGCAAATAATCCCAAGAATACCTTGTACTTCTGCATCCACTTTAAAAACAACGGAAACAAGCCTGAGAGATGGTAACTGACCCAGAAGCTTCAGATGCTGTTAGAGCAGGGATGTCTGTCTGACTCTGGAGCTCAAGAAAACATATCACATATCACTATGTGCTACTGTGTCTCACGTGGAAGAGGCCACAGACTGACAATGCATCGCCACCTAGAGCTTTGGGGGAGTATGATGTGGCATGGCAGGTGGCTGTCCTAGTTCACTGGCAGGCTGAAAAAGCTGACTCAGCCCTCATGGGGCTAATTGGAATATGGATGCTTGAGGAAAGAGACCAGTGACTCTGGTCACTAGGGGACTAGAGTGACTGTGCCATGTGTGGGTTGATCAACTCCAAAACTATTGATGTAGGTGTTTTAAGTGTTTATTTCCTGAGCTAGTCAGTATTCAAGGTAAAGTCCAGGGTCAAAAAGTTCTATTTGGCAAAGCAACGTTATAGTTCTAGAGAAAAAAATGATTCCCCTTTGTCATTAATTCCAGTACTTTTCTTTAGGACCTTAATTTGGACTCATGGTTTCCCCATTAACTATATAAATGGGATTAATGACTTGATTCCAGCAGAGAACATGAAGTACTTAAGGAACTGTTTTAGCCAGATGACACGTTATTATTACCAGTAAGAGGTGGGAATATTAGCATTTATGTGGCCCTTTATTTGCAGAGACTATTCTGATGGGTTATTCACACACGTATTATAATCTTAATGGTCATTTTGTGCTCCCCCATTTGTCATGCTTGTATATATTTGCAACATTAAAAAATTATATTACTAAGGACAAATGATGTCCATAGAAGCCTGCAGCTGCCTGTCCCGTGTGGTCATAGAATACTTGCTTTCCTGTTGAGGATCCTGACCCTACTGTCCCCAGTCCTAAAGGCCTCTGTAGGGGTTTTAGGTTCAGGGATCTTCCATTTAGTTGTCTCCTCTTGGTAGAGAATTAAACGATGTGTTTTATAGCTTATTAAGGGGTCTTCTATGTGGGATATTTCCACATTGAGTAGTAGGGGAGTGGGGGAGTTGGGGTGGTGGTGATCTTTGTTTTTAGTTGTAAATTTTTAAATTCTTTTTTTTTTTTTGGCTCTATTTTCATAGTCTCTTAATGCGTTAAATTTGGCTTAGGCTTTTTTGAGTTATTAGATTTTCATTTTTACCAGAGTTTAAATAGATACTTTATTTATTAATATATCATAGATTTTGGGGGCACATATGGTATTTTGATACCTGTATGCAATGTGAAATGATCAAATCAGGGTAATTGGGATAACCATCACCTCAAACATTTATCTCTTCTTTGTGTTGGGAATATTACAATTCTTCTCTTTTAGCTATTTTGAAATAACAATACATTATTGTTAACTATATTTTCCCTATTATACTATTGACTACTAGAACTTATTCCTTCTATCTAGCTGTATTTTTGTACCCATTAACCAGCTTCTCTTATTCTCCGTCTTCCCTAATTAACCATCGAAGCAGAGTCTATTTGACATAATACAGGTTTGTCATGGAAGTTGTCTCCCACGTTTTCCATTACAATGTCATTTCTAAGACCTCTATTTTCTGCTTAACAAGTTAGAGGATAACAACAACAACAACAACAATTGAACAAGTATTGAGTTTTAAATGTTAAACACCCAGCTAAATACCATAAATTCATTATCACATTTACCCATCACAGCAGTGCTATAAGATATATTTGATTATTATCTCCATTTCACAAAGACAGAGCTGAGACGTACAGTATTAAATGACTTCTCCAGTCAGCACTCTATCTAATATTCCAACTCAGTTATCTACCGTTACTTGTAGCTAAACTGCACCTCAAATCTATTGAATCTCATAACTTAAAATAATTTTTTGCTAGTTTTAGAAAACAGTTACCTGTAGCTTAGTTTAATTTATGGTGTTTTTTAGGGACCTTCTCTGCCCTCAAATGACCTTGATGCACTGAGATAAAGTCAGAAAATGTCCTCAGTGTTGGACCTTTTTTTTGTCTTAGCTCTGCTTTTCTGTCGATAAAAAGAGTTACACTCTATAAAACATTTGAAGAGATTTATTCTGAGCCAGATATGAGTGACCACAGCCCACAACACAACTCTCAGGAGGTCCTGAGAACATGTGCTCAAGGTGGGTGGGGTGGCAGTTTTGTTTTGTACATTTTAGGGAGACATGAGACCTCAATCAAATACATTTAAGAAATACATTGGTTTGGTCCAAAGGTGGGACAACTCGAAGCAGCCGGTAGATTCCAGCTTATAGGTAGATTTAAAAATTTTTTGGTTGACAATTGGTTGAGTTTATCTAAATACCTGGGATCAATAGAAAGGAATGTCTGGATTAAGAAAAGGGATTGTGGACTAGGTGCGGTGGTTCACACCTGTAATCCCAGCACTTTGGGAGGCTGAGGTGGGTGGATCACGAGGTTAGGAGTTCAAGACCAGCCTGGCCAAGATGGTGAAACTCTGTCGCTACTAAAAATACAAAAAATTAGCCGGGTATCGTGGTGGGCACCTGTAATCCCAGTTACTTGGGAGGCTGAGGCAGAGAATTGCTTGAACCTGGGAAGCAGAGGTTTCTGTGAGCCGAGATCATGCCACTGCACTCCAGCCTAGGTGACAAAGTGAGATTTTGTCTCAAAAAAAAAAAAAAAAGAGAAAGAAAGAAAGGATTGTGGAAGCTAAAGTTCTTATTTGCAGAGGAAGCCTTCAGGTAGCAGGCTTCAGAGAAGATAGGTTGCAAAATGTTTCTCATCAGACCTAAAGTCTGTGTTGACCTTAATGCCGGAGAGGTACAATGAGGCATGTCTGACCCCGCAACGTCATGGCTTGATCCAATCTCTCAGGTTAAATTTTAAGAGTATCCCAGCTGAGGAGGAAATCCATTCAGATGGTTGGGGGGCCTTAGAATTTAATTTTTGTGTTTACATGTCTCATTGTTTTTCCTTCTAGAATGATTATCTCACCTCCAATTTTCATTTTCCCGTTTGGTTTAAAACTTTGAGTTTTCTTCATTTTGCAGTCAATCCCTTGAATTATAGTGGGCTTTGGAACTATTGCTCTTTACCACTCTTTTGTGTTAATGAAGTAACATCTGTCAGCAGCTTCTTATTTTTCTTCTTATGTGTGAACCCCCAAAATCTGAGACAGGTCTCAGTTAATTTAGAAAGTTTATTTTGCCAAGGTTGATGCCATGCACCTGTGATACAGCCTCAGGAAGTCCTGACACGTGTCCAGTGTGGTAGGAGCACAGCTTGATTTTATACGTTTTAGGGAGGCATGAGACATCAATCAATATGTGTAAAATGTACGTTGGTTCAGTCCAGAAAAGTGGGACAACTTGAAGCAAAAGGCAGGACAACTTGAAGCAGAGAGGGGCCTTCCAGGTCATAGGTAGGTAAGAAACAAATGGTTACATTATTTTGAGTTTCTGATTAGCCTCACCAAAGGAGGCAATCAGATACACATTTATCTCAGTGAGCAGAGGGGATATTGATTTACGCTGAGGGATTGGTTCCTTAATATCAAATATGTCAGGAGAAAGTTAAATCTTAACTGTGTGTGAGGAAGAGGCAATATTAACTTGGAAGAAGACACCTCAAGTGGTTGAATTTCAAGTAAAAGTAGTAAGAGTTAACATCTGTTACATGCACTTCTGCATAGTCACACTTAATCCTTACCTTAGGCAAGTGAAGTGGGTACTAATTCTGATTTTACTAATGAAGACATGGAAAGTGATTTGCCTCATGAGATACAGCTGGTCAATGGGGCAGTGGGTTCATATGATGCTGTCGCTTTCTGAACGCCAGACTTGCCTTGTGATGGATCTGGGGAGGGGGGACCACAGCTGTGGTTGGAAGCAACTTCTCCAGCATGGTCAGCCAGTGGCACCAACTCAACAGCGGGCCCTAAAGAGACTGGGGATTCCTCTCTCATTTTCAGGGTGCTAATATCTCCCTCCCACTTGGGGTAGGAATTTTCCTAGCTGTTTGTGGTGGACGGAGAGTGAGGTGAATTCTTGACCCCGGACTACTGACAAGGGAGCAGATTTCTTTCAGTGATCCAGGGAATCCTAAGACCCAGCTCTCCTTTAGACAGAATTAACCCTTCTTCCATGCTCAGTAGGTCAGTGGGTCCTACACCAGAAAGGAGGAAGGATCTGAATATTGAACATCTACTAGATGCACACTCTGTGCTGGGCTCTTTTAGGCTTAGCTCTTTCCTCTTTTTCTTGATAGGGGTTTGTGCCTAAGCACTTTTTTTGCTTTTGTTTTTGTTTGTGGGGAACATATGACTGGAAATAAACTTTAGAGAACTCACTGGGCTTTGCTTTTTGTCTGGCCTTCGTCCACAACATAAGGTGTTAGATCAAAGCCTCCAAGAGCCACAAGATTTTTGAAACTCTTGAAAATGCACACAGATGGGAACTGCCACTTCTGGAAACAATGTTGCCTCTGCTTTCCTCCTGGAAGACATTTGTTACTTCTCAGCATTCCCTCAAGGGACTCTTTAGGTGTTACTGACACCTGGCTCCAAAGGTGAGAGAGCACATGCTTCTGAATCCTTCCATTTCTACCGCCCACTGAAAGGTTAAAAAGAAACACATTGTGACTGAGCAGTTGCCAAAATGACCTGGAAATTTGTGTCACTCTGATGCTGTATGGAATGGGCTCCTTCAAGAGGAGAGGGGACTGCCCACAGTGCCTCCACCCCATCCTAATGCAGCTGTGATTATAACAGCCTTGCCTTCTTCTACAGAAAAATGCAACTTTGGAGGTCTGTGTCACTTTAGTGCTCTCAATGCAATGTGTAGCACTGAGATACATTTCTAAGGCTTCTTCCTGACAGACTGAAAGTCCATCAAGCCTTATGGAAAGATCACTGGAGAGGCCTGAAAATGAATTCATTTCCCTGTCTCCAAAGGAAGTGTGTGGAACGTTTTGGCAGTGCGGCCTTCACAAGGTCAAAACCCACAGCAAACTCTACCCTCCACACACGTGACACTAGAGAACTCTCCTCCTTTGGGGTTCTTTTGCATTATGCAACTCTGCATTATACAGTGATTGATTCTCAGCTGGTAACTAAGCATTTGGATGATGGAATGGGCTTTATTTTCATGTCAACCTGCTTCTGATTTAGAGTTTAAGATGTGATACAATCAGGCATCAGTTTAAAAAATGATCTGTACAATGGGAGTAAGAACCAGTTTCCATTATGACCAAGGAGATATCCTTGGTGCTGTTGACAGCACTCTGGGCTTCATCGTGTTTCCTTTCCGACTGAAACCTTGATGGTGCTTTTAATCAGCTCCACCTGTTCTCCTACTTATGACACATTTTGCAAGAAAAATATGTACATATATCTCTTACAACAATAACCACTTACTGATTGCCTACGATGCAGGACCTCTGTGGGTTACTATTATTCAGCTTGCAAACTGGGGCAAAAAGCCAGCCACACTGTACTTGCCAGGCTGTCCACCTGGAGCAAGTCTGTGTTGTCTAATTCATGAGGACTTACATGGGCTCACAGCAGGCCTGTTCCAATGCAAGCCCATCACGGAAGTTTATAAACACCATTATGTTTAACCTGCACAAAAGGTGAGCAAAAGAGATATTATTATCCTCACTTTACAGAGGGAGAAATTGACTTGGAGGAGTAAAATCACTGCCTCAGATTTTCATAGTATAGAGAAGTGGAGTGGGTATGGAAAGGAGGAAGACTGGAATGTATCCAATAGTGTTGGAATTACAGATATTAGTATGAACTCATGGCTTTTAATAAGTAGATATAGAAACAAATGTAGGCTAACAGCAATGACATGCTACTAGCAATAAATATATTTAGCATCCAGATCATTGTCTCTAAATATTATTTTCCACCCTAGAAACCAGGTTTCCTTTGGGTAAATGTCTATTTTGGGGCTGGGGTAAAGAAGGTGCAAGATAAGCCTGAAACATATTATTTTGCCAGGAAGTGAACAAGTGCTCAAGGAATGATGGAGAAATTCCCAAAGGACACCGAATCTAGCTAGACGGGTCCACTGGCCAAATTAACAATAAAATGGATTGTTATCCATTGAACAAAATAAAAACCCATGAGACCACAATGATAAAAACAAACAAACAAATAAATAAGGATATAATATAAAGAGTGTCATTACTGGAACAAAACAATCATTGGTCCAAAGTTACATAGTGAGGTTTCAAACTACCATCTGTGTTCTTGCAGAACTTACGTTTATTCTTGAGTCATGGGACCTCTCTACTGCAACAGAATTGTTGCAACAATTGCAAGTACTGCAGTTGACTTCCTAGGGAAAGCGTGGTGTCTTCACTTAGTGGGACTGGATTCAAGATGGGCTTTCCCATGTCTGTCCCCTCTAGTCATCGATACTTTACATATAATTTTTTGAGGTTATTTCCAAAGCATCAGCCAGTGTGCATGATCCTTTAGGAAAAGAAACCTGGTATTCAGTTGACTCTTCTGTGCCTTTGCTTTTAGAGTTGACACATGGCTTCTGTTCTCATCAGAAATATCACTGGGAGGAAGGGGTGGTGAGGGGGAGGAGGAGGAGGAAGAGGAGATGGAGGAGGGGGGAAGGCGAAGGCTCCAAACAAACAAAAAGAAACAAACCCAAGCTCAAATAAAATCATTGGAGGGAGGTGTTGGCTAAGACTAAAGCAAGGTTTCAAGAAAGAGCTGAACATTAGGCCCTGGGAAGATCAAGAAGCAAATCTTCTGCAAAATTGCTCTGTGATGGGATGGTTTTTGCCATCTTCCTTTTTATGGCTTCTTGGAGTCTGTCTGGCGCTGTGTTCTGATTTACTCTGAGTTGCTTCTTCTGGAACTGTGCCCTTCCTAGGAATGTTGTGCATATGAGGCAATAGGGCACTTTCAGAAGTGTAACTGTACTATCTGAAACTTCCTTTTCTGTTTCTTGGTTGAAATTCCCAATGCAAAGAGTCTCATTAACTTTATTCCTTTTTTTTTTTTTTGCCAAACAGCACCCAGTCCATGGATGGACCACCCTTACTTAGGTGTCTCCTCATCATCCTGACGCTAGTCTGAGGGGGTGGGTGGGATAAATGAATCACATATTAAACTACACGCTGGATTGCTGGTGGGGAGTTCCCTAGTGGAGATGACTGGGTCTCAATAGACCCCAAAATTAACTAAGGTTGGTCTAACCACATTCCCATTACGGTAATAAGTTTGATGAGAGAGAAAGAAAATCTTTCAGCAAGGAGGAAGAGACCAGAGTGACTGCTATGGTTTTGCATCCTTTGGTGTCCCTTGACTGCTGCTCATTTAAGAATTTTAAATTCTTAAATGTTGTGTGTGGTCAGGGGACCTAGACTGAAGGGGCCCCCACACTTGTGGGCAGCTCTAAAACTAGGCCCTATTTCCACTCTCTGATTGAGACCTCTTCCCTCATCTATTTCCTTTGGTTGAAGCCCCCTTGGACATTTCTCCTCCCTGCACTGGCCCTGTTTGGGAGGATGGCCCTTAAGTTGTTAATTTTGTAAGCATCCTTAAGTCCTACCTGATCACACCCAGTCTTGACATTTTTATTCCTATTTTTGACTGTTAGTAATGGCTAACATTTACTGAGGACTTATTACATGTCAGATATTATGCTAAGCTCTCTTTTTGCATTAACTCATTTAATACCCATGAGGCATTCTCCCTATTTTATAGATGATGAAATAAAGTTTAAGAAAATTAAGTAACTTGCCAAAGCTAGCACAACTATTAAGTGGCCAAGATAGAATTCAAACCTTTTATGTTTGAGTATGTGAGCCTATAAATTTCTACTTTGCAGTATACTTGTCAGCAGGAAAGAGCCTAGCACTCTCTGTGTATAGTGTGTTTCCGTTTTTCCAGCTGTGACGTACATTTAAGCTTGGTCTCCCCACCTAGGCTACCCCAGGGTATCCATCTATTGAGTTTCAGACTTGAGCCTAGTTGGAAGCACAAAGGCAGTTCTTGGATACTGTTCTCTGCCCAGACTTCCATTGTAGTTTAGTTCTCAGGCACATCAAACGCAACCTATAATTTTATATTTTCTTCCACTCAGCTCCAAACTGGCTTTCAAGAAGAAGTTTAGTGTTTTTCTTCTGAACTCTAGACCCCTAAATTTCTACTGACAATAATGGGCAACATCATACGCCTAACACAAATTCCAAAGAAATTGGCCCTGTTAGAAGAGGCAAATGCAATTATATGGCTCACTGGTCTTGTCTGGCAATCAATTTGCTTGAGGAAATTTGATAAGAGTGAAACATGTAATTGATTTGGCTGATATCTCTACATATATTCCACTCTGCCCCCACCAACCCTAGCCAAAGCTAGGGGTGAGAAAATATGGCATCTTTTACTTGTCAGTTACCAGGCCTGCCTCTGAAAGGTTTTTTAATGGGAAAAAACCCCTCAAAAACACATTTTTATAATCTTGCCTGATTGAATCAAATGAAGTCCCCTTCTTCATTTGTATGTCTCTCCCTGCATGTCAGGTCACTTTGTCCCATTGATGCCAAGGTAGATGACACAGAGAAGATAAAGATGACTGAGTCACATTCTAAATGCCTGAAGCTTCTCTGTCCCTAGACCTGTGTAGCATGACCTGGGTTAGCCGAGGGAGCATGAGGCTCATCTATATCTCCCACCTGGGGAACACACATATCTGTGCATGTATGCATGCTAACAGAACTGTATGCATACATGCACAGATGTGTGTGTTCCTAAAAATTCCTAATATGTCCTTATAATCTGAGTATAAAAAGGAGATAGCTCTGGTAGGAAGAGATCAACACTCTCAGCTTTCTCCAACATATCACCTTCAAGGTGCATCCTACCGCGGAAAAAACATTGGGAACAAAAGGTGCTGGTGTCGAACCTGGCTTTGCTAATTAACTTTTTATTTCACCTTCTGTTCATTTTAACCTCAGTTTCTTTGTTTGTAGAATAAATGGGATAATACCAACTCTGCCTTTCAACATTAACTCAAAAGAATCCGTGTCAAATGTATGGGGACATTTTTGGACCAATGAGCTCATGGCAGTCTCATGCGTATGTTGAAATGGTCACTCAACAAAAATCTCAGATATTATAGCACAAGTTCCCTGCACTCCATTAAACTCACAGTGGTAGATTGATGTAATAGTGCAAGCTCTCACTGAGTAACAACATGGACATTGCATTCAGACAAACTCGATTCCTAGCACTATTGCCATATGGCTTTGAACAAATAATTTTACCACTATAAACCTCAGTTTCTTTACCTATAAAAAGTTGGTGGTAGAATAGTTATATCCACCTTACAAAGCTGGGATGAGAATTAAAAAAGACATAGCACGTAACACTGTACTTGGCACATAGTATACACCCCAAACCATGGTTACTATGAGACCTTTACTACTATCATTAGTAATAATTTCAAAGTGAAATTTACCAAAAAAACTATGTCCAGGACACCCAGGGAACACTAGTTTTTCAGCTGCACGTCATGCGCCTTTCTCCTGTGTTAGTTTCTTCCTTGTTTCTGGAATTAAATGCAGTCATCAAAGTCCAGACAAGATTTCCCAGGGGAAGCTTCCCCTTCAGTGAGTTAGGATGAGCACAGGGGATTGTGACTGCATTAGACAGGAGGCTGGACGAGCAAGGGCAAATCTGATCACACAGCTCAGAAAGTCTGTCTTTGTGGAGATGCAGCCTGGCTGAGCTCTTCCAACACAGGCCCTCAGGGCCTGTTTTTTTTTTTTTTCTCTTCAAACAATAGCTTATCAGAACTAATAAAATTAAAGAACACCTCTAAAATCTGCCACTTTCACTTAAGGAAGTAACAGGTGGTACCTGAACTGACTAATGATGTCAAGGCCTTTCATTTGTGGCAAGCTAATTTCCTCTGAACATGGAAGACTAGTCTTAAAATAAGATGAATGTCCTTCCCTACCTGGTTCGTCCTAACCATGGTACCACAATTAATGAAAGCAGCCAGACATTTCCAGTGCTAACCTGTCAAATAAAGATTCCCATCTTGAGAGGTATGGGCAGCTTCAGAGCTTGTGGCTCTTTGTTTGCACCCATATCCTTCCAACCTCTTCAGACTAAATGTCTGGTTAAGAATGCACAGGGAAGGGCCAAGTTTGTATACAGACAGCTGAAAAACCTGGGGAGAGGCAAAATGTTACTTTTTTCCCCAATGATTGCTTATTTAAGAGACCTGGAATAATACCTGGGGTTGTAAGGCCTTATGCACCATCTCTGATGAAATAGCAAGTTTCCTTGACAAACACAATTTTGGAAATCACTTAAAGAAACAGTCTTCTAAACCGTAGGAAGTTATTAATTACCTGGTATAGTCAACATTTTGCTTAGATTTTTCTTTGAATCAGAAGAAGAAAATTGCCTTCATAAACATATTATTACTTTTGGGACTAGTACGTAACTAGAATCTCAGTCCAGAAAGGGATATAATAATACTGGTAACAATAAGTAATTAAATAAGATTGTATGTATCCACATTCACTATTTTGTTAGCTGCCCACAGAGGGACCTCTGAGTTGGTGTAGTGTTTCTGATAGTGCGGTCGACAGATGTACTACAATAGATTCTGCTGGTTTTGGTCATGCAATTTAAAATGCACATTATGGGCCTCTCTCAGAATCTACTGAGATACAATATCTATGGATTTGGATTGGGAACCCTCATTGCCCTCCAGCTTTATGGATGATTCTTATGTATTACTTGTAATTTTGGAGTATTTGTGATCATTCTTTTCCTGTGAAGAGAGCTCATTAAGTGCAGCTCTTGGCTTTTCTCCACCCTTTGCTGACTCCAGCCCAGGAGATGTGGAATAATATGCTGATTTGTAAATTTGCAAAGAATTATCTGGGCATGCTTGTGTTAACTCCATTCCCCTTGTCCTAGAGACGTAACTGTCTTCAGAAAGGAGATCAGTATGTGGAGGCAAGTACCCCCAAACCCCTATTCACTCTGGTTGGACAAACAACTATATTTTAGAATGTGCTATTTTGTTTTATTTTCTTTTTTCTTTTTCGATAATAAAGTAAAAACTGGCATGTTTCCCTTTTTTGCGTAGGATGGCAAATTCTCTATCTTCTGTCAACTCTATCTTTTTCCTCCAACTCTCTACAAAATTTTGCTGTCTTTTCAAGGTTAATTACATTTGACCCTTGAACAATGTGGGTGTTAGGGATGCCAACCTCCTGCACAGTAAAATATCCTCATATAACTTTGACTGTCCCAAAACTTAACCATTAAGAGCCTACTGTTGACTGAAAGTCTTACCAATAACATAAACAGCCAATAAAGACACATTTTATATGTTATATGTCTTGCATACTATATTCTTACAATAAAGTAAGTTAGAGAAAAGAAAATTTTATTAGGAAAACAATAAGGAAGAGAAAATATATTTACTATTTATTAAGTGGAAGTGAATAATCATTAAAGTCTTTAACCTCATTGTCTTCAACTTGAGAGGGCTGAAGAGGAGAAGAAGAGAGGTTGGTCTTGTTGTCTCAGAGGCAGAGTCTATGCATGGACAAATGCCAGATTTTTCAGGCAACGTAAGCTGTGAATGTAGTTTTTAAAACCATTTGTAATGATATGGAGTAACTTTGTCATGGCAATTCAGCATCATGAATGAAGATTTGGGCCCTTTGTTATGGTTCATTTTTGGAGTCCTAGCTCGGCCACATATTAGTAGTGTTGTATGGAACATATTGTACATTCCATAGGCCTGTGCAATGAATGGCTAGTGTGCGTGAGTTCTACTACTGACAGGATGCCATTCTATAGACTCATCAAGGAACATTAATGGCTAAATGGAACATGAATCCTGTTCCTGCCCACTTACCTGTAGTGTGACCTTTAGCAAGTTGTCTACTTTCTCTAAGCCTCTTTGTCTTATATGCGAAAATGACTGCCCTACATTCCTACAGAGTGGGTGCAAGAAAAAAGTCATTCTTATGGATACCTTTGAAAATGTTAAAACTCTTTGGAAATATGGGGTGTAATAGTAATTTAAAAAGGCATTCTATTAGTACTTTTTTCTAGCAGACACAAATATATGTGTTGAGTATGGAGAATGCTGACTTCTGCCATTAAACCTTAGCTTCAAACAAATATTCATTCCTTCATTTCAATTAAGGATGTGAACATGTGCTTCGCCTTCTAGGTGACTCACTAAAACTCTAATGCCAGTCATGCAATTCTTTCCTTTGTGCCTTCCTTTTGGTCAATCATTAATTTTTGTTTTTTTAATCAGCTGCAAACACCTGTTACTTGCAACCAGATTTAAAAAAATTCATTCTGCAATAAATAAGTAGTTAGTTGTTTTTTTAAAAAACTTTTTTTTTTTTTTTTTTTTGAGATGAAGTCTCACTCTGTCGCCCAGGCTGGAGTGCAGTGGCATGATCTCAGCTCACTGCAAGCTCCACCTCCCGGGTTCATGCCATTCTCCTGCCTCAGCCTCCTGAGTAACTGGGAGTACAGGCATCCGCCACCACGCTCGGCTAATATTTTTTGTATTTTTAGTAGAGACAGGGTTTCACTGTGTTAGCCAAGATGGTCTCGATCTCCTGACCTCGTGATCCGCCTGCCTCGGCCTCCCAAAGTGCTGGGATTACAGGCGTGAGGCACCGCGCCCAGCCTAAAAAACTTTTAGGTTCATGGGTACACGTGCAGGTTTGTTATACAGGTAAAATCATGTTGGGGGTGGGCGGTGTACAGATTATTTCATCACTGAGATACTAAGCCTACTATCCAATAGTTATTTTTTCTGATCCTCTCCCTCCTCCCACCCTCCACCCTCAAGTAGGCCCCAGTGTCTATTGTTCCTCTCTTTGTGTCCATGTGTTCTCATCATTTAGCTCCTACTTATAAGTGAGAACATGCAGTATTTTGTTTTCTGTTCCTGTGTTAGTTTGCTAAGGATAATGACTTCCAGCCCCATCTGTGTTCCGGCAGAGGACATGATCTCGTTCTTTTTTATGGCTACATAGTACTCCATGATGTTTGTGTACCACATTATATTTATCCAATCTGCTGTTGGTGGGCATTTAGGTTGATTCCATGTCTTTGTTATTTTGAATAATGCTGCAATGAACATACACAAGTATGTGTCTTTACGATACAACAATTTATATGACTTTGGGTATATACCCGGTAATGGGATTGTTGGGTTAAATGGTAGCTCTGGTTTTAGCTCTTTGAGGAATTGCCACACTGCTTTCCACAATAGTTGAGATAATTTCACTCCCACCCATGGTATATAAGTGTTCCCTCTTTTCTGCAACCTCGACAGCATCTGTTATTTTTTGACTTTTTAATAATAGCTATTCTGACTGGTGTGAATGGTATGGCAGTGGGGTTTTGATTTGTATTTCTTTAATAGTCAGTGATACTGAGCTTTATTTCATATGTTTTTTGACCACATATATGTCTTCTTTTGAAAAGTGTCTGTTCATGTCCTTTGCCCACTTTTTAATGGGATTTTTTTTTTTTCTTGTAAACTTGTTTAAGTTCCTTATCGACACTGGATATTAGACTTTGTCAGATGCATAGTTTGCAAATATTTTCTCCCATTCTTTAGGTTGTCTGTTTATTCTGTTGATAGTTTCCTTTGCTGTACAGAAGGTTAATTAGATCCTGTTTGTCAATTTTTGCTTTTGTTGAGATGACTTTTGGCATCTTCGTCATGAAATCTTCACAAGTTCCTATGTCCAGAATGATATTGCCTAGGTTGTCTTCCAGGGGTTTTATAGTTTCGGGCTTTACATTTAACTTTTTAATCCATCTTGAGGTGAGTTTTGTATATGGTGTAAGAAAGGAGTCCAATTTTAATTTTCTGTATACAGCTAGCCAGTTATCCCAGCACTATTTATTGAATAGGGAGTCCTTTCCCCATTGCTTGTTTTTATCAGCTTTGTCAAAGATCAGTTGGTTGTAGTTGTGAGGCTTTATTTCTGGGCTCTCTATTCTATCTCATTGGTCTATGTGTCTGTTTTTGTACCAGTAGAAAAGAACCGTTTCGATTACCGTAGTCCTGCTAGCACAGTTTGAAGTCAGGTAGCATGATGCCTCCAACTTTGTTCTTTCTGCTTAGGATTGCATTTAATATTTTGGCTTTTCTTTTGGTTCCATATGAATTGCAAAATGTTTTTTTTTTATAGTACTGTGAAGGATCTCAGTGGTAGTTTGATAGGAATAACATTGAATCTGTGAATTGCTTGGCCAGCATGGCTATTTTCATGATATTGATTCTTCCTACCCATGAGCATGGAATGTTTTTCCATTCGTTTGTTTCATCTCTGATTTTGCTGAGCAGCGTTTTGTAATTCTCATTGTGGAGATCTTTCACCTACCTGGCTAGCTGTATTCCTAGGTATTTTATTCTTATTGTGGCAATTGGGAATGGGATTGTGTTCCTGACTGGCTCTTGGCTTAGCTGTTGTTGGTGTATAGAAATGATAGTAATATTTATATATTGCTTTTGTATCCTAAAACTTGGCTGAAGTTGTTAATCAACTGAAGGAGCTTTTAGGCCAAAACTGTGGGGTTTTCTAGATATAGAAACAAACTAGAAAACCTAGAAGAGATGTAAAATTCCCAGACACATACACCCTCCCAAGACTGAACCAGGAAGAAATTGATTCCCTGAACAAATCAATAATGAGCTCCGAAATTTAATCAGTAGTAAATAGCCTATCAACCAAAAAAAAAAAAAAAAAAAAAAAAAAAAAAAAAGGCGTGGGACCAGGCAGATTCACAGCTGGATTCTACCAGATGTACAAAGAAGAGTTGGTACCATTCTTACTGAAACTATTTCAAAAAATTGAGGAAGAAGGACTCCTCCTTAACTCATTCTGGGAGGCCAGCATCATTCTGATAGCAAAACCTAGCAACTAAAAACACCAATATCCTCGATGAACATTGATGAAAAAATCCTCACAAAATACTTGCAAACTGAATTCAGCAGCACATCAAAAAAGCTAATCCACAATGATCAAGTAGGCTTCACCCCTGGGATGGTTGGTTCAACATACACAATTCAATAAGTGTGATTCAATACAAAACCAGAACTAAAGACGAAAACCAAATGATTATCCCAATAGATTAAGAAAAGGCTTTCAATAAATTCAACATCACTTCGTGGTAAAAACTCTCTGCTGGGCATGGTGGCTCACGCCTGTAATCCCAACACTTTGGAAAGCTGAGGTGGGTAGATTACTTGAGCCTCAGGAGTTTTAGACCAACTGGGCAAAATGAAAAAAACCCCATGTCTACAAAATACAAAAACTAGCCAGGTGTGGCAGGGTGTTCTTGTATTACCAGCTACTCAGGAGGCTGAGGCAGGAGGATTCATTGAGCCTGGGAGGTCAAGGTTGCAGTGAGCCATGATTATGCCACTGTACTCCAGCCTGGGTGATAGAAAAAGACCCTGTCTAAAAACAAAAACAAAACTCTTAATGAATTATGTTTGAAGGAACATATCTCAAAATAATAAGAGCCATCTGTGATAAACCCACAGCCTACATCCTACTGAATGGGCAAAAACTGGAAGCATTTCCCTTGAAAACTGCCACAAGACAAGGATGCCCTCTCTCACCACTCCTATTCAACGTAGTATTGGGAGTCCTGGCCAGAGCAATCAGGCATGAGAAGTAAATAAAGTGCATCGAAACAGGAAGAGAGAAAGTCAAACTATTGCTGTTTGCAGATGACATGATTCCATGTCTAGAATAAAATGCTGTTTACATTTTTGATACTCTCACTCCACTGAAAACTCCTTAAGGAAGGAACCAGATGTTATGTTTTACTTTGTACAACTCTAGATTCTATCACAGTGCTAAGCAAATAATGTGTGCTAGATAAAAGTATATGTTGAACTGAATTGAGTTGAAATTATTTTTAAAATTATGTAGGTAATACATACTTTTGGTAAAAAAAAAACTAGGAGAATCTTGAAAAGTATAAGTAAATTCAAAGAATTTATAGTACATTCACCAAAAGCCATCAGTTTCAATGTTTTTTTTTTAAAGAAACATCTTTATCAAGGTACAAATTACATACCATAAATATAATATGTGTAGAGTTCAGTGCATTTTCTTAAATTTACGCAGTTGTGCAACAGTCACCACATCCAGTTTTACAACACACTGATCATCTGAAAAAGTTTCCTTCTACCCATTTAAATCATATTGTAATAACATACATAGAATTTTATTCTTAGAAGAAGAGAAAAATCCTAATATATTTTCCCTGTGGAATTAGGAACATAAAATATAAACATTGGAATCACTGCTTTATAATCTACTAATGATGTGCCCCAAATTACCTTCTAATTTTATTCCAATATAAACTACAGGTATATTAGAGAAAAAAATATTTGTGTATACGTTTCTGAAGTAAAAAAAGCTTTAGTGTTGGTTACTAAAGCTGGAATCACTGAATTTTGCCATATTACATAGGTAATTGTTTTTCAAATATTTACAACTTTCTTTTCCCAAATAAGCATTAAGAGTGATTATTGCCACGTTTGAGTATAACCAACATTTGTAATTACATAAAATTATATACACGTTTGCAAATTTTAAGGATGATTTCAGAAGATGTGGGCATCTGTTGAAGTTGGGGCTGATGTATATAGTTTTGAGCAGTTTGTGTGCTCCTGCTTGAGAGTGCCCTTAGGGCTGAGATCAGCTTGTGTTGAATCCATCAAGCTCTACACATGGGCTGTGTCTGCCTGGGCACTCCTCTACATCACACAAAGGCATGCTCTGCTTTCTCAGCCCTGTGCTCATCCGAAGAGAGCCCTTCTGTCTAGTTGGTACAAAGGCTTCCTATGGGCCAGCTCAAGCCCTGATTGGGGTTTTCAGGATAAGGCAGTTGCAATCTGAATCCTTGCTTGCTCTGCAAGCATCGCTTTATGGAAGAAGCCAAGCTCAACTGTGGAGACTAACCTATATGGGGCCAGGTGAACAGAGCTGTCCATTGGGGGAGCTTAGAAGGCTGCTAACCTGGTAGTCAAAATTCTCCACAATTGACCTGTCCAGCCTCATCTCTCACTGCAGTTCCCCTGGGTTCTTCCCTTCTGCTACCCATACCTGCTGCCGCCTTCATGCTGAATTTCCTCTTTCTACTGCTATCATCCATTCCACTGTCCATCCAACACTCTCCATCCTTCAAGATTTGCCTCACCATCTTAGGACGTGGAACCCTGCCTTGTTGCGCCAATGCTCAACTATTCTTGGTGTGTAATTATCCTACCTTTCCTTTTGAACTCATTGCGTTCTGACATCATATCATGCAGTAGTAGTTAAGTGCACATGATCTGAAGCTGGCTGGGTTTGAAACCTGGCTCTGATAATTAACCAACAGAGAGGCCTTGTAAAGTTTCCAAATCTCTCTTTGCCTCAGTTTTCTTGTGTGTAAAATTAAAATAATAATACCTACCTCTTTGGGTTGTTATGACAACAGCAAGTTAGTACCTAGCAAATTTTATTTATTTTTTTTCTTTTATGTGAATTACTTTGTTTTGCCAGATATATTGTAAGCTATTTGAAACCAGCAAAGAAAAATAAGTTGGGAGAGGTTGTGACTCACTAAGCCCAGAACTAGACTAGTGATCTATTGATTCTCAGTTCTGTGTTCCTTTGACTTTTGCCATTTTGTCTGACATCGATAATATTATTTTTTATAATGAAGTAGTGATAATATTGATAGTCATAATAAAGATGTCTTCAAAGTGTATTTTGTGTAGCTTTTAAAATTTGTGCAAGTAAGTCTTTTCTTTATGCCTATACATAAATGAGAGATCATGGATTATATTATATCATGTATTTGTTATATTATTTATGATTATTTATGTATTATATTATGTTTTTATTATTTTATTATAACCTAGCTATTTTTCTTCTCTTTCCCCCCCAAGTATCCTCTCCCATTGTATGAAATACATTTTTAGTGCTATGTTTTCTTATCTTTGAATAAAATTACAAGAGGGAGTGTTCAATCAAAACAAATCTAATTGGCTGCAAACATAACTACAACCTCATTTCACCCATATTGTTGGAACAGTTAATTGGACTTGCAGAGCCATCAGCTAAATACATTGGTTTATGCAAACAGTGAATCTAATTTTCTCCAAAACATCTTTTTGCAGGAGCAGTCAAAATAGGAAGGAAGGAGAGAAGATTTTGAATGAAACTTGAAAAGATCAATTTGGTTTCAATGATCTGCCCTTGCCAGATAGACATGGAAAAAATATCACCACATTATTGAAATAAAAAATATATATATACATATACACATTCATAATTTCTTTTGAATTGAAAGAGCAAAAACAATAAAATAAATAATAAATGTTACACTGCAGCTGAATTCAGCCAGAATCAGCAGTGATGGACTTCCCCTCTTTCCCATCCTCCTTCACCCAAATCCTTCATAAATATGTCTTTAAGATTTAGGGAATTAACACAGAAATGAGAATGTTTTCTCTTTTCATTTTTTTAAATCTTTGCCCTATGGGTATATATGTCCTTCAGAAAAAAAAGTAAAAAACAAAACAAAGTAAAATTCTATTTATTCAGACTTCATCAACTTGGAAGCTGTACAATTCACATTAGTTACCTGCTCTGCCTTTGGCAAGTCAGGAAATCTTTTTAAGTCTCACTTTTTTCCCCTGTGAAAGCGGTGAAAAGTCACACATAATGTCTACATGAGAAGGTGCTGTTAAACTGCGTTACACTGCACAAATATGAGAAAACAGCATGAGAATAAAATTTTTAACATTTAAACAAGTATTACAGAGGAAGTACCTCTTATTTTTAAAGTCTATTTTTAGTCACTCTGGGGGCATTTTTTTTTTTTAAACATCCTAACACTAAATATGCTAATCTAAAATCTTCACAATGAGTTTACTAAACAAGGTGCTCTCTCATTGGAGTATTTTCCCATAACATTTAGTTAATCAGATTCGAGTTATTGTGCCTTTTAAATGTGTTTCATTTATTTTTCCTTTTCACAAAGTCAAAATGATGGTCATTTAGTTAATGCAAATTCGTGTCTAACTTATGCTTTTCATTTTCCACACCTTAGTTGCCAAGTCTTAGATTTGCAAATCTAGATTGAATCACAAATTTCTATTGTCTTATAGTAAGAATGTTCCTTTTCGTAAATCTTCTAAACTTCCCTTTTCTTTGGCACTTCTTTAGGCAGAAAACATAAAACAAACCCAAATGGGGAAATTGTGTCCTCATTCCTAGTTGATTATCAGTACAGCATTTTATGGGGCACCAAGTACTGTTGCATATTTTACAAACATTTGAAGTCTTTCCTTCACATATTATTTGGTGTCTTGAGATTTTTTTCTTAGTGTATTATTCAGTGCATGTGTCTGGAAACAATCAGTAACCCTCCCACTTATTTGATCTGCTTGCTGTGGGGCTATGGGTATGCTTTGAATAAATAATGCTAAATTCCATCCTCCTAAGGTCTGACACCAAACACGATTACTAAGGCTACATTCAGCCTCATGCTGCAAGGTGCATGAAATAGAAGAAAGGCAATCTTTAATAATTAGAGCTATGGGCCATAATTGTTATAAAATATTTAAGAAGCTTAAAATCCAGAAGAGGAGACGAGCTGTATGCATACAATAATTAACCAGGAAATGCAGGAGCTGGCCAAGGGATACACATATGAATCAAACTGTCAGTGAGGACAAGAAATAAATCACTGAAGCATATAATACTTGGGGATGGCGTTTTGGAAGAAAGACGACATTCAGCAAGCTTCATGGGATTAGTAGGGATTTAATAGGATTAAATGTGGAAGAAAAGTTGTTCAGATTGAGCTTTGAGATATGTGACCATAGGAACATAATTGCTGTTTTGGGCCGAATGTTTATAGGGTGACATTTCTTTTTTGACTTTGCTTTTTCAGGAGGCACATTTTATTACATAATCGATTGGGGATGTCCCTTTGTATGTAATTTTAAGGGACACTTATTTTTGTATTTGACTGTCAGAGGAAAAGGCGTTCCTGTTCTTCCGGAAGACGTTCTCTCCTCACACCCCCAGCTAACTGCTTCCTATAGATGGTTTCTAAATAATTATCTTTTAAAAGTATAACCCTGCCCCGAACTGCAGCCACAATTGGGCGGTCCAAGAGTGGGTACCACACTGGATCAGTAAGTCTCTTACCCAGGAACTTGGACGTGGAAACAGGAAGAATGTTAGGCCACTCTTCCTCTGGTACCAAAGCTGTAAGATATAAACCTTAGGAGCTCTTGGCAGTCATTCTTGGCCAGACGGAGCAAGCTGCTCTGCAGTAAGAGAAAAGAATGAGGCTGACACACAGAGAGAAACAGAGGAAGAGAGACAGAGGAGGGCATCCCGCTAGATCCCAGGTTTCTGAGATCCAGTCATTATCCTGCCCCTGGTTTCATGATACATTTCTGTTATTCTTCAACAAATTTCCTTTTCTGCTTAAGAAAGTTAAAGCGTTTTGTTTTTCCTCTCTCACTTAAAAAGCCTTTCTTATACTTTAACAAATTCACAATTAAGTTAGGAATTGCTTTTTGTAAGTTAGGAAAAGGCTCTTCCTCCAGCTTGACTCGGTCTCATGGGTTCAGGGGTTGTTAAAGGGAGTGGGAATAGATTCCAGCCCCTATTGCATCCTCAGCAATGAGCACTTAAACAGTAAATACGCAGAAGCATATGTGGCAACCTTCCAGAGGCCATGGGTCCTCAGCCTTCGCTGTGAACCCATTTTGGTTAAAATTCCCCCTCTATTTCCCCAACTCTTTGCTATGGCTTTATAGTCATATAAAACATCCTAGAATGTTTACCCTTTCCTATTACCCTATTTCATGACGTTGGTTATCTGGATGATAACCAACGTCATGAAATGGTTCTGGTCACTTCTGTTCCTAGTAGCTTCTGTAATAATCCACATACATGAAAACTCTTGTGAAGCATGGAGGTCAATGAATAGGAATGGAAATTATTCATAAGAATAAAGCAGTATGTGCCAGGAATTGTAAGTGGCTTGTTTACCTTCTTCCTTGTGATTTAAATGCTTTGAACAAGAAAAGAAAAGTCGGTCACTCAATTATAAATACTTGTCGTGAAACTAAACTGGGATATGAAATAACATCCCCAGGGATATTGCAAATTGGTATCTACACCTTATGTTGTGGAAGCAAATTAATTCATAAGGCAAACAGAATGTAACAACAAGGAAAGTTATGCACGGGTAGATCTGGTCATGTGTCAAGCTCTGTACAAAAACTACTCTGAACAGGCACCAGACACAGCCAGAAAATCCTGCCAAAGCAAGATGTTTTGCTCTGAGGTCTTGGAAAATGTCACACAGTTTTCTCCAAAGGAGAGCAATGGGAAACTGTCTAGTATCTCCAATTTTCTTTATAAATTTTTTCCATTAAGAAAAACATAATTTAGGTTATTGGTGCAAGAAAAGAAGAATACATTTTATCTATGGAGCCGATATCTGGTTAGCAAGTCACATACAAAGCTATGAAGCAGAAAGCAGGCTTCCTCGGAGCACAGAAATTCTTTAGCCTTAGAGTTTTCTAGCTCTCCTTGTTAGATTTAAAGGTACAGGAAAAAATGGAAATAGGGGAGGAGGGTGGCTTGTGATTTATAAAATCAATAAGTCAATAAAGCAATATTTATGCTCCAGGAAGGAGCAAGTGCAGTTTAAGTCACTTCTCCTACCCTCAGATTGTGTATAATCTCTCTGCATTGTCTCTTATTGTTTATTGTCTCTTATCTTGTGTATCACACAGGTTCCTGAACTCTCTCCCTGATATCTTCTCACTGCCTTGAGTTCTATAAGCTAGAGTTATTATTTGAAATCACAAAATGTGATATGTAGTATATAAGCATGGTGATTAAAAATTTGAGGCTTCAATAGAGAGATTAAAAGCAAACCATAAAACTGCCAAAATCATTCTTAGGTAACTTAGTTGCATGCTACAGCAAAATCCAACATATATTATCTAATATATAAAATTTAATAATGTAAAGTAATATAATAAATTAATTTGTTAATATAAATATAAAAACATGCATATATATGATACATATATGTATGTATGTATTTATTTAGAGACAGGGTCTCACTCTGTTGCCCAGACTGGAGTGCAGTCGTGCAATCATGGCTCACTGCAGCCTCAACCTCCTAGGCTCAAGTGATTCCCTGTTCTCAGCCTCCTGAGTAGCTGGGACCACAGGTGCATGCCATCATGTCCGACTTATTTTTAATTTTTGTTTTTGTAGAGATGGGATCTCCCTGTGTTGCCCAGGCTGGTCTCAAACTCTTGGGCTCAAGAAATCCTCCTGTCTTGGCCTCCCAAAGTGCTGGAATGACAGGCATGAGCCACCATGCCCAGCTTCAAATTCCAACATATTTAAAAGCAATATAGAAAAATCTGATACTCAATGTTATAAAGTTAACAATGTCTGCCATTCAAGAAAACATTACCATGTAGGCAAAGAAGTGGGAAAAGAGAATTCATTACCAGGAAAACAATAAAACAATAGAAATATATCTAGAAATGACAGAATTAGCTGACAAGAAACTTAAAGCACTTATAAGTATGACAAATAGGGTCAATAATATAAAGAAAAACATGAACATAATGAATAGAGACATAGAAAAAAAGGCAAAATAGAGCCTCAAAGGGTGAAAACACTGTATCTGAAATACCACAAAAATGGAAAGGTAAAACAATGAACAAATTCATACATAGTCATTTTTAAAAATCAGGACAAGAGAGCTGCAGAATACTTCACCCATCAGCGAAGAATATACATTCTTCTCATCTGCATACAGCACATATTCTAAGATTGACTACGTGCTCTGTGATCAAACAATTCTCAATAAATTCAAAAGAAATTGAAATTTTACCAACCACACTCTTGGATGATGGTGCGATGCAAATTGAAATAAATACCAAGAAGATTGCCTAAAACCATGCAATTATATGAAAATTACATGAAAATTAACCTGCTCCTGACTGACTACTGGTTAAAGAATGAAATTAAGGCAAAATCAAACAAAAATTTTAAACTAACAAAACCAAAGATGTAACATACCAGAATCTCTGGGACATAGATAAAGCCATGTTAAGAGGCAAGTTTATAGCACTAAATGCCTAAATAAAGAAGTTAGAAAGATGTCAAATTAACAGTCTACCATCACACCGGGAGGAACTACAGAAACAAAAGTAAAACAACCCCAAAGCTACCAGAAGACAGTAAATAACAAAAATCAGAGCTGAACAGAATAAAATTGAGATGCAAAAATCCATACAAAAATCAACAAAACCAAAACTTTGTTGTTTGAAAGAATAAGCAAGATTGATAGACTGCTAGCCAGACCAACAGAGAAAAAAAAATAGAAAAGATCAAAATAAACATTATCAGAAATTGCAAAGGGGACAGACAATATCACCTGCCCCACAGAAATACAAAAACCCTCAGACACTGTTATGAACACCTCTAGAAAACCTAGAAGAAGTGAATAAATTCCTGGAAATATACACCCTCCCAAGTCTGAACCAGGAAGAAATTGTGATCCCAAAAAGACCAATCCAAAATGGCAACATTGAATCAGTAATAAAAACCTTACTCACCAAAAAAAGCCCTGGACCAGATGAATTTACAGCCAAATTCTACTAAACATAAAAGAATGAGCTAGTGCCAATCATGCTGAAATTATATCAAACAATACAGGAGGAGGGTCTCCTCCCTAATGTATTATTTGAAGCTGGCATTATTCTGATACCAAAATCTGGCAGACATAAAAGGCAAAAAGAAAACTTCAGTCTAATATCCATGATGAATATAGACACAAAAATCCTCAACAAAATACTAGCAAACGGAATCCAGCAGCACATCAAAATGTTAATCCACCATGAACAAAAAGGCTTTATTCCTGGGTTGCAAGGTTGATTCAGTGTATACAAACCAATAAACGTGATTGATCAAATAAACAGAACTACAACAAAACAAAAACATACCGTATCATCATCTCAATAGACGCAGGAAAGGCTTTTGATATAATTCAACATCACTTCATGTTAAAAACCCTCAACAAACTAGACATTGAAGGAACATACCACAAAATAATAAAAGCCATTTATGACAGATTCACAGCCATCATACTGAACCAGAAAATGCAGGAAGCATTTCCGCTGAGAACTGGAACAAGACAAGGATGCCCACTTTCACCACTCCTATTCAACGTAGTGCTGAAAATCCTAGCCGGAGCAAGCAGGAAAGAGAAGGAAATATAAGGCATCCAAATAGGAAGAGAGGAAGTCATACTATCTCTTTTTATGGATGATATGATTCTACACCTGAAAAGAAACCCATAGACTCCTTTGAAAGGCTCCAAGAACTGATAATTAATAAAGTTTCAGTATACAAAATCAGTGTACAAAAATCAGTAGCATTACTGTTATATATAAAAATAACATCCAAACTGAGAGCCAAATCAATAACCCAGTCCCATTCAAAGTAACCATAAAAAGAATAAAATATCTAGGAATGTGACTAACCAAAGAAGAAAAATAGCTATGAGAATTATAAAGCACTGCTGATAGAAATCATAGATGACACAAACAAATGAAAAAAACATTTCAAACTCATGAATTTGAAGAATCAATATTGCTAAAATGGCCATACTGGCCACAGCAATTTACAGATTCAATGTATTCCTATCTAACTACCAATATTATTTTTCACAGAATTAGAAAAAGCTATCCTAAAATTCATATGGAACCAAAAAGAGCCTATAGAGCTAAAGCAAACTTAAGCAAAAAGAATAAAGCTGGAACCATCACATTACCTGACTTCAAACTAGACTACAAGGCTACAGTAACTGGTACAAAACAAACACATAGACCAATGCAATAGAATGTAGAACCCAGAAATAAAGCCACACACCTACAACCACCTGATCTTTGAGAAAGTTGACAATAACAAGCAACAAGGAATGGACTACCTGTTCAACAAATGGTGCTGGGATAACTGGCTAGCCATATGCAAAAGATTGCAACTGGATACCTCCTATTCACTATATACAAAAATCAACTTAGTATGGATTAAATACTTAAATGTAAGATTATAAAATTATAAAATTATAAAAGCCCTCGAAGAAAACCTAGGAAATACCCGTCTGGACATAGGCCTTGGTGAAGATTTCATGAGAAAGTCCCTTTAGGGGACTTGCTTTTAAGCAATTGCAACAAAAACAAAAATAGACAAGTAGAACCTAATAAAACTAAAGAGCTTCTGCACAGCAAAAGAAACTATCAACAGAGTAAACAGATAATCAACAGAATGGGAGAAAATATTTGCCAACTCTGCACCCCTCAGAAGTCTAATATCCCAAATCTATTAAGAACTTATACATGTCAATGAGCAAAAAATAACCCCAAAAACAACCCCATTTGCCATTAAAAAATGGGCAAAGGACATGAACAGACACATCATAAAAAAAGACATACACATGGCCAAAAACATATGAAAATATACTCATCATTAATCATCAGAGAAATGTAAATCAAAATCACAGATGCCATCTCTCAACAGTCAGAATGGCTATTATTTAAAAGTCAACAAACATAAATGCTGGTGAGGTTGCAGAGAAAAGGGAATGTTTATAGACTACTGATGGGAATGTAAGTTAGTTCAGCCACTGTGGAAAGCAGTTTGGAGATTTGTGTGTGTGTGTGTTTGTGTGTATGTGTGAGACTGACTCTCGCTCTGTTGCCCAGGCTGGAGTGCAGTGGTGCGATCTTGGCTCATGGCAACCTCAGCCTTCCGGGTTCAAGCTATTGTCCTGCCTCGGCCTCCTGAGTAGCTGGGACTACAGGTGCATGCCACCACGCCCAGCTAATTTTTTTTTGTATTTTTAGTAGAGATGGAGTTTCACTGTATTAGCCAGGATGGTTTCAATCTCCTGACCTCACGATCTGCCTGTCTCAGCCTCCCAAAGTGCTGAGATTACAGGCGTGAGCCACCACGCCCGACTAGAGATGTCTTAAAGAACTTAAAACAGAACTACCATTAGACCCAGCAATCCCATTACTTGGTATATACCCAAAGGAATATAAATTCTTCTACCAAAAAGACACATGCCCTGGTATGTTCATTGCAGCACTATTCACAAAAGCAATGAAATGGAATCAATCTAGATGCCCATCAGTGGTGTATGGGATAAACAAAATGTGGTACATCTACACCACATAATTATATACACGCATTAAAGAGAACCAAAAAAACGAAATCATGTCCTCTGTCCTCCGTAACAACATGAATACATCCAGAAGCCATTATCCCAACTGAATTAATGTAGTATCAGAAAACCAAATACTGCATGTTCTCAATTATAAGTGCAAGCTAAACATAGAGTACACATGGACACAAAGATGGCAACAACAGACACTGGGGCTTATTTGAGGGAGGAGGGTTGGAAGAGGGTGAGGATCAAAAAACTGCCTATCAGGTTCTATGCACACTTCCTGGGTGGTAAGATCATTTGTACACCAAACCCCAGCAACGTGCAATTTAATCATGTAACCTGTGCATCTACCCCCTGAACCTAAATTAAAAGTTGAGAAAAAAATGAAATTCTAGTATTCATGGTAAAATGGATGAAACTGGAGGAAATTGTGTTAAATGAAATAAGTCATGTATGGAAAGATAAGTACTGCGTGTTCTCACTCATATGTGGAAGATAAAAAAGGTTGAGCTCATAGAAGTAGAGAGTAGAATTGCATACTGGGAAGAAATAGTGGGGAAGAAGAGGTTGGCTAACAAATACAAATTTGCAACTAGATAGGAGGAATCAATTCCAGTGCTCTATAGCACTGTAGCATGCATATAGTTAATAATTTATTTCATATATTCAGAAAATAGAAGAGAGAATTTTGATTGTTCTCAACACAAATGACAAATGTTTGAGGTGAACAATATGCTAATTACTCTGCATTATTATTCATTGTGTATTTGTATGGAAATATCCCTCTGCAATCCCATAAATGCATAAATTATTATGTGTCAACTAAAAATAAAAGAAAAAATATATTGAGTCTATTAAAAAACAAATAAACAGGAGAGAAGATCCAAATAAGCTCAATCAGAAGCAACAAAAGTGATTGTTTCTGATCCCACAGAAAAACATTACAACTAATCACCCAGAAATACAAAAGAACCTCAGAGGCTATTATGAACACCTCCACACACACAAACTAGAAATCTGGAAGAAATTCCTGGAACCACACAATTCCCCAAGATTGAATAGGAAATAAATTGAAAGACTGAACAGATCAACATCAAGTTTTAAAATTAGATCAATAATAAAAAATCTAGCAACCAGAAAAAGCCATGTATCAGCTGAATTCACAGTTGAATTCTACCAGATGTGCAAAGAAGAGCTGTCACCAAATCTATGGAAACTATTCCAAAATATCAAGGAGGAGGAATTCCTCCCTAACATATTCTATGAAACCAGCCTCCCTATAATACCAAAACCTGGAAAAGGCACAAGGAGAAAAGAAAACTACAGGCCAACTACAGTTCATCTTTGATGAACATAGACACAAGAATCCTCAACAAAATACTAGCAAATCAAATCTAACAGCATGTCAAAAAGTTAATTCACCATGATCAAGTAGGCTTTACTTCTGGGATGATTCAACATATGCAAATCAATAAATGTGGTTCACCAGATAATCAGATTTAAAAACAAAAATCATACAATCATCTCAATAGATGCAGAAAGAGCTTTCAGTAAAATTCAACATTGCTTCGTGATAAAAACCCTAGAGAAATAGCATTGAAGGAACATATCTCAAAATAATAAGAGCCACCCATGACAAATCCACAGCCAACAGCATACTGAATGGGCAGAAACCAGAAGCATTCCTCTTAAAAACTGGCACAAGGATGCTCTCTCTCACAACTCCTATTCAACTTAGTACTGGAAGTGCTAGCTAGAGCAATCAGGCAAAAGGAAGAAATAAAAGACATCCAGATAGGAAAAGAATAAATTAAACTATCTCTCTTTGTGGATGATGATTCTAAACCTAGAAAACCCTGTTAGACTGACAGAAGGGATTCTGGGACCGACAAATGACTTCAGTAAAGTTTTAGGATATACAAAGTATGTACACAACTCAGGAGCATTTCTACACACCATTAATGTCCAAGCTAAGGACCAAACAAAAGCATAATCCCGTTTGCAATAGTCACAAAAATACCTACAAATACAACTAATCAAAGAGATAAAATATATCTATAAGGTAAACTAAAAAACACTGCTAAAAGAAATCATAAATGAGGCAAACAAATGGGGAGAAACATTCCATGCTTGTGGTTTGAGAGAATCAATATCATCAAAATGGCCATACTGGCTAAAGCAATCTGCAGATTTAACACTATTCCTATCAAACTGCCAATGTCCTTTTTCACAAAACT
>NW_012108697.1:6543971-6558821 GCF_000951045.1 Mandrillus leucophaeus
AACAGACACTGGGGCTTATTTGAGGGAGGAGGGTTGGAAGAGGGTGAGGATCAAAAAACTGCCTATCAGGTTCTATGCACACTTCCTGGGTGGTAAGATCATTTGTACACCAAACCCCAGCAACGTGCAATTTAATCATGTAACCTGTGCATCTACCCCCTGAACCTAAATTAAAAGTTGAGAAAAAAATGAAATTCTAGTATTCATGGTAAAATGGATGAAACTGGAGGAAATTCTGTTAAATGAAATAAGTCATGTATGGAAAGATAAGTACTGCGTGTTCTCACTCATATGTGGAAGATAAAAAAAGTTGAGCTCATAGAAGTAGAGAGTAGAATTGCATACTGGGAAGAAATAGTGGGGAAGAAGAGGTTGGCTAACAAATACAAATTTGCAACTAGATAGGAGGAATCAATTCCAGTGCTCTATAGCACTGTAGCATGCATATAGTTAATAATTTATTTCATATATTCAGAAAATAGAAGAGAGAATTTTGATTGTTCTCAACACAAATGACAAATGTTTGAGGTGAACAATATGCTAATTACTCTGCATTATTATTCATTGTGTATTTGTATGGAAATATCCCTCTGCAATCCCATAAATGCATAAATTATTATGTGTCAACTAAAAATAAAAGAAAAAATATATTGAGTCTATTAAAAAACAAATAAACAGGAGAGAAGATCCAAATAAGCTCAATCAGAAGCAACAAAAGTGATTGTTTCTGATCCCACAGAAAAACATTACAACTAATCACCCAGAAATACAAAAGAACCTCAGAGGCTATTATGAACACCTCCACACACACAAACTAGAAATCTGGAAGAAATTCCTGGAACCACACAATTCCCCAAGATTGAATAGGAAATAAATTGAAAGACTGAACAGATCAACATCAAGTTTTAAAATTAGATCAATAATAAAAAATCTAGCAACCAGAAAAAGCCATGTATCAGCTGAATTCACAGTTGAATTCTACCAGATGTGCAAAGAAGAGCTGTCACCAAATCTATGGAAACTATTCCAAAATATCAAGGAGGAGGAATTCCTCCCTAACATATTCTATGAAACCAGCCTCCCTATAATACCAAAACCTGGAAAAGGCACAAGGAGAAAAGAAAACTACAGGCCAACTACAGTTCATCTTTGATGAACATAGACACAAGAATCCTCAACAAAATACTAGCAAATCAAATCTAACAGCATGTCAAAAAGTTAATTCACCATGATCAAGTAGGCTTTACTTCTGGGATGATTCAACATATGCAAATCAATAAATGTGGTTCACCAGATAATCAGATTTAAAAACAAAAATCATACAATCATCTCAATAGATGCAGAAAGAGCTTTCAGTAAAATTCAACATTGCTTCGTGATAAAAACCCTAGAGAAATAGCATTGAAGGAACATATCTCAAAATAATAAGAGCCACCCATGACAAATCCACAGCCAACAGCATACTGAATGGGCAGAAACCAGAAGCATTCCTCTTAAAAACTGGCACAAGGATGCTCTCTCTCACAACTCCTATTCAACTTAGTACTGGAAGTGCTAGCTAGAGCAATCCGGCAAAAGGAAGAAATAAAAGACATCCAGATAGGAAAAGAATAAATTAAACTATCTCTCTTTGTGGATGATGATTCTAAACCTAGAAAACCCTGTTAGACTGACAGAAGGGATTCTGGGACCGACAAATGACTTCAGTAAAGTTTTAGGATATACAAAGTATGTACACAACTCAGGAGCATTTCTACACACCATTAATGTCCAAGCTAAGGACCAAACAAAAGCATAATCCCGTTTGCAATAGTCACAAAAATACCTACAAATACAACTAATCAAAGAGATAAAATATATCTATAAGGTAAACTAAAAAACACTGCTAAAAGAAATCATAAATGAGGCAAACAAATGGGGAGAAACATTCCATGCTTGTGGTTTGAGAGAATCAATATCATCAAAATGGCCATACTGGCTAAAGCAATCTGCAGATTTAACACTATTCCTATCAAACTGCCAATGTCCTTTTTCACAAAACTGGAAAAAGCTGTTCTAAAATTCATATTCAACCAAAAAAGAGCTTGAATAGCCAAAGCAATCCTAAACAAAAAGATCAAAGCCAGAGGCATTACATTACCTAACTTCAAACTATACTACAAGACTACATTAACTAAAACAGCATGGTACTCACACAAAAAAGGCAATAGGACAGAAGAGTGAGCTCAGAAATAATGCTGCACACCTATAACCATCTGATTTTTGAAACAATTGACCAAAAAAGAGAGAAAAAACAATGGGGAAAGGACTATTCAATAAATGGTGCTGAAATAGCTGGCTAACCATATACAGAAGAATGAAACTGGACCCCTACCTTTCACTATATACAAAAATTAACTAAAGATTGACTAAAGATTTAAGTGTGAGACTCAAACTGTAAGAATACTAGTAGAAAATCTAGGAAACACCATTCTGGACATCAGCCTTGGGAAGTAATTTATGACTAAGTCTTCAAACGCAATTGGAACAAAACCAAAAATTGACAAGTGGGATCCAATTAAGCTAAAGAGTTTCTGCACAGCATAAGAAACTATCAACAGAGTAGATAACCTGCAGAATGGGTAAAAATATTTGCAAACTCTGAATCCAACAAAGGTCTAATACCCAAAATCTATGAAGAACTTATACATATCAACAAGCAAAAAACAAACAGCACCATTGAAAATGAGCAAAATACAAGAACTTCTCTAAAGGAGGCATACAAACAAAAACAAACATTTGAAAAAAGGCTCCACATCACCATTCATCAGAGAAATGCACTTCAAAACCACAATGTGATGCCATCTCACAGCACTCAGAATGACTATTACTAAAAAAGTGAAGAAACAACAGATGCCAGTGAGGGTATGGAGAGAAAGGGAGCACTTATATACTGTTAGTGGGAGTGTAAATTAGTTCAGCCACTGTGGAAAGCAGGTTAGAGATTTCCCAAATAACTTAAAACAGAACTACCATTTGACCAAGCAATTCCATTACTGGGCATATAACCAAAAGAAAATAAATCATTTTGTCAAAAAAGATACACATACTTGCATGTTTATTGCAGCTGTAGTCACAATATTAAAGACATAGAATCAACTTAGATGCCCATCAGTGGTGGACTGGATAAAGAAAATACGACACATGCACACCATAGAATACTACACAGCCATTAAAAAACATCATGTCATTTGCAGCAACATGGATGTAGCTGGAGGCCATTATTGTAAGCAAATTAATGCAGGATCAGAAAACCCAATACCACACGTTCTCACTTGCAAGTGGGAGCTAAACATCTGGTACTCATAGGCATAAAAATGGTTATAATAGACACTGGGGACTACTAGAGGGGAAAGAGGCAAATGTTGAAAAACTAACTATTAGATACTATGCTCAGTACCTGGGTGATGAGATCATTCATACCCCAAACCTCAGCATATCACAGTATACCCAGGTAACAAACCTATACCTGTACCCACTGAATCTAAAATAAAAATCGAGGAAAGAAACTTGGGAGTATGTATACTATTAAGTGAAAAGAACATTTTACAGTATTTTTTAAAGGTATGATCACAACTATGAAATAAGTTAATATTACATGAAAAAAACTACAAATAGGTAAACCAAAATGTTAGCAAAAGCAACTGCATCTAAGTAATAACAAAAAGAAAGGCAAGAAGAAAAGAAAATCAGAGGACCTTAACTACTTGATTTCTAGCCTCACTATAAAGCTACAGTAATCAGAAGTGTTATTGGCCTAGACATAAATATATAAATCCATGGAATTGAACAGAGTCTGTAAGTAGATCCTTACATATGTTTTTGTTTCTTGTTTTAACAAAGTTGTACAGGTAATTCATTTTGACAAATTGTGCTGAAACAATTTGAGTGGATATCCATATGCAAAAATATAAAATTTAACTCTTGCTCACAATATACACAAAAATTAAAATGGAACACAGAGCTAATATAGAGGCCAAACCCTAAAATGTTTAAAATACCTAGGACAAAATCTTGGTGACCTTCTTTGGAATAGGCAAATAATTCTTAAATAGGGTAGAAAAAAATGAGTCATAAAATGATAAATTAGACTTTATCAAAAGTAAATACTTTTGCCCTTTGATTCAAACTTAGAAAAATGAAATAGAAAAATAAAATCCCATTAAAAGATGTATCTGACACAGGCCTTGTTCTGAATATAGAGAGAACATTTTCAACTCAAATAATAAGAAATGTACCCTCACAAAAAAGAAGAAACCAAATAATCCAATGAAAATGGGCAAACAATGTGAAAAGACACTTCTCAAAAGAAGAGAGAAAAATGGAAAATAAGCACTTAGAGACTCTCACCAGCACGAGTCATTAGGGAAATGCAAATGAAAGTCACAATGTGATATTACTACACATCCACCGGAAAGGATACAAATTAAAAGTATGACTATATCAAGTTTGTAGGATTCCAAAATGGCACAGCCAGAAAATGATTTGAAAGTTTTTGTAAAGTTTTATGTAAACTTACCATATGACTCTATTCCACATCAATGTATTTTCCCAATAGAAATGAGAGAATCTCTTTCTCTCTATATATACTTGTATGTAAATGCTCCTAACAGCTTTATTAATTATAGGTAAGTATTGGGAGAGACTCTGTATCAACTGGTACATGGATAAACACATTTTTGTATATCCATATGATGCAATAGTACATGCAGCAACATGGAAGAATCTCGAAAGCGTGCTAAGGGTTAGAAGCCAGACAGAAGAGACTGTAGATTATTTTTATATGAAACCAAGAGTGTGGATCTGTGATTGGAATTGGTGTGGAGAAAGTTACTGACTTCAGGGGAGAATTTTGGTGGTTAAAAAAAAAATTCTGTGTTATTATTGTGGTGGAGGGTACATGATTGTGTGCATTTGCCCAAACTCATCACACTGTACATTTAAAATAAGTGATTTTTTACTTGATATATAGTATATGTCAAAAAACTGATTAATAGAAACATTCTTTTTACTTCCAAAGACAAAGTAATATGCAGTAAAAAAGAAAAAAAAAAAAGCACCAGACAGAAATCTATTTTACGGCCAAATAAAATGTCAGTCAGTCTGCATGTATGGAATCTTATCATTTTAGGAAAGTGAGAAGTAATTGTGATGTTAGCAGGAAGAGTGATGTTCCAGATATGTGAATCTCACTCCAGACAATGCACTTGTCCACTTCTTAATATTCAGACTCCAAAAAGGCATTTGTCCATGGAAGGTGTATTTTCTTTCAACAAGTTCTGTTTCTCATCATAATATTGTTAGGCTAGCAGTAAAACAAAAGTACCACTGAAAAGCCAGAGAGAAGATTGGCCATGCAAGACCTGGAAGTGAAGACAAATGGTGTGAAAGTGATGTCACATCTAGTACAGTTTAGAAGTACATTGTCGTCATCAGCATCACTACTACCACTAACAAAATGCACTGAAGGAGAGCTGCAGTAGAACTTGTGCCTTGGTGTATGACATGCAGATTTGATGAACTGAAATGGGTAGTTCCAATGTTTTAGGCATTTTATATTTATTCTCACAATAACCCTATGAGATGGCTATTATTGTCTTGTCTCCATAAATAGTGCGAGGCTCAAAGAAGTTTGGTAGGTTATCTTCAATTAGTATTTGCCCAAGAAGGTATCCAAACGCAGTCCTTTTTCTAAAGATCTTGCCATCTCTACTGTACCAAGTTAGAGAACAGAGTAAGTTGGAAAAATGGGAGGAAATAAATCACTATCTTTGTGTGTCTATATCTGTGTCTTGCCTCTCAATCTGTTCCCTATTGCCCCACCTCTGTCTTGGCATCTATTTTTATCTCTCTCCTATATGGAAATCTGTTCATCTACTTGCCTTTCTGCAAATAGAATTACTGACTGCAACCAAATACAAAGAAGTATTTTGGGTCATTCAAAGCCAAGCGCAGAAAGACAGATATCACATGTTCTCACTTATTTGTGGGATCTAAAAATCAGAATAATTGAACTCATGGACATAGAGGGTAGAATGGCATGGTTACCAGAGTCTGGAAAGGGTAGTGGGGACTGGAAATGGGATGGATATGGGAATCATTAATGGGTACAAAAAATAGAAAGAATAAATATGACCTACTGTTTGATAGCACAATAGGATGATTATAGTCAATAAAAACTCAATTGTACAATTTAAAATAACTTAAAGAGTGTAATTGGATTGCTTGTAATGTAAAGGATAAATGCTTGAGGGGATGGATACCCCATTGTCCATAAGGTGCTTATTTTACATTGCATGCCTGTATGAAAACATTTCATGTACCCCATAAATATATATGCCTACTACGTACTCACAAAAATTTAAAAATTTAAAAAACAAAAGCTTATTAGAAAAACAATGAGAATGGTTTTGGAGAAAAATTTCTATTGATGTAATTAAAAATTTTTATCTTTTAAAATTGATTAAGTAGTTCTCAAGACCTTGATTTCTTGAAGTTATTATCAATGCAATATTATCAAGTTGTTATAAACTTATCATCAATGCTATAGTAGATATGATTGGGAAAAAAGGGTCACTTGAGGCAGGTCCTGTCCATGGCTTTCTGAAACCTCTCATATTACCATTGGGGTGGAAGCTCTCTGGGCTTCCAACCACTGATGTACCAAGTGTATCTCTGCTTCTTGCTGTCTATGTAGGCTGGGCATTAAGGAACCCTTCTATGCAACAACCAATGAAAATGTTAGTATCCAAGTGACCTCTTAAGCCCCTGCATCTTTTCTAGGGGATAACTCTTGAGAAATATTTTTTACTTTGACTCCAGATCTTTTCTGTGGGATTAGTCACAAGTTTCCTACAGTGGGAGCTTGATTAAAACATCACCCTTTACCAGCCTTCCCTTCCTTGTTTCATTTTTCTCTACCCTCCATCTTTGTGTTTTCTGGAACCATCTCCCAAACAAACTATATTTACTAGAATTCTCTTCTCAGGGTCTGTTTCTGGGAAACACAAGCCGAGACAGCACCTGTGGCTTCCAATATAGAAGACAGTGTGTGGGACTAGAAGCAGTGAGGCGCTGCCTCTCACTGAGATGTTAAATTCTCCAAGAGGTGCATGAGAGAAGGGTTAAAATTGCTTTGGGGGAAGCAATTTTAGGAGGAGAGCACAGTGGGTACCAACATGCCTTCTCTGATCACTCCATCATAGCTGGAGTGAATGATCATTTTGTTCGTTTCGTTGTTGGCTTGATTTTAGGGACTGTGTTGTATGAAAAACTAAAACTTTGAATACTGAGACAACACTCAGAGTGGCATGCTTGGTGCTCCCACTGTGGGGAAGGGGATGGCACCATCACTCCTGTCTCTTGCTCCCTCCAGGGCACATGGCCACTGAGCCCATTGCCAGGGAGAAGTCCTCTCACTGTTTGAGTGGTTATCTGGGTCTCTCCTTCACACCACACCCAATTCCTCAAATAAGCATAGTTTGAAAATGAGGACTAGTCACATTGATTGCATTTGAATTTAGTCTCTATGACTTATTTTTCACCTCATTGAGATTCTTAGCCTCTCTAAGCCTCAATTTACTCATATATTAAAAGGGAATAATATTAGTGAACCTGCCATATGCTTGTTTTAGGGATTAAATAGAACAATATATCCAAACCTTTTAGCAAATGCCTAGCATTTGCTAAGGACCTGGTAAAAGCCAACTGTTGGTACTTTCCTGCTATTGATGCCTCTCCCCACTCCTAAGCCCCTCCCCTTTCTCACATTGCCTGGATATTTAATTCAATTATTCACCTTGGCTACCAAGGCCTGAATGTTGGCAGGATATGTGATAAACAATTTCTTTCATTTAGCTTAGATCGCTGATAGTGCATTTCATCGACTTTTGCTCCATATTGTGATTTTAGGTAAATTTTTTGTGGCCTGTGCTGAGATTTATTTTTTATTTGAATGTATTTCTTTCTAAACTAGAAACTAGTGTTAAAATAAAGCAGATGGGCTGGGCGTGGTGACTCATGCCTGTAATTCCAGCACTTTGGGAAGCTGAGGTGGGTGGATCACCTGAGGTCAGGAGTTCAAGAGCAGCCTGACCAACATCGTGAAACCCCGTCTCTACTAAAAATACAAAAATTAGCTGGATGTGGTGGTAGATGCCTGTAATCCCAGCTACTCAGGAGGCTGAGGCAGGAGAATTGCTTCAACCAGGTGGCGGAATTTGCAGTGAGCTGAGATCATGTCATTGCACTCCAGCCTGGGCGATACAGCAACTCATCTCAATACATACATACACACATACATACATACATACATACATACAGCAAGTGACAGGATAAATGAAAGTCTTAAAGGTAACCTGGAGGACTTTCATCTTTCCAGGTGTCTCTCTCTTTCAATGCATTTTGACTCAACTAGGATTTACTTTTCTCTTGTTTCTAAAAAGAGATACATTTCCAGAAAGAGTGGTCAGATTATATAAGAGATGGAGAATGCACTGACTACGCTGAAGGAGATCCAGCCAGCAATGTAACAGGAGTCTTTACTTTTGCAATATACAAAGAGAGGCATCAGCTATACTTGGATGGCCTGAAACACTAATAATGCTATTTAATAAAAATATAGAATAGATCCAGGCGTCTCTATCAGATTTACTTTACAAAAATGTTTTCCAGTTGCTGGATAATTTGAGTCTTCTTAAGAAAAGTTTGATTCAAGATCAGACTATCTTGTTCTATGCTAGCCTGGTGCTTACAAAATCTTATAAAGATGAAAATCTGGTTCACCTCTATAGGAGGAAACAACATTCAGTAAATTAATAAATTGAGGGAAATAAAAGTTTGTTAAGTGAATTAATTAGATTCCATTCTGAATTATGTTGTGAAAGTTAATTAATCCATCTTTGATTTGGATTAATTATAGAAACATACCCTAAGTGGACTCCTGTTGTGAAATGATAAAATGTATGAAGCTAAAATACTGATGGAGAAAATCATCCTTTTTAAACTTAGCATCATTGCACACTTAAGATTTAATTAATGTAGACTATGTCACTGATATCAAATGACTGGCTTTGATTGACTGTACTGTGATGAGTGCATTTACTTATAGTTTTCTCTACTCCAGACTTGATCAAGTCATGGGATTCTTTCTGTGACACACATTCATGAGATTTTTGGCACCAGTCTTTGTGCTTGAGGATGCTGCTGCTGAGATATGGAAGTGTGTGACTTTGCAGGTGGGTGCTCACATATTCTTTCCATCTTGTCATGTGGCTACCCTTTTCTGTAGTCAGAGATGCTGTTTTAGGGCCCTTGTTTATAGCTAACATTGCATAAATGCTTGCATTCTTGATCGACACTTGTGATTACTCAGACTCAATAGCTTCAAACATCTTATTTTCATATTACTTTGTCCAGCTCACTTCTGTGTACTCCCACACCTGTCTTTCCTTATGATTCTACACTGGTATTTGTCGTCAAGATATCTTGAAGGCATTCTTTTTCACTTGACTGCTGACACAACACAGCTGTTTGCATTTAAATGCAACGGGAGGAGAAACCATGGTCCGCACCCTGGTGGCTTATGTCACCCACTATGTATCCCTCTTTCACTGGTTGGAAGAAGGCTAAAATCAAACTGCAGTCCAGAGTGTGTGTGATAAAGATGACAATCCTTTATAAAATAAAGTTAAGTATTAAAAGAAAAATAAATAAGTTTTGTGGTCCCGTGAGCTATATCTTTATATTTTTTACCCCTTTTGGTCATTTCACAGCTCACTGCATAGCTCAATGTTCATCACCTTGGCAGGGTAGGCAGTCAACAGGACAAACATAGATCTCACAAATGGGACTTTGTTTATGTCAGAAAAATCTTCTACCTTAAGCTTGAATTTTTTTTTTTATTTTTTACTTTTATTATTTTTATTTTACTTTAAATTCTGGGATACATGTGTAGAATGTGCAGGTTTTTCACATAGGTATACATATGCCATGGTGGTTTGCTGTACCGGTCAACCCATCATCTAGGTGCTAAGCCCTGCATGGTTAGGTATTTGTCCTAATGCTCTCCTCCCCTTGCCCTCCATCCCCTGACAGGCCCTGGTGTGTGTTGTTCCCCTCTCTATGTCCATGTGTTCTGATTGTTCAACTCCCAGTTATGAGTGGGAACATGCGGTGTTTGGTTTTCTGTTCCTGTGTTAGTTTGCTGAGAATGATGGTTTCCAGCTTCATCCATGTCCCTGCAAAGGACTTGAACTAATTCTTTTTTATGGCTGCATAGTCCATGGTGTATATGTGCCACATTTTTTAAGCTTTGAAATTTTGTCACACACTATTTGGTGGTGACATACGTACCTAGGTGCTATGGATGCCCTACAGTCTTTTTGGAAAGTCTACAAGGTGTTTGATAGCTCCCAGCTGTGGCTAAGGACCGGTGATCTAACTTCTCTTTTCTCTTCTCCCCAACATTTTGTATGATGTAGATTTTTTCCATCATTTTCTTTGGCCTTAAGAACAACTGGTCTCCCCTGAGGGCCTGTTTTTTTCCTGAAAGTATCTTTGTCCTATGGCCTGTCATCTGGTTTTCCTACCAATACCTTAACCCAGGAAAAAATTAAAGGCAGGAGGGAGGAAAGTATAGAGACATTTGATTAAGGCACCTGAATTTTTATATTGGGGCTGACATTTGATTAAGTCACCTGAATTTTATAATGGGGTTTTATATTGGGTTGGTCACAGACATGCTTCTGATTGAAACATAAATCCTCTATGAAGCATTCCTGGTGTTTGTGGTGCCCATTTGTCTTAATGTGGTTAGACTGCCATAGCAGAATCTCACAGGCTGGGAGGCATAAACAAGAGGAATTTATTTATCACAATTTTAGAGACTGGGAAGTCCAAGATCAAGGTACCAGCCAAGAAGGTTTCATTCTAAGGCCTCTGTGCTCATCTTGTAGGCAACTGCTAGCTCTCTGTGAGATGTTGTGACCTCTTCTTTGTGAGAGTGTTCGGAGAGAGAAAGAGAAAACCCTCGGGTGTCTCTTCTTATAAGGGCACTAGTTCCATCCAGAGGGCCCCATGTTTATAATTTCATCTAATCCTAATCGTATCCCAAAAGTTCTATCTCCAAATAACCATCACATTGAGAATTAGGGCTCCAATATATTAATGTTGGAGGGACACAGACATTCAGTCCTTAACAACATTGTTTGCCCAGGAAGCCTTCATGGACATTTGCAGGGGCCTAAAATCTAGACTCTGCTCTGGGAAACAGGTAGAGATGGAGGGGGGCAGGAGTGGGGCTTGAGTTACTAAAGAAATGACCTATATAGCATTAAAACAGTCACCCCAGACTCATTACACTCTTTTGTAAAATCCTGTTAGTCTGAAATGAAGAATTCTAGAGAAAATCAGATTCCAGTCAGAAAAGATTAATAACTCATTCTGCCTCCAAAGAACAGAGCGCTTGCAAATAGCTCTGAAAATTTCACATCTGATGGTTCAGACAGAGGCTAGTGAAAAGTATAATTGCTTCATTTGTCACCCACTCCCCCCGCCCCATTCTTCTCCTCCTAATTTGTCTTTCTATGACCCTTCCTCATTTCACTTTACCTGGAAGACGCCTCTTATTCCTCATTCCTGATTTGACTTGCTTTGAATATGGCATTGCTTTTCAGGGAGCAAAGGCTGGTTTGGGTTCTAAGTGGAAACTTTACATGGCATTTCTCATTGCCACTGCTTACCTCCAGGGAGGCTCCTGAAGGGTTCCTCTGACTCAACATGGCCTGTGGAACTCCTCTTCTCTCTCAAAATGGCTGCTTCTTCTGTATTTGTTATCTTAGAGAATGACAACACTTTCTCCTTAGCCATCCATGCCAGAGGCTTTCTTTCCAGTCCTACTCCTTTTCTCAACTCCTGCATCTGATTGTTCATCAAATCATATCACTTAGATTCTTGTGGTGCTCCCTCTGTGATCACACACTCTATCCTCCACCTACTGCCTACGTTCTCACCTTCTATTTCTCTAGTCAGGATTAACAGCTTGCTAGCTGGTCTCTGTGCTTTCAGACTTGCCCATTTCCAATCTACCTTCCACACTTTTGCTAAAATTCACATGTATTTATGCCTCTTCCTTGTAACAATCCTCTAGGAGTGATTTTGAGGCTCACTGGATAGAGCTTAAACTCCTAGGTGGGCATACAATGCTCATGATGCTCCAGCCCTAGGTGCTTTCTGGCTTCACATTGTCTGTGTCACTCTCAGGTATCATTTCTGCTGTCACCACATTGAGCCGCTTATGCTTTCTCAAAACATCACGTTTCACCAAACTCTGCCCTCGTGTGTGTTGTCCTCTCTGCCTGGAAAGTTTCTCACTTCTTTATCCAGCAAATCTACACTGAGACTTCAAGACAGGTCAAATGTCACCTTCTTTTGGAAATGCTTCTCCACAACTATTCTCTTTTCCTTTTCTTTCTCACTCTCTCCATCCAAATGAGTTAACTACTCTTCCTTTGTATCTTACTTGTTGCTCTATACCAAGCGATTTTGTAATCTGGAATTTTCATGATTTTCCACAGGACTCTGAGATTACTGATGAAAGGAGCCCTGGTGTTTGTTATAGAGGCAGTAATAAAATACGTTTATTAAGTGAGTAAATAAATTAATGAGTGAAAAATGAAGAAAACGTATTTGCATAAACTGTTACTGAATGGTCAAAGATTTCTTGTTTTTCTTTTTTATTTTTATATGTTTATTCAGCATCTTATCTCTCCCTTTGATTTGACAAACTTTATTTCTGAAAGATTTGTAAGAGTCCAGATTATCTCTCCCCTCTGAGGAACAATGGACAAAAAACTAAGTACTTCCCTGAGGTAAAAGAATAGGATCAGAGTACCAAATACTGGTTTCAGTGATTTTCTGCTGTAAATAATAGCCTTGCAGATTACTGTCCTATCAGAAAAATGTAATCCCTTTGGGATTTGAGAGGATGGAAACATACCTAGGCAATGAAGAATCAAACACCTGAAATGTATTCTCCTCCACTAGTACATTTTTTTTTCTTACTATGAAAAATAGGCTGTTTGTTGTTATGTTTATATGATTATCTCATGGCGCATAGAATAATTTGAGTAGAAATGCATAGAAATATAAGAAATATAGAAATAGAATAGAAATGCATAAAAATATAGGAAAGAGTCTAAAAACTCACTTGGAATTCTACCACTGTTGAGGGTCCATCCAAAGATGGGCGAATAGGAACAGCTCCGGTCTGCAGCTCCCAGCGTGATTGATGCAGAAGATGGGGGATTTCTGCATTTCCAGCTGAGGTACCTGGTTCATCTCATTGGGACTGGTTGGACAGTGGGTGCAGCCTATGGAGGGCGAGCCAAAGCAGGGTATGGCATCGCCTCATGTGGGAAGCACAAGAGTTTGGGGGATTTCCCTTTCCTAGCCAAGGGAAGCCATGACAGACTGTACCTGGAATAATGGGACACTCCCACCCAAACACTATGCTTTTTCCATGGTCTTAGCAACCGGCAGACCAGGAGATTCTCTCCTGTGCCTGGCTTGGCGGGTCCCATGCTCACAAAGCCTTGCTCACTACTAGCGCAGCAGTCTGAGATCGACCTGTGAGGCTGCAGTCTGGTGGGAGGAGGGTCATCTGCCGTTGCTGAGGCTTGAGTAAGTAGAGTAAGTAAACAAAACAGCCAGGAAACTCGAACTGAGTGGAGCCCACCACAGCTCAGGGCCTACTGCCTCTATGGACTCCACCTCTGTGGGAAGGGCATAGCTGAACAAAAGGCAGCAGAAACTTCTGCAGACTTAAACACCCCTGTCTGACAGCTCTGAAGAGCTGGGAGAGCAGTGGTTCTCCCAGCATAGTGGTTAAGCTCTGAGAACAAACAGACTGCCTCCTCAAGTGGATCCTTGACCCACATGTAGCCTGACTGGGAGACACTTCCCAGTAGGGGCCGACAGACACCTTGTACAGGTGGGTGCCCCTCTGGGACGAAGCTTCCAGAGGAAAGATCAGGCAGCAATATTTGCTATTCTGCAATATTTGCTGTTCTGCAGCCTCTGCTGGTGATACCCAGGAAAACAGGGTCTGGAGTGGACCTCCAGCAAAATACAACAGACCTGCAGCTGAGGGACCTGACTGTTAGAAGGAAAACTAACAAACAGAAAGGAATAGCATCAACATTAACAAAAAGGACATCCACACCAAAACTCCATCTGTAGGTCACCATGATCAAAGAGCAAAGGTAGATAAAACCACAAAGATGGAGAGAAACCAGAGCAGAAAAGCTGAAAATTCTAAAACCAAGAGAACCTCTTCTCCTCTAAAGGATCGCAGCTCCTCACCAGCATTGGAACAAAACTGGATGAAGAATGACTTTGATGAGTTGACAGTAGTAGGCTTCAGAAGGTCAGTGATAACAAACTCATCTGAGCTAAAGGAGCATGTTCTAACCCATTGCAGGGAAGCTAAAAACCTTGAAAAAAGATTAGATGAATGGCTAACTAGAATAAACAGTGTAGAGAAGACCTTAAATGACCTGATGGAGCTGAAAACCATGGCGCCATTCGTGACACATGCACAAGCTTCAGTAGCCAATTCGATCAAGTTGAAGAAAGGATATAAGTGATTGAAGATCGAGTTAATGAAATAAAGTGAGAAGTGAGAAGACAGGATTAGAGAAAAAAGAGTAAAAAGAAAAAACAAAGCCTCCAAGAAATATGGGACTATGTGAAAAGACCAAATCTACGTTTGATTGGTGTACCTGAAAGTGATGGGGAGAATGGAACCAAGCT
>NW_012108697.1:6561066-6561820 GCF_000951045.1 Mandrillus leucophaeus
GAAAACCACATCATCTCAGCCCCAAATCTCCTTAAGCTGATAAGCAACTTTAGCAAAGTCTCAGAATACAAAATCAATGTGCAAAAATCACAAGCGTTCCTATACAGCAATAATAGAGAGCCAAATCATGAGTGAACTCCCATTCACAATTGCTACAAAGAAAATAAAATACCTAGGAGTCCAATTTTCAAGGGATGTGAAGGACATCTTCAAGGAGAACTACACACCACTGCTCAATGAAATAAAAGAGGACACAAACAAACGGAAGAACATTCCATGTTCATGGATAGGAAGAATAAATATCGTGAAAATGGCCATACTGCCCAAGGTAATTTATAGATTCAATGCCATCCCAACCAAGCTACCATTGACTTTCTTCACAGAATTGGAAAAAACTACTTTGAAGTTCATATGGAACCAAAAAAGAGCCCGCATTGCCAAGACTATCCTAAGCAAGAAGAACAAAGCTGGAGGCATCATGCTACCTGACTTCAAATTATACTACAAGACTACAGTAACCAAAACAGCATGGTACTGGCACTAAAACAGATATATAGACCAATGGAACAGAACAGAGGCCTCAGAAATAACACCACACATCTACAATCATCTGATCTTTGATAAACCTGACAAAAACAAGAAATGGGGAAAGGATACCTTATTTAATAAATGGTGCTGGGAAAACTGGCTAGCCATATGTGGAAAGCTGAAACTGGATCCCTTCCTTACACCTTATACAAAAATTAATTCAAGA
>NW_012108697.1:6561870-6562339 GCF_000951045.1 Mandrillus leucophaeus
AAAGTCAAATTGTCCCTGTTTGCAGATGACATGATTGTATATTTGGAAAACCACATCATCTCAGCCCCAAATCTCCTTAAGCTGATAAGCAACTTCAGCAAAGTCTCAGAATACAAAATCAATGTACAAAAATCACAAGTGTTCCTATACAGCAATAATAGACAGAGAGCCAAATCATGAGTGAACTCCCATTCACAATTGCTACAAAGAAAATAAAATAACTAGGAGTCCAATTTTCAAGGGATGTGAAGGACATCTTCAAGGAGAACTACATACCACTGCTCAATGAAATAAAAGAGGACACAAACAAACGGAAGAACATTCCATGTTCATGGATAGGAAAAATAAATATCGTGAAAATGGCTATACTGCCGAAAGTAATTTATAGATTCAATGCCATCCCCATCAAGCTACCAATGACTTTCTTCACAGAATTGGAAAAAACTACTTTGAAGTTCATATGGAACCA